>NW_027176207.1:7778651-7951151 GCF_023055335.1 Clinocottus analis | reverse complement strand
TTTCGGAGGCATGGTGGTAGTTGGTCTCTTATTACTCGTTGCACTCTTTTTAGATTGTACAGGAGCTGAAGGGCAGTGAAATCGCAAAAAGTTTCCGCAAGGCCATCAACAGAAAAGAGGGCATCCTGGCTATCGGAGGGACGTCTGTGCAGTCGAGCGAAGGCACACAACACTCATTCTCTGGTAGGACACATGGACGTCCCTTTCTACTCTCCAGACATTTCTCATGTTTGTCATTAACAGATTACAGATGCTCCGTTTACCAATGGACTATGTGACTAACATAAATGACTCGATGATCAGTATGAGTTGGTGTTTTGCTTTTAATGGTGTGCGTGTGTGTTCATCCCTACAGAGGAGGAGCGGTATGCCTTTGTGAACTGGATCAACACGGCTCTGGAAAAAGACCCCGACTGCCAACACGTCCTGCCCATGGATCCCAACACAGACTCCCTCTTCACGTCGGTTGAAGACGGTATAGTACTCTGGTGAGAGTTCCTGTCTTCACCTCAAGCCAGCAACACGACTCGCCCCTCCCTCACCAAGCTACCCTTCTGTGATAAATGTCAGCTACCCGCATAGCACTACACCTAATGTTGTGATCACATTCTGGCTGATGAAACGAGACATATAAGTCTGTATTGGGATATCTATCAAGCATAATAACCTTTTGCATTGCAAAAGGTTATTATGTTGATACCAATACAATACTCCTACATTCATTAAAATATTGGGAAATTATGACATAGTGTTCATAATATGAGTAGTTTGTTTAAATCAGTTTATTTTGAAATGAAAAATTACTTTCATCCCTCAAGTCAGTTAATCAAACTTGCAAGCACTGCTGTAAATGGAGGTCATAGTGTGCTGAGAGTCGGTTAGCATTTGAACAGCTGCAATCTGCACTTTGCCATGTTTAGATTAACATGCAATGTATTTCAGAGCTCTTTGGCCACTAGGACAAACGTTTGACACCAATGTTCTTAATGGGTTCACAAACCAAAAACATTTTATTCGTTATCGCCACCTTACTTTACGACGATGATACTGCATCAAATGTTTATGTTTGGTTTTGTACGTCTGCACAGCAAAATGGTAAACCTATCGGTTCCGGACACCATCGATGAGAGGACGATAAACAAGAAGAAGCTGACACCGTTTACGATACAGGTCAGTGGAAGTTACCGTATATCAGGTTTGCTGTTTCTCTTACTTTTGTTTACATTTTCTAACATTGGCTGCTTTGCCCCTTGCAGGAGAATCTGAACCTGGCCCTGAACTCAGCTTCTGCCATCGGCTGCCATGTGGTAAACATTGGTGCTTTAGACCTAAAAGAGGGGAAGCCCCATCTGGTGCTGGGCCTGCTGTGGCAGATCATCAAGATCGGGCTGTTCGCTGACATCGAGCTCAGCAGAAATGAAGGTACAGACCATACTTAATGGGTCCATCACATTAACGTGTGTTTGAGCCTGTTCTCCTATCACCAGGTTTCCTGGTCTGTTCTCAAGTTTCTTCACTGATCGTTAACACTTCTCGACAGCGCTGGCAGCATTGCTGAGAGACGGGGAAACCCTGGAGGACCTGATGAAGCTGTCTCCAGAAGAACTGCTGTTGCGCTGGGCAAACTTTCACCTGGAAAATGCTGGCTGGCAGAAGATTAACAACTTCAGCTCTGACATCAAGGTAAGCTGACTCGCTAACGTTCCAGTTGTTGTTTCTAGATGCAGGTAGAGAGACCACATGAAAATATTACAAGACAATAATACTTATAGGATCAAAAGGTATTTTCTAGTTACTGCATCCAATATCGCTGCTAATTATGAGCACGCTGGTCCAGTACATGTTTGTGTTTTGCATCCTATCAATCACAAATCTGCCTCCCCTGCTCCAAAACTATTTGGTATTTGGCACAACCTAAAGCATATAAATAACTTTATTTTAAGTAGATGATTGACAAAATACAAATGTGGTGTGCACATTAAAAGTAGCTCACAGGCAGTATCAAGTTTATCAATACTTCCCCTGGAGGACAGCTAAATTATTACACAGCAGATTGTCTTGTTCGTTCTCTGGTAGAAATCTGATCGTTTTTGTTTGTATGCTTCTCCAGGACTCAAGGGCCTATTTCCACCTCCTGAACCAAATCTCTCCAAAAGGCACAGAGGAAGATGAGCCACGCATAGACATTAACATGGCAGGCTTCAGCGTAAGCACTTTGACAGTCGGCTCTCCCAGATGAGTATCTTCACCACATGGTAGCAGCTGTACGGTGTCTCTGATCGGAGCATGTGGTCTGTGTGTTTAGGAGAAAGACGACATGAAGAGGGCAGAGGCCATGCTCCAGCAGGCCGACAGACTCGGCTGTCGACAGTTTGTCACCCCCGCTGACGTCATCAGTGGAAACCCCAAACTCAACCTCGCCTTTGTGGCAAACCTGTTCAACAAATATCCAGCGCTGACCAAACCCGAGAATGAGGACATTAACTGGGGACTGTTGGAAGGTGAGCATGGATAGAGTTACAGGTCTGGTATTGGAGTGTATTAGTGTAGTTTCCCATTTCTGTGACCATCATGGAGGTCCACTGGATAATGAAATAAATAAGTCCAAATACACAAATAACAGCCAGAGATTACAACTACAGCCTGAAAAGAACCAGCTCTGAACAAATAGTTTCATTGTGTTAGCATCAAAACCTATTTTCTTTTTTATATTGTGACAACGAGCCACTGTTGGCTCCGACTGGATACATTAGGTTTTCATCTAGTAACCAGATATTTTGCTTATGTAGATAACACAGAGTGGCAGCAGACCAATTCAGTTCTGACAAGGCAGCATCTTTAGAACTACACTGACTTACTGAGACCTCCAGTATGGCCGCCTGTCATGTGACCAAAAAAACACTAAATCCCATGATCTTCTGCTGTCTAGGTGAGACGCGAGAAGAGAGAACATTCAGAAACTGGATGAACTCTCTGGGAGTGAACCCACATGTCAATCATCTGTATGGGTATGTACTACAAACATGGTGCAAAGACACAGATGATATCTGTCTGACGAGGACTCAGAATTTATCACATGTTAATGATTATCTCACAAAATCTTGACTTCTAGAGACCTACATGATGCCATGGTTATCCTTCAACTTTACGAGAAGATTAAAGTGCCTGTGGACTGGAACAACAAGGTCAACAAACCTCCCTACCCCAAACTGGGAACCAACATGAAAAAGGTGATTCAGATTGTTTTTATTCATTCCTGCGCAAGAAAAAAAGCTATTTTCTTTTGCCAACTATTTATTTTGTGCCTTTAGCTGGAGAACTGTAACTATGCGGTGGAGCTGGGTAAAACAGCCAAGTTTTCCCTCGTTGGCATCGGCGGGCAGGACCTGAATGATGGCAACCCTACCCTGACTCTGGCACTGGTGTGGCAGCTGATGAGAAGGTGACGCACAACTGCATCAAGGTCACTTCGGAAATTAACAAAATAGAAATACATCTGGCATGCAAAGCCTGTATGATCCATCTTCATAGGTGTATCTCAGTTGCATTTTTCTCTTTTTTTAAATGTTAAACTTGATTACTTTAATTAATAAAAACAAGTAAAACAGAAGTATGTTTAATGTATTACAATAAATAAAGAACTAATGACAATTGAGGGCCTGCAAAATGATTTGGTCTGAGACCAGGAGATGTAAAAGTAGGTTACTATTAAGGAATTGCTGAACTTTTCAGAGGGGGCAGAGGGGCAAACAAATCAAAAGGATATTTGGTTACAAGTCCATGATTATTAGATAAATTGGGCTGTGTTGAAACAATGTTTTGTTTTTCAGTCAGTGTGCATTTTGAAACGCCAGTCACCATCGACTTCATCGTTAGAGTCATTTTGTAAACTGTATTTTTACTGTAAACAATTCAACGGAGTAGTTGGTGACCTCCGTGTCATATGAGTGGTGCCACAATGTGTCTGTTCCTCAAAAATAAGACCATTTACATAATCTCAGCTGCCGAGATTATATGTGTTCTCCAGATGTAAAGTTTCCTCCCCAATGTTTGAAGTTTTTAGGCATGTTCTAATGTCAAGTCATGGGCATCAGTGGAAAATAATTAAACCAGAGATCAGTTCATGTTCATAATATAACAAATGTTCTGCTGCTCCACGCTTTCAGATACACGTTGAATGTACTGGAGGGACTAGGTGATGGACAGAAAGTAAATGATGACATCATCGTAAAGTGGGTGAACAAAACATTGTCAGAAGCTGGAAAATCAACCAAGATTTCAAGCTTTAAGGTAAACAGATTCTTCTTCTTTTTGATTTTTTTTTTTTTTTAAATAACAGACTATTTTAATATGGAACTTGACATAAAAGAGAGATGTTACTAAATAGTCTAAACTGTGATGTCTTTGTTTTTGCCTAAGCTTGTTTAACCCCATCTCACAGGTTCAAAATGAAAAAAAAAAGTAGTTGTTACATATTTACTGTTACAAAAAACTACATTTGGCAGTTTGATATATGCAGATGGTGTCATACAACCCTGTCAGTCAGGTACATGTTTGTGTTAGACTCTTAATCTGTGTGTCGTGTGGGGATCAGGACAAGGAGATCAGCAGCAGTCTGGCAGTATTGGAACTGATAGACGCCATCCAGCCCGGCAGCATCAACTACGACCTAGTAAAAACCGGCAGCCTCTCCGAAGAAGATAAACTGGACAACGCCAAGTAAGATATGCAACAACAAAAAGAATGAGCAGTGTGTGTGTGTGTGTGTGTGTGGGTGTGTGGGTGGGTGGGTGTGGTTTCTGTACGAGTCAACCTCTCCTTCATCCCTAGGTACGCGGTCTCTATGGCGAGGAAGATCGGAGCTCGCGTCTACGCTCTCCCGGAAGACCTTGTGGAGGTCACGCCCAAAATGGTCATGACGGTCTTCGCCTGCTTGATGGGTCGGGGGATGAAGCATGTCTAAGAGACTGGCTGAGATCATTGTGACAATTATTCTTACCCACAAGTCATTCAAGTTTTGAAGAGCTTCCCCCAACTGAAGGAATGAAGATTATTTTTCTTTTTTTTTGTACGAGAATTAAATCATGTCAGAAGCAGAATTTGCAGGGGTCCATGTCGCTTTTGAGGCGTTTACTGAAGAATAATGTCCTCCTATTTAAAATAAATCAACAATACTAAATTATCTGAAGAAATGGGTCTCGTGTTAGGGGACAACTTGTTGAGCTCCATATTTAGGACTCTAGATTAATGTAAATGAATGCTGTTTTTTAAAGCGAGTATTCATATTTCCAGCTGCAAGGTTGTTTACATATTTTTACTCTGACTGATACGTAAACGATATCCTTGACTACTCACATTCCTGAATACCATACTTATGAGTAAAAAGAAAAGAAAGAAAGAAAGAGGCGGGATGTTTAAGTGGAGCACACGCCTAAAAACACCCAAACATTGCCACTGCTTAATGGAAGTACAAGCATGTCTTAATAACTGGCACCATAAACTTCTACATATCTGTATACAGAAGCCATACGGTCATTTTATAGGCATGACCAGCCTGGCGTGCTGTCTGTATCCTTGTACTTATTTTTTGGGGGTTTATTACTCAACTTAAATGCTGTTTTTGTTTTGTTTTTCTGGGTGTCTGGTCTGTGTTGTTGGACTTCTTTTGTCTTTAGTCTGTTACGGTGGTTGAGGAGCAGGTGGACTGGACTCTCCTGGCTTCTGCTGTGCCTTCTTTTTGTCTTAAAGACGACTTATACTCACGCTTTCAGGTTTTCACTTTTTTTTTTGTATCCAACATTACCAAATATAAACAATAACTTCATTCCAGGTAGTTTCATAATCTATGACAATGACCAAATTGTATTTGGTCTCATGTTTGTCTACTCTTATGTGCTTGTAACAATAAATATGACGTTAAACTCCTGTATTTTATCTTTGAAGTCTCTTCCTCTGTTTGACGTTTTTCTTTTTTATAATGGTGACCCAAAACATTTTGATCAGGTATGTTTTTAATTACATGGGTCAAATCTTTTTTCTTAGAGTGATAAAAATTATTCTGTTTTACAAAATTGAATCCACACACAAACCTCTAATGTCAAAGCAGTTGATCTGCTGGCCACACAGGTGTCCTTTGTTCTTCCCCGTTAAGGAGATCAGCTCCAGGTGTGTGGCGACCACACCTGTTCCCAATGCTCTCTAATGAGAGTGGGTGGAGCCCAGTGGCAGGAATGTAAATGCCTCTAATCACCCTCCTCAGTCTCTTCTAGTAGTTAATACTGGAAGACATGAACATGCAGTGGTACGAGCGAGTAACCTAACTTACTAGATGACAATAAAAGGCAAAAGTTTACAAAAATTGCTCTATTATAAGAATAGCAAATTATAGACAGTAAAATGGTAACATCTTTATTAATATATTCAACACAGACAATTTATTCCTGAATGAGCGTATGTAGACATACAAAGACTACATTTTTCTTACAGGTCAAGAATTGTATCTGAACACAAATGTGTGGATGTTTAGTTTTACTAAATTCCATTTTTAATCAATTCCTCATACATTTCATGTTGTAAAGAGGCCTTTTATATTCTCTGCAATTTTGGATAAAAGTATAACATACATACTGAGCAGTATCCAGCTAATCATACCCATAAACAACATATTTTGCACACTTTTAATTCAGTAAATTGTATTGAATTTGAATTTGAAATGAACATTGTCTCAACGTGAAGCTAATGCTCTGGAGAAACTGCTGTTCCGAAAGCCAAATATTAGGTTTAATGTCAAATGTTTTGTCTACAAGAATGAGAAGTCCTTTAGGTACAGAGAAAATAACTTCCCATGGCAAACTCTCCATCTGTTGCTTTTTGTGATCTGTGTCTCAGACGCTTGCCAATCTGATGGAAGATATCCTCCAGCAGAACATCACTTTTATGATCTAAGCGTTTTCCTAATTTTCCTTTTATTGCTGCCTGCTTCTCCTTTCTCTTATCTAATCTTTCTGTTACTGCCCTCATGCTTTTATATTCTTCCCTCTTTTTCCTTGTAAAAAAACACAGCAGCCGTTTTAAATAGCGCCTCGTAAAAATAATACACATTTATTGTTGTTTGCGTTTCCTCTCCCCAGCTGCGTCCCATGAGGAAATGCACTATAGTGCATTATAATATTCTGTTATCTCTCGTTGTCACTCTTTCTTCACAGTACATCAACAGTACAACAAGGGGATAGCCTTGGCAGATTGTAGTTTATTGTTCACCGGCCTGAATCTCAGTCTTTTGAGATTGTTTTCTCAGGATCTGATTAAAGCTGAGACTGGCAGGCTCTGTCAGAGTGATGAAGAAGCATGTCCCCTGTGGCCTTCATCAACTGGATCGTCAAGCTCCATTTGCGTCCTGTGGTGTGTCTGTGTGATGTTGGAATGAGAGTTTGGTTTCATAAATTAACTGTACATTTTTATTTTATCAACAAGATTAGTTTAAATAGAGACAAGAGGGAGATCCGACAACAACCAGTCCAAGTCTCGTCTCAAACTAAAAATAATAAAAATACAAAAGAATGTTCAGAACAATAGAATCAATTACTTTTGAGGAAATGTGATGTAAATATTCAATGATACAGAAAAGATTAAGCCAAAAGTAGCGTAAGGAGTATTGTGAAGATCTGATTTAACCTTAAACACTGCATTGTGTTTTATTTGAGGAGTAAATCTGTCAATTATAGTGGTAAAATAAAAAGTACAAAATGGTACACCATTTTGGTGTAGTTATTTTTCACCACTGCACGCCAATCAAGTAAAGACTAAGTATAATACACAGGATTATGCCAATATATCAATGCCCTAAAACGATAGATATAATAATAGAGATAGTGGAATCAGCCTCACTTAAAACAATATACTCTACAATATTATCAATATGATGTAGCGAGCTGATCACCAAACACAACAAATGAGATAATCATCTGTTGAGCGGTCTGCTTTGTGCCGCTTTATGCTATTCTCCAGTGTCAGAGACGTGCAGAGGAAAGACAACGCCAAGAGGTTCTCCCAGAGGACTCCTCGGTCTGAAGCTGACATCTGGGCTCTGAACCATTGAAAGGTTTCCCCGCCCTGCAGCTCACATCCTGCCAGCCTCCTGCATGTGCTGCTCCATCTGAGGATCAGGACCACGTGTTGGTGCTTCTGGGGGAGACCATGGGGACACACTCGCAGAGGAGAAGAGAGGCAGACAGTGTTGCAAGAACAGGACTTAGGATTGTTTTGCAAGACGTGTTGGATGAAGTTTGATTTTTCTTCTGACAGCATACAGAATGGAAGAGCTGCTCCGAGTGTGCCTGTTTGAAGTCGCCATGATGTCATTGGAGTAACTGAAGGAAAGAAAAGGTACGAATAAAGATGTGTGAACTGATAGATTTTAGTTTTCTCTTATTTTCTAGCAAACATTGTTTTCTTATAATGCTAATAATCCATAGCTGCTAATTTGTTAAGAATGCTATTTAATGACAAATAAAATCATTTTTTTGGACAAAAAAATGTATGTTAATTTAATATTGTTTAAATAAAAAGAAAGTTTCACAGTGGGTTGCAAGTAAAACAAATAGAAGCTCTCATAATGTATTAATTAAATTAAGTACATAATATGTATATGCAATGAATGGGGAATATGTATATGTATATATATTTTTAAAAATCATAAATTATTAGTCACTATATTTTCCATATACGTTACTTTTTTTTGTCAGTTGTTACATGAGCAATTAATCCTGTAATAAGCACCAACATTACAATGCTTTCTCTGAGAAACTCTCTATGAAATAATTGGAAAAGCATTGATATGTACATGTAGTGAGTCCCGAAGCACTTTTGACCGTAAACCCTGTCACCCTCATGACACACAGGTGACACACTGCTCTCAGTCACAGCACCCTGGTTTCCTAAGTGATGCTGCTCCTGAGGGAGAGCAGCTGATTGGCTCACTGAGCCTCAGAGCTTCAGGCCGACTGTGCGTGTGTGCGTGCGTGTCTGTGTGTGTTTTCGTTAATGATCCACCAATTAGTCACACAGTGGTAACAGTCACCTAAGCACCTCGTCATGTGTCGGCACTGCACAGGGTGAAAAGCCATCACTGCCGCCGTGTTTTTTGGGCTGTGTGCGGGGTCACAACAAAGTGTTTCAAACAACGCAGCATCAGTACCATGCAGTTTCTCTTGTGGCGGCTTCACTCACCACAGCAACCGGCTGCTGCGTGACAGGCCATGCAGGTGAGGGAGCGTGGCAGACAGTCCCAGTCCCCCCACGACGTCCCCCGACGATAATCTGCCATACGCACCATCAACAAAAGAACTCTCTACTGCTGCCACAGTGTCACCGCAGGAGAAGTCATGCTCAACACCGGCAGAGAGAGAGTAGACGACGAGAGTGACATGTGTGTTTGTCCACACCTGCAGGTCTGAGGATGACGGGCCAGGCGGCTGAGAGAGAGCGGTCGCCGCACAGTCTGTCGGTGAAGACCACCTTGGAGGAGGAGATCGGTCGAGCTGACAGTATTCTGAGCAGGTGAGGACAGCTACGAGATCACAGTGTGTTTGTCTCAGAGGTTTGTTTAGTAGTAGTAACAAAGTAAGAAAACAAAAAGTAGTGAAAGCCCACATGTGTGTGTTTGCTGCATGGTGTTTCTTCACCCCAGGGTGCCATCTGTGTGCGATGACACCTCCTCAGAGCTACAAAGAGTCGCTGCGCTCGACCCTCATGGACGCAATTCCAGAAATTCATTCCAAAGGAACGGAGCTGTCTCAAGGTAAAGTGACTGATCCCAGTAGGTGAATCATTATTGTGCATATTTTTATTTTTAAATTGTATTCATTTTGTAGCAAAGGTTGCCTGACGTTTACCAAAAAAAAACAGCCCAGGACTCAGATAAAGTATACAGAGTGTTTTTAGTCTTTTTAAGGTCACACACTGGGTAAAAATACATATAAAGTATTCAAGCTCACAAAGACGTTGATGACCAAAGGGTCATAATAGTCAAGTGAGAGACTTTGTGTCTCCAGAGAAATGAGTTTCATCTTGTTCTGTCATAAAACTAACTGTGGATGTACTTTCTATCACACAATCTTAAGGAAAAAGAGCAAACATTTAATAAAAACCGAGACAATCCAATCAGTTGTGATTAAAGAAAATTCCAGAAAAGGTTTGGTTGACCATTGCATTTATAGATAGATTTTAAGACAAACCTTTTTTCAAAAACATATCCTGGATGCATATTTCTTCTTTGAGGACATTTTTCACAAACAGTTTGATATTGTTAAGCTCAAAGCTGAGTTTGAAAATTGCAAATCACCTTGGATAAAAGCGTCAGTACAAAACATGCAATGTGAAGTCATTTAAAACATAAATGTATTACATTATTTGTGATTCCTAACTGAACAGCACTGTGATCAAGTGTTTGTTTCTGAATATCTTCTGTGTTTCTCTGCAGCTACTTAGAGACGTCTTACTTGTGTCATAGTTGTTCTTATCTTTTCATATGAAATCATTAAAAATGTTATGAGAGCTTGTACGTTTCCTGTGTGTGTCAGACTGGTGAGCCTGGTGGTGAGACTGCGAGAATGGGCACACAGGAGCCTGCTGGAGGAGGAGGAGCGGCCGGACTCCTTCCTGGAGCGCTTTCGTGGCCCTGAGCTGCGAACGGCCCCCAGCCGCATCAGCAACACGCAAGCAGATGCCAATGGCAACAACGCCAAAGGGATCTTTAGGTATGACCGCCCGCACTACGCACTTTGATATACACTTTAAGCATTGGGTGACCAGAAGAGAAGAAACACCAGGACATCAGAGGGTAAGAATTAGGCCTCAAACTCTCCATTCAGTCAAACATTTCCTCTTTGAATAAATGTTTTAGAAAAAGAACCTGTAAGCTCTCAGTGGTGTTGATTCAACATGATGTTTGATGTTGCTGTGCACATGTGATTGCAATACACTGTTCTGCTTCACTAAGAAAGAAAAAATATGGGGAACACATTTAAATTCAATACAGTATAAGGAAACACACATTTAAAGTAGTGATATCTATTGCAGAGCTGTTGTATTGCAGTGCTTTATAACTTGCAGCTGCTAAAGTAACATGATAACTACTCTATAAACTACAGTTGTGTACCTCTCCATGCTTTCAGGAAAAAGTGGGATTTTTTTGTGGTGTCCCCATCCGATGACGCCTACTACCGCTGGTTATTTGTTATCGCCATAGCAGTGCTCTACAACTGGTTCCTGGTTGTCGCCAGGTAATGACTCCACAGGCGCTATGTGCTGGTGATGGATGTGGTGAATGGGGGTTCTGTCCTCTTACAGGCTGGAGCAGTACATATTTGCTTTTCTTTTTCTATTCACAGGGCATGCTTTGAAAAGCTACAGGTGGGCAATTACATCTGCTGGCTGGTGTTGGACTACCTCTCGGACTTTGTGTACATAATTGACACTTGTGTCCGACTTCGCACAGGTAACCTAAAATACACAACAATTGTCTTTGTTTGGAGTTGAGTTTCTGGCCATGTGAGAATGTATTATGATATTCACTGCTACTCTTTGCTCTCCACCAACTCCTGTTGGACATAATCTGGCTCTTTAACTGCTAAATGCTATGTGCACCAGCTAGTCCCTAACTTTGTCCGTTGTTAGCGTGTAACATTTAATTGTCTCTAAACTGTCAAGAGAAGGAGAATCGTGTGTTCTTATCTCTTCTCACAGAAATAGACGTGCAACGTCCAGTCTGCTTCTCTAGTGTCAATATACTGATAAACAGGTGTGTGTGATTAGAAGTGCAGGCGTGTGACTAAACTTCCCTTGAGAACCAGACATTTCTAGACACAACTACAGCTGCATAGCTGTGTGGTACTGACCTCGCTAACCTCATCTGAACTTCACAAGACATGAATATGAAAAGCACCTACAGAAATTTTAGATTGATATTATCACCGTCCAGTCTGCCCCGAATGTAGGTTTATGATATATTTCATAGAAAACAGCAGCCTAGCAAGCAACGTTACTGAGAGTCTCAAACAGTAAAGTTCCAAACAGAAAACCAAAACAATGAGCTGAAAGGTGCTTAAAGGCAGATATAAAACACGACAGTGGGTTGAGATCACGCCTCAGCTGACTTTGTGCGCTATTCTTCTCGTCTCAGGGTTCTTGGAACAAGGCTTGCTGGTGAAGGACCATGCCAAGCTCAGAGACAGCTACGTACGGACGTTACAGTTCAAGCTGGACGTAGTGTCCATCCTGCCCACGGACCTGGCGTACATCTCCACCGGCATCCATACGCCACAGCTCAGGTTTAACCGTCTGCTTCGATTTCCACGCATGTTTGAATTCTTTGACCGCACTGAGACGCGCACCAACTACCCCAACATCTTCCGTATCGGCAACCTGGTGCTTTACATCCTGGTCATCATTCACTGGAATGCCTGCATCTACTACGCTATATCCAGTTCTTTGGGATTTGGCTCGGACACTTGGGTGTTCCCAAACATCTCAAAACCAGAGTATTCCTCTTTGACTCGGAGTTATGTCTACTGCCTGTACTGGTCAACACTCACTCTCACCACGATTGGAGAGATGCCTGCACCCGTGCGGGACGAGGAGTACCTATTTGTGGTCTTTGACTTTCTCGTTGGGGTTCTTATCTTTGCCACAATTGTGGGAAATGTTGGCTCCATGATTTCCAACATGAATGCCACCCGTGCCGAGTTTCAAGCCCGGATCGATGCCATCAAACACTACATGCACTTCCGCAAAGTCAGCAAAGACCTGGAGACACGCGTCATTAAATGGTTCGACTATCTCTGGACCAACAAGAAAGCAGTGGACGAGAAGGAGGTGCTAAAGAATTTGCCAAACAAACTGCGGGCTGAGATTGCAATTAATGTACACCTGGAGACCCTGAAGAAAGTACGCATTTTTCAAGACTGTGAGGCAGGCCTGCTGGTGGAGCTCGTGCTCAAACTCCGCCCCCAGGTCTTCAGTCCGGGGGACTACATCTGCAGAAAAGGAGATATAGGGAAGGAGATGTATATCATTAAAGAGGGGCAGCTGGCTGTGGTGGCTGATGATGGGGTCACGCAGTACGCTCTCCTCACCGCTGGCAGCTGCTTCGGAGAAATCAGCATCCTGAACATAAAAGGGAGCAAAATGGGAAACCGTCGGACAGCCAACATTCGCAGCTTGGGTTACTCAGATCTCTTCTGCCTCTCTAAGGACGACTTGATGGAAGCAGTGGCCGAGTATCCAAACGCTAAGACGGTGCTCGAGGAGAGGGGCCGGGAGATCCTTATGAAGGAGGGCCTGCTCGATGAGAATGCAGAGAGCGGCGGACTGCAGAAGGAGGACACAGAGGAGAAGATGGAGAGGCTGGAGTCCTCCCTGGACACCCTTCAGACTCGCTTTGCCCGCCTTCTGAGCGAATACAAACACACTCAGCAGCGGCTGAAGCAGCGCATCACTCAGCTGGAGCGGCATCAGAATCAAACAGACTGCGGCGCAGACGCAAGCGATGACATGGGTGCAGACACTGAGGCGGTCAATGGATCGGACCCTGGGCCTGTCGCCCATACAGATGGGTCTCCACAACGGAGTGGTGTGCAAATGGAGGACACAAAGAGCCCAGCAAAGCTGTCACACTAAGGATATTTCAGATTGATTCTTTCACCGTGAAAATGTTTAGCTGAGTGTAAAGAGATGTGTGCTTTGAGTTCTTGTCTGGACCAAAGCCAGTGAAGTGAATGATATGTTTATATGGTGGCTTTAAAGTTATATCCCAGATCATACACACATCATGCACACATTATGTTGATTATATTTTAATTTAAACTAGAGGACATTGAAAACCTACAAATGGAGCTCAAATGTCACTTTTTTAGATTTCCAACTAAAAAGCTCTGTAAATTGCAATTTATTCTAGTTTTTGGGTCCCTTGTAAACATCCTGTGTTCGGTTGCATCAGCGAAGGGACTCAGTTCTCTCTACATGTTACATATTATGCTCTGGCCCTGAACACCTCGTCTCTTGCTGCTCCTCCTGGGGAAAAAGTCCAAGGAGAGATGGTCGAAGGTGATATGCTGACTTCACATACACAACACACACAATTATTTTCCAGTGTCCTTATGTTCTGTTATGTTCCAGGTTGTATCTGAATCGGTCTACTTTAGTGATTATCATTGCAACCTTTTGACATTGTATTTCCTACTTTGCTGTTCTGAGGTTGTGCATTGAAAATAATTATGTCTCTGTTAAAGTGACTCCCTTGTAATGTGCAGATTGTTTTTTTTTCAGTTATCCAGTCAATTTTCACTCACTATAAAATATACATTGTCAGTCCTATATTAGAATGAGTGGGCCACTTCATCTCCGTTTGCATTTTGTGGCTCCCATTTCTGTTGTGGAGACTCACTCTCAGCAGCCAGGGACTGGGAATTTTCCAGTTATTCGGCCCTGAGCATTCCAGGATACAACTCAACCACATGAGCAGTGTCGATAAGCACAGCTTGAACAATGCCTCTGCAGCAGATCTGGCGATAATAAAGGGGCAGTAGGTAGTGAGTGCATATCCCCTGCAGCTCCTGAAGGACTGGGTGGGATCAAGTGCCATGGACAAATCTCCAGTTACCGGCTGTCGGCTGGTCAAACAGCATGAATATATATGAAGCCTCCACGTCACACTAGAAACTAATGGCATGTCGCTAGGCTCACATATCAAACCTGTTTTGTGCGCATAACAGGAAGATCTTGGCCGAAATATCTCGAGCTAAACCTTTTATGTAAGATTTTGTAAGATTCAGAGTTAACGTGTAATTTGCAAATGAAAAGATATCTACATATGAGCAAATTGTATTTATATTTTAATTTATATTAAAAAGATTTCAGTTATAATATTTCAATGAATGGGTTTATCATTGAAACATTTGATTGTTTATTTAATCTAGACTAAAATTGTTTCACTTTAAAACCAAAGCTGTTCCAGTCCGTGGTGACTTGACCCATAAACATAGTTACATACATGGATTGTGGATGGACGACACCAACATTTAGTGTGGCTATTTGGATATAGATGAAAAGCATGCTCCTTTAAAATGTCATGAGGTCAAATAAAAGCAGTATTAATTAGTAACTGTCAAATTAAGAGCAAAATACTTTCCACCAATCACATCGGTCTATGTGCAATTTACCGAAACGTACCTGCGGGGTGAAGGATTGCAGATCGTGGAGACTTCAGAGCAAAGCGTTGGTTAATCCAGTGAAACATGTTATCACAATGTTAAATGCTTCATGTTGAGAAGAAAGTGTTTGCCAGCAGCCATGGGTTTGATGGGATTTGGTCAGCGGTGTCGAATATGTTTTTCTCCACTGACGTTACCATTAAATAAAGGCTTGTGTATTGACGAGACAATCCCAACAGTCCAGTGACGAGCTTTTTAAAAGCGGTTTGCAATCAAACCGCATGGTTACAAATCAGCAGAAATAGCTGGAGTTTGTTTCAGTTACTTAAATTGCTGTGCATATTTTCTCCTCCGTTTAATGAATGGTGGAAATTTGATGTATTTTCTTTATTTCCCTTTTACTACGAGAACCACATGAACACACCATTATCAGTCAAAGTTAGAACAATGTTGGTTGTATTCCGTTAGATATCGCTGCATTACTTTTTTCCCCCTTGCTTTGGTCTTAATGTTGCTTAAAAGGAGGAGCAGTTCAGTTAGAAAAAGGTTGTGTCATATTTTCATATTTAAATCAAACTGATGACTGCCAGATGCTCCGACTGTTCGGTCACTTTCAATTGAATCTGATCAAACCACATCCACACAGACCTGGTGAAGCGGATTAGCTGAGTTTTGAAGGTGTTCAACTCTTCCCAAATAAAACCTAACGATGTTTTACTGTGATCATTTCTCTCATCATGAATGTTATACGTTATCAGGTGCTTAAGTGCCAATATAGACAATAAGAAAGGAAAATTAAAAGTAATTCAATAGAAAAAGCTTAACTCAGCCATTTGTCACATTGTGAAATTCACTGAAATTCACTGATTGTGTTGGAACACGTTGTTCATGTTCAATCTGCTCATACACTGCTGTCAGCTCCATAAATAACAGGTGCACTGAACTTTTCACACACGCACGCCATGTGTGCAGGACAACTGGTGCAGAGTGTCAAAAGACCGCAAGGCTTCTCCCGACAGTGACTTCCAGGAATAACAGGAACGATCTCTGAGCAAGAAGTCTTATGACAGGAAGTAGATATGTACATTGATCTCTTCAGAAAATATGCACCACACATTTTTTTAAATGTTGATCCAAGTGATAAACATTGTCAAAATGTAAAAGCAGAAAAGAAAAACACGCAACACATTTTTTTCTGAATATAACTATATATTGTTTTCAACGTGTAACAGCTTACAAACTGCATTTGAAAATCAAACAGTATCCGCTGCTCTTCATTTGGAGACATCTCCCCCCGATCACTGGGACTCACTGCATGGAGTGAAAAAATCTACTGTATAAGACAAAGTGTGACAGCAAAGGTAGTCCCCTTCATAGTAAACACAACTATTACTTTTACTTTAATGGGGTCGAGCTAATAGGGCAAATAGTCCAACAGTATTTGTCAAAGTTCAAGGTACTTATGATCACTGTAGAAATTAGACCAAAAGGAAATATGATTTCTCCTGTAATAGCTGTGATTGAATAAGAAGATGTAGCGAAGACAGTGCAGGGCTGCTCGTACGTGTCGGAGCTGAAAGACTGCAGCATGCCGCCTGCGGTCTGTGGACTGATTGGCTGATGGTTTCCACGGGGACAAATGCACCGACTAGCGCATTCGCATGTGCAAGCTGTGCTTGGGTCCATCCACTCGCTCCAACTTCTCAAAGTGTTTCCTAGCATTACGGATATTGATGAGAGTGGCTGCAGATGCTGGAATGAAAAACAAGGAGTTGTACTATGCCGATGTGGTTTCCTAACTGCACATTCGCTGCCGAGAAATGTTCATCGTCACTACTCACGAATGGAGGGGTCCGACATGATGACCATGACATATGTGTTGGAGGTGAAGACGTCGATGAAGGCCGCAAAGTTGGAGTTCCTCACTTCCATGCTTTGGAAAGAGGCTGCAAGTTTACTGGAATACAAAAGAAATACATAATCAGAAACATCATAAAACGTTAGCGGGTGACATGTGTGACGGCGAAGTTTCTGCAGAGGGAACTCACCTACAGCTGAGTTTGAACTGTTTTATGATGTTACTGATCTTCTCGAACCGGTGAGCGTCGCGCTGCTCTTTGCACTGATAGTGGGAGATCACCTGTATTTACAAAATGTGGTGAAAAAAAAAGTTGTTTTTTTTAATATATATATATATATATATATATATATATATATATATATATATATATATATATATATATATATATATATATATATATATATATATATATATATATATATTTTTCCTGCCCAGAACCCAGACCAGAGTAAGTGGTATCTCTCACCAGGAAGGTGGCTCGCTCAAACAGAAGGACTTCGTCTGCCTCTATAATCTGCGCAAAGTTTCTCAGGTTCGTTTCCAGCTGCTGGACGTTTGGGATGAGCTGGTACACTATGCTAGACCAGGCCTGCGAAAACATTTAAATGTTTCTTATGGTCTCAACTCCATCACCAGACATCTAAACATACAAGCAGCCAAATGTCACAACCTTATACAAGGTCTCGTCCCAGATTGATGTCCTGAAGCAAGTACAAGCCAGAGGTCTGGACAGTCTCTTCAGATCCTCTTCACGCTCCTTGAAGATCTGTTGGAACAGTTATGACAGTCACATGATCAAATCAATCAATCAATTCATTCATTCATTAACAAATATGCCATCCAGGGGGCGGGAGGGGATGAGGGGGAATTAAGAGCCCTTTGTCAGGCAGTGAGGAACATCAAATATGTGGATAAACAAGGGGACCACATTTGTATACTTTTGTTAAAGTTATCCAGTATTACAAATATGATGATTTGATGTTATACTCAATGTTACCTCAACTATTGAAAGATTTTTTATTTAAAAAAAAAAAAAAAAAAAAAAAGGTATAAATGGCATTCATTAATTTCAAGGGTTTTTCTCATTTTAACTGGATTATTTATTTGAGTAAAATCATAGATTGGCAAATTATTGGTACAGACGCTCCCTGAAATAAATTACAAAATGGTTTAAGGTCACCTTATTTTCATGTCTTGTGATTTTCAATTTGAGTAAAATCACAGACAGAAAGTTTTACCACACACACCACAAGAGCCCCAAATGTACCAAAGAAAGCAGTTTGTGGTGACCCGGTGAACATGGCTGCCTATTTATGAGCTTCTGTTTTATTTATGAGGCGAGCGGAAGACAGCTCTCAAAACTGTTAAACTTACCAAATCTCTCTGGTCCTCCTGCACCAGATCCATTTTGTGGACGAGGCAGAACACTTTCGCGTCGGGGGAGTTCTGCAGGATGGCCTCCAGACACGACTGGTAGTAGTGCATGTCTTTCTCCAGCTCGCGGCTCTCAACGTCGAATATATAAATAAGTACTTCTACATTTCTAAAAATGTTGTCCCTCTGGCTGGTGAAGTAGTTCTCCATGAATGTGTCTTGTCTGTTGGGTAAAGGGAGCACAGAGCAACGTTTCACAGAGGATTTCCAGATTGAAGAAGTTGCACCAAAAGTGACAAATAACAAACAAATGCACTTTACCCTCCACAGTCCCACAGGTTTAGAACCAGATTGCCAAGAAACCGTACATGGGAGTGCTCCACGTCAACTGCATTTAACAAAGGATGTAAATATTGTTTTATAGATGATAGCTAATGAATGTGGCATTATGGGGCACCTTTTATTTTAAAGCACTCTTACTTGTAGCTCCGAGGCGCCGTGTGTCTCGAGCTATGTAATTAGCAAAGATGATGGATCTCATACTGGTCTTTCCAGAACCACTTTTTCCCATCAGTAACACCTGAAAGCACAAATGCCACAGATGCACTTATCACTGGAGATAAAGTCCTGTTTATTCTCTACTCTCAGGAATAGAGGTGGAAGAAATATCTAGACTCTTTACTCATCAACAAAATTAGCAGTATTGCAACATTAAAACAATTCACATGTAAAAGTCCTACATTTCATACTTTCTTATTTGTCATCTTACAACACTTGTCTGCATATATAATATTGTTATTGTAGATTCTGTACTGTGTTTGTATTACTGTTTCTTTATATAACCTTGTTTGTTTTTTTACCATGTGACTTTACCAATCTGCTGCTGTAATCCAGCAAATGCCCCGAACTAATAAAGGAAAATAGTATCTTATTTGAAATAGCAAATACGAACCATCAAAATGTGATTATACACTATTGGAGCTATGGTCATTTTAAGGTATTGGAAAACAGCTCAAGCTCGACATGAAGAGTGAGTAGAGGCATGAAACGAAGGTACTCGAGTAAAGTACAACCACCAACACATGCGCCACTACTCGAAGAGACAATGATCAGCTGATTCACCTTTTTCTTCATTGCTGTGCTTGACATCCCCCTCAGCAGACACGATGTCGAGTATTTCTCTGAGCTGCAAGTCGGATGACTTTAGTCAGCGTCTGCAGCAGCTCTCCTCTCGCTCTGCTGCTGAACAGACACACATAGTTTCACCTCGCTGTCACTTCGCACTCACGAAGCAGAACACCGATATTACGACAAAATTACCCCTTTAAACACTTGAGCGACGAACGAGTCAGACCCGTGTATCCAGTCACGAGTTTATTAGACACGGACGAACACACAAAACAGTTCAACAACTTGACTTCAACTCTATGTTCTGTTCCGGATAAACATCTAAGCTAAAGCTAAGTTAGCTAGCAGGACAAGTAGTCCAGATATATGTATTTGTGTTAGCTTAGCCGAGCTGAACGGCCGAGACGAGCTCGCTAAGTTAACATCAGCAGTGTGTCGTCTACTTACCCCGGCAGGTAGATCGGTGACTTGGAGTCAAGCAACTTCAGACGAGCAGTTGTTCTTTGTTTTCGGGACTACAGTTATACTCATTACTTGATGGAAGCAGGAGTGAAGTCGACATCAGCTGCTTCCTGTTTACGCTAAAGTCACATGATGGGCTGCTTGGGTTTGTGCCCAGAGTTTTGTCTGACGGTCAGATTTGTGCTCCATTACCGGATCATGTTCACTACAGAGGCCACATACACATTACATATTCAAGGTTACACATGTTTTAAATCAGGGTTAGAAACATTTGGAAGCATAACGTTAAAATTTGCGAACAGGCATTGCTTTGGGGAAGCAACAAGGGATTCCTTGTTATTTTCTTCTTGTCAAAATAGGTTTAGTACTATTAGTACATGTAGGTAAAGTTTGCGTAAGAGATACTTTTTAATGCATATTTGCAAAGTATACTGCACTTGCTACGAACAAGAGTGAGACATTTATTTATAAGAAACTATTCAAGGTATTTGAAAGGGCTGCAGGATTTAAGGATGAGTTTAATGTAACTCATCGACAAGTAAACTACTGAACATAAAACTTAACATCAGACATGTTTATTTAATTACCTAAATTACTTTAAATTGTTTGTTTTTTAATGCTAGTATCAATATGAAGTAATGTCTATTTCTGCATGCAGTTCAAAAATTAACCATCGGGTCAACTTTTGATCTGGAATAGCACACAGACACCATCTTTCGATCATGTGAGGGGAACGTGGTTGTTCTTGAGTTTGCACCCCATGCTTTATTATCTGCGTGTAAGCAAGGTGTTGTTTTAATAAACAGGCATAGTGCACAATACACGCGTTTTTTTTTTTTTTGGTTCAAGGTTGTATAGCAAGTATTCTGCTATTTCGCCTTGAAGCTGGCATGAGATTCCCAACCAGGAAACAAAAGAGGAGGAAGAAGAAGAAAACAACAGCGCCGTGGTAAAGTTTGTTCGCAGTACCAGACAATGACCACCAGATAGCGGTAACCACTTATGACCTCACATCCGGGCGAGCCTCCTGGATTTTGTAAATGCAATTTGCTTTCACTCGCATTTAAATCCCCCCTACTTTATCTGTACTGTCCGTAAACAAAGACATTTTGCACTCAATACCACGACCTTGGTGTACAATATCAAAATAGCACAACCTTCTTAACTGTGTCTGACACTTCTTCAGCTGAAGAGAAACCAAATTTGTCTTAAACAGACATTGCCGTAATAAAGCCCATGGTGATGGAATATTTTACTGACCTCATCTGCTTGCAGTGGAGAACATACAAAAAAAGATTTGAAATAAGGACTTCCTCTTGAAGCGAACTATGATTACCAAGAGGGACACAGCAGCAACAGACAAAGAGCAAAGACAAAGAGGCGCTGATTTTGACCACTTATCTTCTTTGTGTTGATGAGAAAATAATAGAAACAATGACATGGCCAAAAATAATGTAATAAAGCAAGGATAGCCACTTTACACACACTGGAAATACTTGGTCTCTTCTTGTATATGATTATGTTAAACATTTATATAATGGTCCTTGTCTTCTTTTCTTTGACTGAATTTCTGACACTTCCCACGAATGCTTTTTAGTCTCAGCCGTTATATTTCAGGTTTTTTGGGGATATTTATGAGATGGCATATATTTTCTACAAATATTGGCACCTACATAAGGTTGATAAATGAGACCATTTGTCTCTTGACAGCTAGATAAGCCAAAACCTCAACATAAAAACACACTGCAATTTATGCCATGGATATAAAGTATGTGACTTTGTTTTGCAGCGAATTTTGCAAATGGACTTTTCACAACAGATGGACTACAAAATGTATATTTCATGATTAAAAAGGCAGAGAGATAAAAGTATTATAAAATTTTATTTTTCACTTACGGTATGTAGTCTCCATACTGTAACCCCTTCCCAAATGATCAGTGAATATGCTTAAGATGACCAGACCAACACCCATGCTGATCATCCAGTATCATCTTGAAATATTCCTCAGAAATAAAATACAACAAATCTAAACAATGAGTCAGTTCAACTGTAAGAAGGAAAGTATTTCACACTCTGAAACCAAGAAAAGGAAAAAGCAGATACATTTTTTGCAATCATGCACATATAAAGATAACATTGTTCTATACTCCAAAACCTTCAGCTTATTCACCATAATATGAAGTTGTCTTATAATAACAACTGCCACGCTCAATATGTTTAGCAAAATGTATGAAGTTCCTAAGTATACATATCAAACAATAAAGTTACATTAGAGCTTCTTCATATGTAAATATGTATATTTAAGATGTATATACATTTTCCATAACCAGCATTTCAGTTAGTTTACAGAATCCAAAAGTTATTAACACACAATCAACAAGGGCGAGTATCCGCAGGACAGAACATTGATACAGTAGCTCCTCTACAAAGAGACACCAGATGTAAAGAGGAGAAATGACACAATGTCAAAAAAAAGCTGTGTGGGAGTAATATGCAGGACAGCACCGGTCCACTGTTGTCCTTCACATCTGGTCTCGAAGCTTGGCGAGCCTTTGAGACAGTTCATCCTGTGAACAAGAGAGCAAAGACTGGCATCAGTGAGCGACATGAAGATGAGAGAAGAATCAAGGTTATTTAAGGCCATTGTTTGACTTTGTCTATACTGTAATCACATTTCTTTTTCACTCAGTCTACATGATAAACTCTACATTTACACTGCTTCAAGTCATCTGCCTATTATCTTTTGTATGTATTTTTAAAGAGTATCTGTCCCAAATGTGGTGAAATTTTAACACCAAGTATGCATGTGTACCTGCTCCGCAGAGGCGACGCTGGTGCCCACTGATCCTGTCTGTCCCTGAGGGAGCTCCATGTTCAGGTCCAATCTAGATACGATGCACACAACGATGTGAAAACCTCATTTTTAGAATACAATCACAATGTCTTTGATCACGTTCCACTGAATAACACCATCTGAAACATTCCTGTCAATGTTTCAATAACACTCTCTATTTACATTTGAGTCTCAAATAGCATACCATACACCTGTGTGTGTGATCACACATTTCACAAAGAATGAAAGAAGGTTACCCTGCTTCATCAGCCAGTTCATGCATCAATGAGTCCACTTGATTCTAAAAACACACAAGATGTACAGTGAGTGTGTTTGTCTTTAAAACAACAACAACAACAACAAAGCATGTCAGAGTAGAAAAGAGAAACATACTTGTGGAGTTGTGAGTGTTGTTGTGCTGCTCATGGTGTCCTCCATGTGGGCCGTCTGAACATCCAGAGTTTCAAATTGCCGCTCAAATTTGTCCATGAGACCGGAAATCTGAAAAGAAAAAGGAATTGAGACATTGGTTTATAATTATGAGGTGTAAAAAGATATGTAAGAAAATATTTCTTCATGTGTAAATGACCCTCTACCTTTTCCAGATTCATAGACTTCAGAGTGGCATCCATTCCTTTTACTACTCCAGCCATAGATTTTGTGACCTGAAAAAATAAAACATCACAAAAAATGACAACAACCACGCACTCTTAGGTGAGAAATGAAAATCTTCAGCCTGTTTCTGAAGTCTCACGGCAGTGTGCAGTGACCCAGCATTCAGTGTACCTGGTTCATTGTAACTGCAGTTTGGACCCTCGCTGCCACGGCATCTATCCGAGCACTCATCCTCAAGTAGTTCAAAGACTGGTTCTTCTGCCGGATGGCATTCTCTGCATGGATCCTTGCCACTTCCATATTCCCCTTCTGGATGGCCTAGAGACAGCAAAATAAATAAACAGTAAAATCTTCTATGGTCTTTGGTTATCTTGATGACCGGCTTTAGTTGGCCACTTACTTTCTTAATTTTAGCCTTCTCGTTTTTTTCTTCTTTGTCACATCTCTTTGAATTTCTTTGGAGTTCTTTGGCGGCGAACTTTAAGTTGAAGAGCTGTTCTGTGATACGAGGTTAAGGAGAGAAGGAGTCCAAACAAACACAACAAACAGCCTTTGACAACAAAACATTAGGTGTTTGTGTTGTAGGAGGAAATAGCAATCACTTCTAAATTTGTTGTAGGAAGAAGTAGCAATGTATTACACTCCTAAATCTGTTATGTAGTTATCTCAACTTGGTTCCTGCTAATAATTGTTGGAAAAGTAAAACAATAATCATGTTTGGAAAACTACCCTTGACTGAGTGAAGTGTAGTGACAGATTCAGTTATGTATTGTAGCGCTTCCTGTGAATGTGTTAATGTTTTGTTAAATCAAAAACAGTCATAACACGATTATATATTAGATCAAGTCAAAGCTTGGTATTTACTTTTGTATTCGGAGGGTTAAGTGACACTCTGACGACATGGTTTAATTGTATAGCAAATGTCGGTTGTTGGGTATTTCCAGCCATTTGGCTCGAAGCTTCCGAGGCCTTCGGTCGAGTTGTCCCGTTTCACAACGTCTGTAAATAACTGAGACACGTTCATGTTGTTCAATAAGTCAACTGTCGTGTTCCAGGACGACACCTCCCGTCTGTACGGTGTTCCGGGTGTCTCCTCGGCCTCGTCATGTTGTTGTGCTCGGTCTCGCTCCCCAGTATTGACGCTACTCTCCCGGTCGCACCGCTGCTGTAAAAGGATACTTTCCATCGCCGGCATCTTGACGCCCCTTGTATCGAGTCCAAAAGTCACACGAAGAAATAATAACGGCCAGTCCGCGAAAAAAAAGCTCGAACTTGTCAGTGAAACTTGAGCCCGTCGGGTTTCGGTGTTCGTCCGTTCGCTTTATTCCGCACTTCCTGGATGCCTTACCAAAATATGAACAACGTCATCGTCACGTGGTGGCGGTATTCCGTCCGACGTCACGAGGGATCTGCCCCCCCCCCCCCTCTCTCCTCCTCTCCTCCTCGCAAAATCTGAATGAAATAAAAGAAGAAAAAAAAGAAAAAAAATCGTTAACATTGAAACGTGACATGTTTGACGTTTTTGGTGTTATTTTGTGAGGGGACGGGATTAAAGTGGATGAAGCAGCGGGGCAGTGGGCGGTGAATTGATGGATGATTAGATTTGTGGAGCGGCTCAGGCGAGGAGAGCGGATGACTCACCCGCCTGATGCGCCTATCAGCCCGCAGCAGCACACCGGCCAGGTCGCCCAGCCCGACACGTCGCTGTACTCCACCGGCACGAAGTCAAACTTTACCCGCGTGCTTCGGACAGCCGGCCTCGCTTGTTTGAAACTTAAGCGGCTGTCGTGAGACGCGGAGACCGAGCGTCGTGATTTACCGTAAATTTCGTGACGCGTGATTGCCATGGAAACAGTGCTTCTGCCGCGTTAACTTCAGCATCCACCTTCCTGACTGGGGTCGGGAAACCTGTTGGATATCTCACGGTGTCGTTGGGCTTTTCTTGTGTTTACTACTCTGGCTTTACTTTCCATTTCAATTTGACCGCAACACAGGTGAGTTCTAACAACTGTGCGGCTGTTGTGTGATTGTGTCTTTATCTGGACACACGCAGTTAATGTTGTTCTTTTGCTCCAGTATATTGCCCCAAATATGAGACTGTTCAACTTGGGACCTGCATGTGTTCAAGCGAGGATCAATGCACCATGTAATACAGATGCTGAACTCGTTTTCAACGATGTGTTGATTTATTTAGTTGATAAATGGGCCATATTTGAGTTTAGACATCAAAGAAAAAGTGGCCTGCTTGTGCAAAGATAATGTCAGTCATAGAAGTGTTTAGAAATGTCCACTAATGTGTGTGCCTTCCTGAACACATAATCTTAAATAATATTCTGTAAAAGCCTGTAATCAATTTACTGGGTTTTACTGATACACAACACCCCTCAAGTGGTGCATTTTGTGTCGTTATTGGCGCACAGGGAGATAATCCAGGAGAGCCAACGAGTGCTGTTTCATTCAGTATGACTCATAAGTCTTATCTCTAAAGAAGCCAAGTGAGAGGAGCAGTGCTGCTGCAGGACCGGCTGATGTAACCCCTGAGATTCACTAGAGGCTGCTGTGGGCCATCTCTCCCTGCGTCCTCACTGCCACTGACTTTATTTACCCCGATGACCCCCAATACTTACATGGGCTGAGGATGTTCACACACTCCGCAGCAAGATGAGCTCGTGCTGTGTACGTCACAAGACCAGGCAGCTTGAAAAATGATTTGCAAAAATATTTATATTTAGCTCTGGCTTAATATTACATTTATTAAATGCAACAGTTATGCTCTCCTAAATTTTGATTCAAACATAATTTAAAAGAAAATAAAAACAAATTACATATAAAGTATGAATTATTCAAATAAAAATAACAGAACCATATATGACATAGATGGCTGATCATTTTGAATCACTAATACCTTTGGCACACACCTGCATGAATTTCTGATTAAGACATTAAAAAAAATAATTATGAAAATAATAATTTTAAGTTCCAGTTAAAGTACCATTGATGCAACGACCTAAAAGTTAGTGTGTCTTCTCATTTTCTGTCAAGCTTTATGTTATTGCACTGATTCACCTGCCTTGAAATCAAAGATGACATTTTCTATACAATAGACTACATAATTTGAAAAAAAACATAAGTGTGTTGGAGCAGCTGTAAAGGAAAAATAGCGCATCCAGTGGCAAAGATGTAATAAAATAAATTCTCTCACTAAAACTATATCTAGTTGAAAATGTCAGAGTTTAATCTCCATCTCCTTTTAAGACATACAAAATGAAAATAGATAATAAAAAGCACTTCATAACAAGTATTGTATATTTCATTGTATGAAGTTTCAAAACACCACGAGGATCCTTATTACCCTAATATTGTCATAAAGGTAGATGCATGGTATGACGGTCCTTTAAAGCCTAAAATGGGCTGAACATTTGCCTCAGTAGTGAGTGAGTCAGTGCACATTAATGATGACGTACCCGTTTCCCTTGTACAAATACAATATTCTCACATTATAACGGCAGAAATATAGCCCATAACTATTGATTCAAGTCATTAAATGGCCTACTTTGCAACTACAATATATGCCTTTTTTGTTATGGAATACTTAGAATTAATACTCCTATACTTCAGAAGAAGAGAGCTCATACAGGTGCAAGACTGTCCCTTATAGATCTATCAATCAGATTTTCACTGCAGCTGCCCGGCCATGAAAAACAGACAGGTGAGTCACCTGTAACCAGTGGACGGGCCCATGATCATGGAGGCATTTCAGCATGGTGGTGAATGAATGTTTATCTAGCAAGACCAACAAGTAAAACTGACTGAGAAACAACTGGAATGTATTTGTTCACAGTCAGAGGAAAACCCATATTTAAAACTCACATTGCATTGAGTTGTTATTTAACAGCTCAATAATCTGAAATTTGCTGTCTGGATTAGATTGGTTGAAGCAAGTATTTGTTATCATTATAACCATGTAGAAAATTATACCATGATCCAAGAAATTAATGTGAGGGCACATCCTTAATCGCATGTCACAGATAACCTTTCCCTTGTTGTATTTCCCACGTGCAACAAACTTAAATTTGCCACAGTGCATCCTTTTATGTTCAAGCACTCACTGTGATATTCAGTTGATTTAGTGTCACGATGCATCTCGTGGTATTATCACTCAGTGATCAGAGGTCGTTTTGAGTATGTAACTGCTCTTTTTGATAAATGTTGAAGCAAATCAGAGCAAAATCTGGCTGATAAACACACTCCATAGCTGCAATTAGAGAGGAAGGAGGGTGCAAACGCCTCTGACATAAGCCTCCAGCACATGTGTGTTGAGTCTTTCTGTGCACTTTCCGTGCATTGTCTTTTGAAAAGGGCCTTTATTTTTTAAAGATAATACTTTGTTGTACTGCTTCAGTCGTTCACTGGCCATTATTCCTCACATGAGCCACAATGTGATATGTCAGACCTCTGTTCGCAGGTGAGAATAATGGAGCTTCAAGCGGAGAAGAGGTTCCACAACTTGACCCTCGAGCAAATCCAAGCTCTGGACAGGGTCTTGACTGAGGTAATCCCTATCCACGGACGAGGGAATTTCCCCACACTGCAGGTGAGAGCGAAAGACATCATTCGTGTGGTGAAAGATCGGCTGATCGAAAGAGACATCCAGGTGAAAGATATACGGCTGAATGGTGCGACTGCCAGCCACATCCTGGTGAGAGATAACTGCATCGGCTATCGAGACTTAGACATCATATTTGGAGTGGAGCTGCCCCGGCAGGAAGACCTCCAGGTGATTAAGGAGGTAGTGCTGGGCAGTCTACGAGACCTCCTTCCTTGTGGAGTTAACAGACGGAAGATCACCTGCCTGACGATGAAGGAGGCCTACGTGCAGAAGATGGTGAAAGTCTTCAATGAGCACGACAGATGGAGCCTGATCTCGCTTTCTAACAATAGAGCTAAAACCGTGGGGCTCCGATTCATCAGCTCCCTTCGGAGACAGTTTGAGTTCAGCGTGGACTCCTTCCAGATAATATTAGACCGTATGCTGGAGTCTTACTGGGAGACTGAACGGAAAGAGGGAAGAAAGATGGCATTAAATGCTGGGAATTTGTCTAAAAAAGACAGCGAGGAAGAAAAAAAATGGCAAGAGAAACCAAGCCTCCAAGTTCCTCTGAATGTTGAAGCGGATGTTGAAAAAGACTCTGGTGGCCAAACTCCATGCCCGAATGAAGCAGCTTTTGGGCCTAAGAAAGGTCTTCCACATGCAAAGGTGGAGCACATGGATGGAAAGCACGAGGCCCAGGAGGGGTTAGAACACACGACCATCAACGTACAGCAGGAGGTAGTGGATGGCATACAGGATGTTCATTCAGTGAAGGGCGTAGTGTTTGAGCTCTGTGACGGCAACAGGGAAGAGAAAGGACAGTTTCAGAAAGGTTGTCCTTCTCCTGAAACTTTATCCACAGATGTCAGGGATCCGCTTATGACGCATGCGTGTTTAAAGCCGCAGAGCAGCAAAGAGCCGTCTGCGTCACAAGCTTCCCAACCAACAGAAACAGCAGCTTCACAGGAAAAGGTCCATTGTGCGGAGATGACTCAGTTCAAAGTCGACTCTGTGATCGGCAGCACTCAAACTACGTCAAGCCCACAAGATTCACATCATGAATATTCCTTTCCTCCTCCGGCGAAGAAAACTTGCAGCACATCACAGGGCGTTGTACCGGACTATTGCCCTTCACCGAAATTACAAAGGAAAATGTCAAGGAAGATGATCAGTAAGCCTGAGAAATGGTCTTTACTGAATGATTTATCAGATCTTACGACACAGCTGTTTCCACCCATAGACATACCCAAACCACTCCAGCCTCCTTCAGTGGACAGCGCTCAAGTTCATGGCTCAAATGTTCCAGCCTTCAAGCCAGAGACCGTAGACACCCTCACAGCTCTCGCATGCCGTCCAGCCAGCACACTTCGGGATGGGAGTGGCTCCAACGAAACCATGGAACAGACTGTGAAGCCGAAACACTCAAAGAAGCCTCCGGATTTACAAACACAAAGCCACACACTTGCTCAGCCTCAGATCAATGAGCCACCATCAGAGCAGGCAGACATGGGCCCCAACAAGTGCGGGGCAAGCTCATGGGCCGGGGCAGAAGGCGGGCTCACCATCACCGTTGAAGCAGAGTGTATGTACGGAGACTTTGAACAGGCGATGGACCACCTCCGCCAACATCTCATCGCCACACACAACCCAGAGGAGATCCGAGGTGGGGGCCTGCTAAAGTACAGCGACCTGCTCGTGCGGAACTACAGACCGGCCAGCGAGACGGAGATTAAGTCCTTGGAGCGATACATGTGCTCCCGCTTCTTCATCGACTTTCCCGATGTGAGCGAGCAGCAGCGTAAGATCGAGGCCTACCTGCAGTGCCATTTCATTGGCAATGACGAGACGAGCAAGTACGAGTACCTGATGACCCTGCGGCGCGTGATAGACGAGAGCACGGTGTGTTTGATGGGACACGAGAGGAGACAGACACTCAACATGATCACAGTCCTGGCTCTGAGGGTGCTGGGCGAGCAGAACGCCATCCCCAACACGGCCAACGTCACCTGTTTCTACCAGCCGGCACCGTACGTCACAGAGCCAATTTACAGCAGCTACTTCATCACCCAGGCCCAGCCGCCCCTCGTCTACCACCCTTACCCGCTCCATGTGCACGTGCAGACTGGCCTGGTGTAGCTCCAGTGACGTGCCCACGGGGAGGCATGTAGGCTGCTTTCAGCATGGTGCTCTGCAAGCAGAGGCACAAATGGAAGTTTTAAAAACAACAGGCAACCACGGGCGCAGTGTTGTTTGATGCTTCGAACCCCCATCCCCCTCCTGCTTATGACATGAAAGATCATAAAAAAAAAGGCCAGAACTGAAGAGGGGTCTGGAGGCAAAGCATGGTACCCTTTCAAGATGAACACTTTCGGAAAGGAAAGAAATGCCGGGAGCCCACGTATCCGAGAGCTCGTAGAGAGGATTTCATTTAAGTGGACGGACTTTGTTTAAGGCTGTTTCCGCTCAGCTTCGGCAGGGCTCTATACGCTGGTCATCATCCCGTGAGAGGAGAATATTGTAATGTGTGACAAATCAAAGGCTTGAAGATACACGTCTTCAACATCAGAACACATTATCTATGGAACACCTGTTGGCAGCAGAAGTGATTTGGGTTCAAGTCTGATTAATGATAAATCGTTTCTGAGGGTTAAAAACCTCATACAGCTGTTTTGTGAATTATCTCTGTGGAGTACATTTCAGCATGTGAGTATACCTGTGTATGCACTGTTTAGAAATAGGGCACCCTCTACTGAGGGCAGATGTTAGGGAAAAAGTCCTGTGGTGTGTCCATGTTATCGTAGGTATTATATTTGTGAACGTAAACAACTTATTTCAAAGGTAGAAACAAGAGATCCAAGTTTGAAGTGTATTGGGGCAGTGAGCGGGGGCTGAACCTCAGGAAAACATCTGTATTCATTGTTTATTCAGAGTTTTATCTTCAAAAGGCACATGCTTTCGAGGCTTTAATGTTTTCTTTGGATATTAAAAGACTATATTAAGTTTCCAACAGCGACGTACTGTATGTTCAAGTGTCTAGTCACGCTTTTGCATTGTAACATTTTGGCAGTGCGAGAGGTTATAAGCCAAGAGCTGTGGTCGTATCGCTAAATTCACTGTTCATTTCATCACGTGGGTTCTGCTATCTGATGTTCCACATCCGAGACACATCACAAGGATTCACCCCCTGATGGTATTATAAAAAAAAAAGCCTTGGCTGTCTTTTTTTTTTCCTGCTGAAAACACAAAGAGCATGTTGAAATCTCCAACCGGCTGAATCGTCTTCCTGTGTGTACTAGATGGTGACAGTTGTTTGTTGTCGTGGACCTAGTGAATGTTCTGCCATCGTGCAGCCTGCAGGTAGTGCACGCTGTCTCTGTGTGTTCACTGTGTATGCATAGCTACAGTACATGTATTAAAATATTATAAAATCAGACAATTTAAGCACAGGCTAGGATATGTGGGCTGTTAAAACTAAATTAGAGACCGAAGCACAATGTTAATGCACATAGCTGTTGTTGAGTAATGATGGTGTTTCTGACTTGTGAATCTCGAACTAAATATTGAAGATGTTGAAAATACTGTGTAGCTTTCAAGCGATGTATCTATTTCCAGACTTTGGGTGTGCTGTATATCGTTACGGAACTGTTTCACCAGTTGAGAAATTAAAATATTCCTGTTATGATATCTAGTTGCTCAGATTGTTGCATTACTGTGATAATAAATATAACACAAGCGCTCTTTGTCTGGAGTCTTCCATTGGTGGTCTGAGATTCACTGTCACTGTTTTAATTTCATTAAGATGTAGTTTCTATTCGTGATGGCGACAGTATCGTCGTGCAAAGTACCAAAACCTTTTTACGGGCACCAGAAGTGTGTGATTACGCACACGCATGACCTAAGATGACAGAAAGTACGGTTGAGACCAGTAATTTATTTGAGTGATTACATTTTAAGTCAAGTCAAACCAAAAGGGTAGTTTTTTCTTTCCAATTTCACAATTCTCCTGCTGATCCTCCTCAACACGGACATACGATAGGAATATCCTGTGAGGTACAACTTCAGTCCTGACGGCTCTCACCACATCCTGAGCTCGGGCTTTGTTTGAATAACTTCTCTATTTAGGGAGCTGCATATCAGAAGGTTGATGGCTATATTTATTTTAGTTCCTCAATGCATTACATAGAAGACACACTATTTGGGTATTCCACCAGCGTCACTTGTTGGTTGCTGTATTTATGGTCACATACAGACTATGTCATCCTAATCTACATCCTAATGATGTGATTATTTGAACTAATCCCAATGAAATTGAGAAAAAAACAAAACATCCCCTGACCTCATTTATACACCATAGTCCTCTTTTTTGTCAACATTTGTCCTCCATGCCAGTGTCTGCGTATATATATATATATATATATATATATATATATATATATATATATATATATATATACACACACACACACACACACACACATACGACTTACTGCCTTTCCCCCTTAGCCCTCTTTAAGGGACCTTGACCTCTTCATGCATTGAACCATTTTAATTCCCATGATGCTCCAGCACCTCTGCAGTTTCCAGGTGTGGCAGCAGAGCAAGGTGCGTCACAGCTCAACCTTGTTTGTTCCTCGTCTGACTCACCGCAGCTCTCAGCACATTAATGCAGTTGCAAATGGTACAGTGCGGTTTACGACGGTCTATCGCTGCATTCTGTGTCTCTTGAATTAGTGTTTATGACCTTACAGTCATAAAACGAGTGCTGCTGATCAGCTTTTGCAGCTTCAGGAATCAAGAAATAGTTTAAGAATGAAACCGACAAACATTAAGACAGAAGACCAAAACCAACAAATTCATTTTAAGATCTATTTTTTTTATTAAAAAAGAAAAACACATACAATCAAATAATTGCGTATAAAAGACAGTCACGTAATCTTAATCCATCTACAGTAGATCGTTACTGTTGTATCCATCATCAACTAATATGATGCATCGAGGCAAGACTAAAAGCCATCTACTTTATGAAAATAAGATTCCAAAATAAGAATCATAGTCTTCTCACACTCAAACAGAATAATTTCAAGCCTTCAGTTAATGCTGTTGCTCGGAGCACCCGAGATGCTAATTTGTGTGTTTTTATATCTCAGAGCACCTGACGCTGACCGAATTCTTCACCCAAAAAAAAAAAAAAACAGAACCTCCTCCTCGGCCTCTCTGATGTCAGCGACCGTACAGGCACAGTGATGAGGAGGGGTATCGGATTAGAGCACCCAGTGTTGACTATTAGTGAGTCAGCTTTCCTGGTTTCTCCTGACTGGACGCCGTCTCGAATGATCTACCAGCCAAAGACCACACGAGCTTCAAAGTAAACATTACTGGTGCGACAACAAGAATCCAATTCTATGCAATTCTACGAGAAACACAACCCAATTGACAATGAGGAACCCCTAATAAAACTAAGCAGAAAGAATACACACAGTGATTTTGATTGTAGCATGAACAAAAGCAGTAATCTGTGCAGATGATCGACATGAAGCTAACAACAGCCATTTGTCCATAGATGGTTAGAAAGAAACCGCGCATAAGATAGCTAATCAGATGAGTTCTTCAGCCTCATACAGAAGTTGAAATAGATTTCGTTATATCCTGTTTTACTTGTTCAAACTATTATAAAATAAAAGACTGAATGTGTGCTGGCACAGTTTAAACATTCTTACACAAAAGAGAGAAAAAAAAAACACTTCTCTTTCTACCCTATCTTTATTACTCAGCTGCCATGTGGAGAAGATAAATGTGCAAATATTTCCTCTTCCTCCATCACTATTAATGTAAAAAAAATAGTTAAAGTAACCTTAGTACAATACAATGGAAAAATAAATATTTCTGTGGAAGAGAGTACACCAGGGACACCTTGCGTTTGCACATGCTGGGTGGAGAAAGTGTGATAGAAGCAACCATGAATGGGTGCAGGTCTGATCCACCAGGGACTACAAGAGTAGAGTACAAACAGGATGCAGTGGCTTTTTTTTACCCCAGAAAAATCACTTTTACCCTTAAAAACAAATGAAGAAAAAAGAAACCCAAAAACTGAATCAAAGAGTCAAAAACAGTCAACATCACGGAGAGGGAAGCAGGGAGAGACATCGAACATTCACAGGCCAAAGACGTCAAGTTGTGCGACAAGGGCTGTGGGATCTGGTGTATTACTGTGGTACTGTAATCTACTGACTTTTTATACTTATTGCAAGTATTGCTCGTGCCCAAACTTAACTGGAACCACAGATATAAACGAGATCTGAACAATGTCAGCTCTGACAACTAAGGCTTGTGGTTGTGAGGAAAGTACCAAAGAAGTGGACATCAGTGACCTTGAGTGACACTGCACATGTCTCATGGTGGTCGTGATTGAACTAGTGACCGCTAGCATGGAGAGTTTTTGTTAAATTACTCCACACAAAAAACAGAGAAATAAAACATGAGCACCGTTTTTTTTGGCATCTCCGCATCTTTCTTTGGTGTCCAGAGGTGAGAAAAGTTGTGGGAGGGACAAGAGAGAGAGGAAGAAGAAGAAGAGGAGGAAGAAGAGGAGCAGTGCCACTTCTTAAAAGCTCCTCCAGCGAGCAGTAAGGCCGAGGTGAGTTAGTCCAGTTGGAGATGATCCGTGTTGAACAGTGGCTCTGTCGACCAGGGAAGGAAACCCTCTGGCAACACTTCATGAGCACCATCAGTTTGAGAGTCATAAGCCGTGTCGGATCAAAAGAGGAAGAAAAAAAAAAATCATATATATATTTTATATACACTTGTACAAAAAGAAAGAAAAAATCCCTGAAGTGTTACGCATGTTAAACTGTTTTTTAAATTGAGGTTTGAAGAGGGGCGTCGTGTCAGTGGCCCCAGCCCATGAGGTGGCTGACGCGGGCTTTCTCAGTCATGCGGCGTACCCGTCCTGAGCGCGACATGCCCAGGTTGAGGGGGTCCTCCTTCGACCCATGGCCATCGTCCTCCGACTCGTCTCTGTACAGAACTGTCCTGCGGCCCTGGTTGCGCGTGTTGACCCGTCGAGATTTGCCTGTGCCTCTCAGACGGCCAGCTGCTGCTGTCGCCGCGGCAGCTCCGGTCTGCACCCCATCAGTGGTGTCTTCATCGTCAGGTTCCTCTTCCTCAGGTTCCTCCTCCTCCTCGGGCTCCTCTTCTTCTTCTTCTTCTTCTTCTTCCTCCTCCTCCTCTTCCTCCCCCTTTACCTCCTCCTTCACCTCCCCCTCCTCCATTTCGCCCCCCTCCTCCTCCTCCTCCTCTTCCTCCTCTTCATCCTCATCTTCTTCCAGCTCCCTCCCCTCCTCGTTTAGTCTTAAATCTACTGGTGGCTGCTCCTCGTCCTGTTGCTGCTGCTCCTCGTCGTCATCGTCATCATCATCGTCCCCCTCCTCCTCGACATCCTCATCTTCTTCCTGCTCGTCCTCCTCCTCTTCCTCCTCCTCCACCGGCAGCGTCACTCGTGCTCTTTTATGTCTCTGTGCCACGTCCTCTCCTTTGTGTCTCCTTTTCCCTGAGACTGCCACCTTACCCTTAGCTGAGTGGCATACTGACAGGCAGGGCGCTTTGCTGTAGTCGTGATCTCCCCCTTCCACATACTTCTCCATCTCGGACTCAGAGCTGTTATCGCTGTCTGACGATGATGAGGAAGAGGAGGAGGATGAGGTGGAGGATGATTCCGACGAGGAGCTGTTGGATCCGGAACCGGACACCGCCTCCTTCTCATCCTCATCCTCATCCTCCTTCTCATCCTCCTCGTCCGACGGCTGCGCCTCTCGCCCGCGGCGCTGTCTGGAGCCGTTACTTAGCTGCAGGTTACGCTGGCGCCCTGATGCAACACAAGAGGACGATGGTTCAGTTTTAGCACGTCAACTTTAAACTCACACGTCGATACAGAAAGTATTGCATGTCATACTTGACTTCTTCACTGGCGTTGCTGTGCTGCGGGTCGCCCGATGCGGCCCTTGCTTTCGGCTCTCGGTGCTCATCCCTGAACTTGGGGAAGAAGGCTGGTTGTCTTCCTCTTCTGCTACACTGCTGCTTTGCTGAGCTACAGCGACAACAGATGACTATTTTGTCAGAATGTGTGAGCACAACAGTACATAATATCACATATACATACATACATACATACATACATATATATATATATATATATATATATATATATATATATTTTACTTCTCCAACACTGTGAACAACAATTAACAGCAAGCTCCTGCACAACAACAGCACCTAAAAAAAAAACATTAAGCCACAGTCGAGCAGTTTTACCCTGATGTGATCTCCGAGAACGATTCTTCGTTGAAGACTGGGATTTTTTTGACTTCGACACCTTCCCTAACTTGTGCTTCCCTTTAGGGCTGGACATATGGAAACAGGGAGAAAAGGCAACATTTAAAAATAAGTAACTTCATTATATAAAAGCAATCTGCCTACAACTTTACCCACTTAAATGTAAGGTTTTGAAACAGATTTTTAAAACCAGGCTACGACTTTCTAAATTAGAATGGTTAAGTGTAAAACAGGCCTCGAGTTTAAAGCAGCACATTTTAAATATTTTCAGCAGACACACTGTGAAAAAGATAATTTGATAATAAGGAGCTTCAAGTGATGAGTTTGTCAATGAGGCTCAGCACCTGGGGGATGGGCTGTCAGGCGGGGAGTTGCCACCGTTGTGCATTCTGTTTCTGTAACTGAGTCTCTGAAGAGTCCGCCGTTCATTCTGAATGGCCGACTTGTGGTCGGAGATGATGGAGATGATGTTTTTTTCAAAGAAGGCTGACAAGCTGAGGGTCATAGTGTAAATCTAGACATAAAACAAAAAGGTCAAGAGTGAATATACTTTGTCAGACTTTACGCAGATATAGTCCCAGCGCTTTTTCAATCCCAGTGATGCTACTTCACCTGTGATTTCTTGTTTGGCGTGTATGCTTTGGAGTTGCTGAAAATAAGGCGCACGTCTTTGGCAAACTCCATCGGGCTTTCATAATTCTCTGCTAACAGCGTCTCTGACACTGTAGCCAGATCCATGGGAGTGTCGATGATGTTTCTATAGTCCTGCACAAAACAAGGTGGAGTAAAAAAGTTAATGAGGTTAATTGTAATTTGACTTCGGCATTTCATTGTACACCCTTGGACATTGCTCATGTTATTTCAAAGTTGTTTTACCGGATACTCAAAGAGGTCCACTGCCTGCCTGAACGGCTCGGAATCTGGCGAGACCATCATTCGGCGCACCAGCTCTTTACATTGACCGTGCCAGTAATTCACATCCAAAACCAGACCACGCTTCTTGGAATTTGGGTCGGCTCCCTGGCAGAGGGAAGATTAAATTAACTAAGACTGGAGCTACTGCAGATGATTTAAGTCTGTGGTGTTCTCAGATGGATTGTTGTGGGACACTGAACTCTGGTCCCTCTTACCCAATTTCCTGTAGATGTGCCTGGAGTGTCAGATTCCACATCCAACTCAGCCTGCAGAGAAAAGACATACACAATTAACTACTTACAGCAAAAACAGTAATCTAATGAAACAAAATAGTTACCATAATGTAAAAACAACAAACAACCCAATTCTCACCTCAGCTTCTCCTCCACTGCTGACCTCAGACTTCAGTTTGTGATACAGATCCAAGATATCTGTGCAGCTCTGGTCGCTGAAGGAGACAGAGGGCTAAGGCATCAGACACATGTGTCGTGGTATTTACTATGGTTACCCTAGACTCATTGAGCTGGCTGTTACATGAGCGGTGCGTCTTACCCGATGTAGCGCAGGAGAACATCAGTTACCACCTTGGCCGTTGCTACAATGGGGCTTTGGGGTTCGTTGAAGGTGCGGGCGTTGTGCTCAATGTAGCGCACCTCCCACATTAATGCAGAGATCCGCCTGCACCAGAGGATAATATACGAAATTCAAGCTCAGATGTTGGCACACTGACATCCGGACTTTGAATTTCCAGTGAAGATAGAATGTGTGTGTTTATGTGCCCTGCCTCACCTATAGAAGCGGTTCTCCAGCCGTTTGCGGACGGTGCCGATGTCAGTGAGATAAGACACCGCAGTGCAGTATAGAGGGTAGTCCCGCAGATTCACTGGTGACGCGAACGCCTTTGCTACATCTGTGGGCAAACGTGAACAAGATCAAACATGGCCGACGCATACAAGATCAAACTTCTCCTGCAACCAACAAACAGCCGTCGACTCTTTGGTGGCGTACCCAGTGTAAGAAGCTGATCGATGCCATGGATGACTCTCTCACAGTCTTCATCTCGTGTGTGAGCACCCCATTCTCCCTCCTGAGGCGAGTAGAGCAGAGCCATGAGCTCCTCCTCGGCCACTTCCACTCCATCACCAACCTGTTCAGGCAACGCAGCTGATGGAGCCACAAAACACGTCAGAAAATGAACAAAATATTTAGTTAACTTCATAATTAAATTAATTGTTTAGAGCGTCATCCTGTGACATTAATGTTAGAGGATGACACTGTCACAGGACATTAACTTGATGAAATTGTCACATTAATAATGCCACCAACCTTCCTCAGGAATAGGCTCCATGTCCCAGGGACTCATTCTCTCCCGCTCTCCGTTATCCCACCTGATGAAACAAGAAAAAAAAAAACATCAGTTAAGAATGAAATCACACTGTATGCAAAATTACAGTTGCTTATTGGGTTAAACTGTATTGAAATGTGACATCAGGCCACTACAGAAAAAACACACGTACTTCACTGCATAGCACTGAAACAGGCTGTCTGGGTACTCTGGCTGCAGAGGCTGCTGGTCCTCCACGGAGCCGAACCACCAGGCATCATCAATGATGCTGCGGAACCTCATACCTGAAGAGACCAGAGTGAAGACAGGATCAAACAAAAGAGAAGGACGGTACACTATTGACAACAATGAACGTGCTCTTAATCATTTTTTAAACCATGTGTAACTGAAAGAATGTGGTCTCTGGCTGGCATACATAGACCCATCTCAGACATTTTATTTAAAGAATCAGCTTTTGTCATCATAGAGAAGCTTTAGAGCCCCATAGGCAAGATTGATCATGTTTAACAACTGTTTTGTTCCTCCGTCTATCAAACTTAAATCAGCGTTTAGGTTCTACGTAGGTCTTAGTGTACCTTGTTCGAACACTAAAAGGAACGATTTAATTGACCACAATGCATCTGCTTTATGTGATGTTAAATGTAAAATTAGTATAGTTTTGTTGTTTGGTTAAATGTTGTGTCTTGTATTTATGTAGAATGGTGTACATCGTAAAATATCCTGAAAATAATAAAGTAATAAGTCACATCAAAAATGGTTAACACATCAGTGGTAAACACATCACTCCAAAACACTCACCTGGCTGCCAGTTGTGCTCTTTAGCCTCGTTGTAAAACTGCTGCAGTACCAGAAAATCTATGACATCAGGCATGTCATGGTACCTTTAGTGTGGGAATGAAAAATGAAATGAAATGCACATGCTTTAACAATTATTCTCTGGTACCGTTTATACTGCATGTGAACACTTACTTTAATGAGAAAGACTCATTGGTCATCTTCCCTGAGACTGGGTCCAAGAAAGCTAGTTTTAGGCAACAGAGGGTGGGAGGTCCCACTTCATATTTAATTCCAACCACCTTCACGGATTCCTGGTCCTGAAGGGGCAGAAGAAAAAATACACAAAAAAAGGTAAGACGATGACGAATAGGAATGTTGAATTTTGTGCCATGTTAGCCATGCCAGCAGCTCTTTGAGGCCGTGCTCAGGCACAGTGTTGCTATGAGCTGAATGCTAAGTTGCTAACAATGACAACGCTAACATGCTGATAAAATGTTTACCATGTTCACCACCTTAGTTGAGCTAATTAGCAATAACCACAGCAGGCTGATGGGAATATCATTGTTTTTTGTCGCTAGCATGGGGGAAAACAACTGATGCTGCATTTATTTGACATACTGCCATATTGTGAGAAGTACAACAGAAGATTGTAGAGTAAATTTCAGCTCTGACAATTTCTGAACGTGGCCACAGATTACCACTTTTAGAAAATTGCCTGCTGTTAAACTTTAACAGCGTGTCCAATTGAGCATTTAAGGGCCTCTACACAACACTTCCTATTAAATCGAACTGAGCCTCACCCTGAGGTCGAGTCTGTTCCACGGCTGTTTCTGAGGGTTGATGCTGTAGGCCTTGGCCCTGCGCACGGCCCGAACATAGGCCTGATGGCCCTGTTTGAAGTAGATGAGCTGGAAGACAGGAGAATCATGATCTAAATCAAGTAATACAATGTATTTTTTCGGTTCGATGTGACAGTGACACTCCTTACCTCATCTCCCATTTGCGGAACAAAAGGAGAGCGGTGTGGGACGGTCTCCATTATCCATGGCGGTGGAAGCCACTCCTCCGCATCGAGTCCAGCTAGAGAGGATGTGGGTTTCTAGGTATGTGCAATTAGAACAAAATGTTAAAGTCCAAAATTTCTCCTGTATTGTGTGGTGAAGACATTCACTGTGAGTAAAGGAGCTGCTCGCGTACCTGTTTGGTCTCCTTCGGCTTCTTCCTCTTCTCATTGTCCCTCTTCTTGGCCTCCTTTGCCTTGCCATCACCTTCTTCCTCCTCTTCAGAGCTGCTGTAACCTTTGGGCTGTGCAGGCCTCCTGGTGGCTCTCTTCGGTGGCTGGAGGTTGATCCCAGCGTCGGCAGTCCAATCAGAATATTCACTGGAGGAGTTGCTGAAAATGAAAGTGTGGGGTGGGGGAGATATTAGTCGGGTGATTGTAACTACTTTTTGAAAAAATTGCTCAGCTGAAGAGCTTTACCTGGAGCTGCTCTCACTCTGCCACTGAGCTTCACCATCAGAGGAGGCTGCGCTTTGCTCTGCCTGCGCAGTTGCCTGTCGACAAAAAGATGGAAAGCACGTTCACTATTATGAATGGTAGTTAACAGACATCGCTCCACTTCCCTAAAATCTCAGAAAAAAGTGAATGAGGCCGTTTGGAAATTTAAAAAAAAAAGCCCAACGTACATTTTCATCACTGTCCGAGTCTAACTGGCTGTCAGAGTTACGTTGGTTACTGGAATTTCGACTCCTGCTCCCAGCACGGCGGACTTGAGCTGAGCGGGTCTGATAAGCGTGGCGCTGCTGCTGCTTCTTCTTGGTCGGCCGCAAGGAGCGCAGGCGCGAAGTCAGCAGATCGCTCTACAAAGTGCAGGAACAGGTTGGAAAATGAGTAAAGCGGGCATTAATTGTCATACACTTTTTTTTTACTTCTGGAAACCACTGTGAAATGAACGTAGCATACTTTGGGTGTGCAGGCTACAGGTTTCTTCCTCCTCTCTGCATTGTATAGAGCACATTCCATTTCGCCTTTGGCTCGTCTGCACTGCTCCACAACTCTGACAAAAAATAATAACTTCCAATGTAAAATGAACACAAAAAAAGAGTGGAATCGACTCTCTGCAATGCCCTTCCATCTAAATGTCTCTGCCTCACCTGGATATGCCACGTGGCACTTCATTGACCATCACCCTGTGGCTCCAGGCCAGCAGGTCCCTCTCGGTGGCCACTTGACTAGGCAGAGCATTGTGCTGCATCTGCCAGACCCCGCCCACCTGCCCACTTCTGTGTGTTTCAGCAGCCTCAGAGGAGGCCTCCAACTCTACTCCATCAGCCACTAAAAATAAGAGGAGATGTGCTTATTATGACAATATCTTACTTGGCAAATATGCCATGCTGGCAATAGAAGTAAACAACACCAGAAATAATCTGGTATCCACACAATGCTAATTTAAGTCATAACATGCACACTAAACAAACCAAGAACATACCATAAAACTTAAAACCCATTTTAACAGCTTTGCACAATGTCAAGTTAAACGCACCTTCTGCATCTGCAGCCGGCTCCTCTACAATCTCACGCTCGTCCTGCTCATTCTGCAACTGTCTGATGAGGTCGTCCAACAGGCTTTCTCTGTTTTCTGCTGTTTGCTGGCCAAGTACCTGCTCAACCAACTCTCCATCACCTCAGCAAAAAAAAGGCAGATCTTGGGTCAAACTTTCAGTCATACTTACAATACACGCTATACAATTAATATACAAGCATTTTGAGTGGTATGAGTAAGGAATGAGAAGATTTTTACTGTTAGCCATGTATCCTAGCTGGGGTACCAGCTGGTCCTCCTTGCAGTTCTCTCTTCCTGGCACCAGACGCTGGTAGTGAGGAGGGTGAGGATTTCCATCAATATCCACCAGGAAGGGTGGAGGCATGAGGTGTGGGGCTTGCTGCGTTTGCTCGTCCAGCACGTAGTTATTAGCATCACGAATGAGAGGCCGGTAGTCCGTGTGGAAGAACATCTGGTCAGGAATCTGGAGTGAATGAAGAGGACATTAGTTTTGATGAGGGGGGAATAACGCTTGCCTGCTTCTGACTTTGCAAGGCAGACCAGGACAGAGGAAGAGAGCCTCTTTATGGTTATTAGCAGTCTTGCCAACAATACTTCAGATCCTTGTTGTAACCTCAAATCCACTATGATGTCCAACTGATTTTTTAAATGGGAAATATGTTTAACAGTTACATGTCCTTACCTTCTCGTATGGTCTGCTGCAGCCGAACCCAAAGATGAGCAGATGTCCGTGAGAGTCAGTGCAGGTAAAATGCTGTCCATCAGCGGAGAATTTGCAGTCAAAAATAGCCCCGTGGCCTTGCCCTTCAATCTGGAAGAAAACATTTCAGTATGAACTTGATGATAGCTTCGACGGAACATTACTAATGGGTGATCATTGTTAATAAATTACCATGTTGAAGAAGTTGCGGATCTTGGCTCCTTTGGTCAGGTCCCACATGTAAATGTTGCCATCATGGCCGGCAGACAGCATGATGCGGGAGTCAAATGGGTGAGCCTCCAACACAAACACCTCGTCATCGTGACCCTGAAACAGAGGGTTCATCATGCAGCCGGTTGGTCATAAAACAGCCGTTTTGTTTATTTGTGCACAGCAGAAAAAACAGCTTCAGCCACTCACAGATAAAACATGCAGCAGCTGTCCAGTGGTTGTGCTCCACACTTTGAGCAGGTAGTTAGACACTGCTGTGAGGACGGTGATGTCCGCACGGTCCCAGGCCACCATGGTCACCACCAGCTTGGTTTTATCATCCCCATTAGCAACAGTAGTTCTGCAGGAAAACATCAAGTATTAAACACTAAGTGGTTCACAGAGACAGATGAGGCACAATCAAACTCAGTCATGTTGTTCCCTCTCTTACCCGGGCAGCCTGGCAGCAATGTCTAAAGTGACGCTGTTCCACTCTTGTTGCTGGTATTTCCAGATCCTGGCTGTGCCATCGCGACTGCCGCTCACAAACCTTAGGCTGGACACATACACACGGTCAGAGTCTCGAAAACCACACAGAAAAAAACATTTGAAGTTGAGGATCTCAGCAAGCACACTCACCTGTCACTGTTATTGCTAAACTGGACGACGACAACTTTATCCTGAAACAGGAAGTGAAGACATACATCATTTACGAACAGATCTTGATTCAATGAAGGTGAACAAAGTGGAACTAGAATGATGCAGCTACTGTGTTTTGTTTCTTACCGTGTGTGCATCCATCTCAGAGACCTTCACAGGAGTTTCAGCACCAAGGTAGTAGACTCTGATCAAATGGTCAGTGCCACCGGTGGCCATGAACATACCCCCTATACAAGAAAATATTCACAACAATATCCTCATATCAATAAGAACTACTTAAATGGTCGGTTCTGAAAACAAATTATCAAAACTGTTCCCATTTTACCAACAACAATTCAACAAAAAAAAACACACACAAAAATGATTCAAATACACACGACTTCATTACTCAAAAGTTTAACAGAAGACAGGAAAGCTTACCACTGCTAAAGGAAGAAGTGGAGACCTGTACTCCCGGACGCGACCGCTCAACAAACTTGACAGGTTGATCACTGAGAAAAGAGGATGAAAACAACAGCTGTAGTTATTTCGATTGAAATAGACAACTGCAAGAGCTAGAAATGGTAGATCGACAGGAAAAGCTTCAAGAGCTTTAAATGATGAATTTAAACCCTTACTGGAATTTCATGCTGAGCGAGTGCCACTTCCAGAAACAGACCATGCCATCTGCACCGGTGGAGGCCAGGTACCGCGTTGTCCCTTTGACAGCAGGACAAAACTAAAAAAAAGGGACAGAAAGTTAGTGTTGGTTAGTCAAAGGCGAGGAGATTTCTAATGTGAAAACAACATGGTTTATTCCCACATATGTTTGCGTTATTGCTGTATAATGCACCCGTCCCACCTGCATGGACGTGATGGAGGCCCCGTGGGCCTGCAGGACAGTGATGGGTGCACAGGTACGTAGGCACCATACTCTGATGGCTTTGTCGCAGCTTGCCGAGGCAATGAGGGTGTTCTCATGGTTGACAGCCATGTCACAGATCTCTGCTGAGTGACCGCGGAGTGTTGCCAGGAGACGGCCATCATCTGTGGCCCAGATTTTCACCAGGCAGTCATCAGAACCCTAAATCACATTCACATAGGAAATTGGTGAAAAATAAATAAGACTGTTTAATTGGAAACTACATGCTGGTCTATTGGAAGTTATGTTGAGCATAATTTTTATAACTGAGTGACTAGTGAAACTACTTTATATCTAACAAAACATACACCGTATTCTATTCCAATGGTATTTATTTATTCTTCTTTGGTATTTATTCTTTATTTGCTTCTCTAAATCTACCAGGTGTGGTGGTCCTTATGAGGATATATCATCATAAATCCAAAACCCAGCCAATAGTTTGCTGGAGTGACTCAGCAGATGGAAACACAACTATTGAAAACCTACAAATAGACTTTTGTTGCAATGATCGTCTGAAGCAGAAATCATCACTCACCGTAAATATCCTACGGCCAGTGCGGTCAAAGGCTACACAGTAGACCGAAGAAAGGTGGCCAAGGATACGTTTGTGTATCTTCATATGTTGGTAGGTGGAAGACGGCAGGGCCTGGCTGAAACGAGCCATGCCTGTGGCCTGGCGAGCACCCAAGATGGACACTTGATAAGAAGACAGATGGCAATTATTAGTGGGAGCAACAGACTGCTAAAGCAGATTTAACATAATTGGTCTCTTGACTTTGGGACTTCTTAATGGGTAGAAATATATATTTTGCAAAGTATCACACACCAACACTGGGATCTCCATTGATGACTGGAGGTTCTGGTGGGCGTCCTCGGTGGAGAGCAGCAACAGCTGAGCCACTGCATACTTTGTGGCTACAACCTAAATTTTAGAAGTAATTGATTAAAAAGCACATTGTTAAAACTGAATGATCACTAATATAGATACAAATCTATTACCAACAAAAACAACTTAACTAACTGATGGTGGATAGAAGGGAAATGCTCACTTTTGGTAGTACGAAGCAAGGACTGTCTTCCTAGCCCCAGAAGAGTTTGGACTCCAGGAACACTAGGTGGGATCTCCTTCTCTATAAGAGGGCCTATACGCTGACAAACACGGAGCAGATAGTCTGCAGGAATGTGTTGGTTCAAGATCACCTGCAGGAGTCACAGACTGCAATTAATAATAATAACAAATATAATGTAATACAACGATACATACAATATCTAAGCAGCATTTATTACCGAAAACTAAAATATTATCATCTCTGTTATTCTTTCAAAAAGTGCGACAACAAACAACGTAAAAGTTTTAAGACAGTAAATTAACTCTGGCTTTATTTAACAGACGATGTTTTGACCGACGGCAGCGTGATTACTTAAACTGACCAATTTGAAGATTTGTGACCATGATGTGTTCAGATTGGGACATTTTAGACATCAGCAGACATGCATATCTTCACCAAAAGTCACAGTAATTCCCCTTAAAGAAAAATTAAATTGTGTCCATGACAGCTAAACATCATTTAACTACAAACATGTTTTCACATTACACTAAGCCTTTAGTTGGTTCGCATTGAACACAATATGTAGAGTCTCTCTTGACGTTAAACACGAACTTTTTCTTGATATCCCTATTAAATATTTCCCAGCTTATGATACTGGAACACAACATCATCAAAGACACAAATTAAACGAGACACAACAGTGAGACACCGTTCAGACTTTCTGTAATCAAAGTTAATCATACTATAAGCGGACATTTTTATATGCAAAACAAAGTTTCGGAAATTCAATGACGCAAATCAAACAGCTGTGTATAAACACATTCATCTATCAGTTTCCTCAAAAATGACCTCACTTATTGTCTTCTCTTCCTGCTTAAACGTGCTCATAATTGTCACATGGTTTTGTAATGCAGCTAGTTGAAAAACATTGAAGAAGGAGGGAGTGAAAGAAGCAGGAGGCGCAGAGAAGCTCACAGCGAATCACAAGCGTCTTTTGCGAATATTTCAACTGTGTTTCATTGGCTCTGACGGATGACCGACAGCTCTCGGGATCTGGCTCAGCCAATCGCTCCTTGGCCTCGTCTCTATTCCCCTCCTACTAGCCCACACAATACCAAAGCCTATATATAGTTATTTACCAACGGGCCGGTACTAATATAAATGTTTAAATGTGATTAAAAAACAACAACACATAACACCCGCGTCTCTTCTGGGTGGTTCATTTAATTATAAATATTTACATCACTTTAGAGATAATTGTCGATTAACGTGAAGGTTATGCGCGCAATTTGATTATAAGGTTAATTATGACAATTCCCACTCACCCAGTCTTGAAAAGTCCGTGTGCATTTCTTCCCGTCCCAACTCCATCGTTGAGGGACCAACTAAAGTTAAAAAATAAGCGGTTAGAGACTAAACTGCCAGGACGTTCACGACTCGGCAACACGCTTCTTTATCCGACACCAGCAAAAAAATAGTAAAAAGTTGCCCGAAAAGCGGACAGATACGCAGCAATACGGAAACTACCCATGTCAATAAATAGAGAATGGTCCAGCTGAACCTACCTCATACTCCTCCAGCTCCTCAATCAGAACCTAACAACAGAGACACAGCTAGCATTAGCGGCGAGCAATGGCTACTTATACACGGGTCGTTATTTTCCAACGATTCGCGTTAACGTCGTATTGTGTCTCGTTACCTGCGATGCCTTCTTACAGGGTCCGGACTGTAGAAACCTGGCGATGAGGTAATAAAGTTCTGAAAAGGAACAGAACTGAGTTAGCTTGATTAGCTATTGATGCTACTGAGCCGAGCTAACGCTAACGTTACTGAGCTGCGGGTTGCACTCGGTCCCTTAGCGCGTTAGCAGGCGCACAACTACAAACTGTGGGGATGCAAAATGTTTCGTCGTGGTCCAACGGGACGCAGAGCACTCACCAGCTTCGGTTCGTGAACACCGTTCTCCTGCCATCGCTTGATGAGACGGGCGACATGAAGACGAACTGGTGATTTAGCTCGCTCGTTAGCCGCCGGCTAGCTAACAGTAGCTAGATGTGTGTAGCTAAAACAGGCTGGTGAATGGCCTCCTCCTTTCTCGAGTTGTTCCCTGATCACCTGCTGCTTTGTGTTAGCGCCCTCCAGTGAAACTGGTTGGTATTGTTTTTTGTTTTGTTTTTTTAAATCGAAAATGAATAAATGCTAAGATGCTCAAATTCACAACTCTCTGTCCAACAAATTAGTACAAATTATTTATTTTATGAGGTTTACAACAATTTCCTGTCAAATACATATACTGTACATACACAGTATAATATACGGTTAGATCTAATTTGTTTACATATAGGTGTCCCGCTGACCATTTTCTGTTACATGAAATTGGCGTCCCTGTTTGATAATAGGGCTGTATTTAGACACCATCAATCACATAGCATCTGGGTTTTGTTTTGGAAGAGGCCTTTGACGCTAATGGTACGAAATGCAAAGGTACAGGGTATATTTTAAAGTGGTGAATCATAACTTTCCAAACTTACTAACATGAGAGCTGCAAAAAAATGTTTACGTTTTTTTTAAAGTGGACCTTTACTGTTGAATGTGGAATAATGGCTCTTTAAGATTAGATTGCCATTCTAATAAAATGGTATAGTACACTCATGATTATAATAAAACAAAATGGTTTGCTCATTGTCAAATTGGAAGTTTCAGATGTAGTTTTGACAGAACTGAGTTATAACAGAAACTATGCTTACTATTTGCTATACTTAAAAATTACAAAACAAATCTGTTATGCTGATGTATTAAAATGGTACAAAACTACTAAACACAATTAAAGGAACTACTTTTGCACTGATTATTTTTTTCTCAAGCAATAATTTGCTGAAATAAAAACAGATGGAAATCTTGAGAACATGTCTGAGTTTCAACAATAAAACAAAGATGTCACTAGTTATTGGAAAACTGAACTTAAATGTCACGTGATTCATGCTTTTTTGTGACACTTGAAAAATGCATAATCCTATAACCTAATTTTACCACTCTAGCCCACAAGAGAAGTACATGACCAATGTAACATCCATCACCACCTGGCATTACAACTGCGAGGCAGATCGATTGTTATTGATTTTGCGAGTTGTGGTTGTAAACACATTCACCATGGGCACTATATGTTTGCTTTGTCACAATGTTAACTTTCTGTGTGTGGTTTGACCATTATACTTGTCATAGAAAATTGGAGCTATCATGTTCTATCTTGGATGGTTTTATTTTATTTTTATATTTAACCCCAAATAGAAATTTCAATACCAAATGTCTGATTTTCATTAACTTGTTGATTTCAAAAACATTTTTGAATCATTCGTGGTCTTGCTAAAAACACTGTGAAGTTGCATTATGTAAAGTATAGGATCCACGACTGTATTTTTAGAGATTGATGCACACTACAAAGTCAGAATATCTTTCCTACTGCTGCATTAAGTTTGAATTTGAATTCTTCACACCATGATAGAAAATGATTCATGAAATTATCCTGGTAGAAATCTGTATTGGGAGACTACGGTTAGTATTCATTTCTAAGGCACACTTACAAATTGTGATACTTACCTGTTTGTGTCTCTTAATGTGTAATAATAATAAAAGTGCTTTCCCGCAGAATAACAGACGCTCATGGTGTTTGTTGTGTCTAAGCTTGAAACTTTTATGGACAGTTTCACTGCGCATATGTATAACCTAACAAAATTCCATACAAAATCAATCCGATTATTTTCTGCCTCAGTGCTTTCTACATTTCGCTGACACATCTTCTGCAAGTATGATTTTGAATGCCGGTCTTTCTTGTACTGGAGCGTATTGCAACTTGAGTTATTAACCATAAGAGACCTACACAGGCCAATTTTTGTCTTTCTTTTAGGGAGGACAGGGCACCTTCAGAGGTAGATATCAGGTCAACAATATTATGCCACGTAAAAATGATGTTCACCACCCGGAACCTGCAAAATATTAAGTAGAGAGGGTCAGTAATAAGTAAGACAAGTTCATGTCATTTATTTGTTCATGTATCATTGCAGCATTTCATGGGGTTGATACCATTTCAAAAATCCCTCCAAAACACCATGCTGGGGTTTAGTATTGAAACTGCATCATAATCATAAAGTGTGCATGTTTGTAAAGAGGACACTCATGGAAGCCCATAGAACCCCTTTTTCATAAAACTATCTTCTGGTCAGAGGTCAGAGGACCCTTTGAAAATACCTAGGAAGCCTATTTGATACATGATATGTTACCTCAGCCCACTGCAGCCTCTTAAAACAGAAATGCCTCAGGTCTCAGAGGGGCTCTGAATGCTCCCAGCACTGATTTACACGGGTCGACATGAGGCTGGTGCTCCAGTGTTGGCCGCCTTGTTGAATTATGTGAAACCGAGAACACTTATTCATCTCACAAGAGCTTTTGCCCTACATTATCAGCATTGCTCTGATCAGCCTAAACCCATGTCGACCAATATGTGAAGATCAGCTATAATATATAATAGCTTTTCCAAGCATGACTCAGGGAGCAGAAGGCATGACTCACACCAAACACAACAGTGCAGTGTACAAATATGGAATACCGGTATTCAGAGCTTTTAATAACCTGTTGATGATTTGCCTAATTAGGCGATTTATTCTACTTTGTTTTTTTAACAGATATTTTTGGAGTGCATTTAATCATACTCATTTCCTATTCCTCATTTTAAAGCCCACCCACCGCCACCGCCACCACCACCACCAGACACACACAAACTTTACTTAGTACAGTATATAGTCCAGAGGGCGGGACTCAGAGACTGGACGAACTGTGGCTGAGGAACATTTCTCCATTCAGCTTTCATCTGTGCGTGTGGACGGGGCTCGCTCGGACCTGCGCTGTGTCGTGTAAAGGTCGAGGTGTGTGTGTGCTGGGTCCGGATCTCCTCCTCCGCGTGCTGCGTCCCCAAATACACCGGCGCTGCAGCTTCATCTCTGGGCAACTTTCTTGGAATATAGAACGTCGTTTGTCTTGGTTTTTTCTTCTTCTTCTTCATTCAAAGCCCCTTTCTCCCGAGCACGCGCCCGCTTAGTTCCGTCTGAACCCTGCCGGCATTAAGGTAAGTTTGCAGCTGCGTGTCGTCACGCGCGAACGTTTCTGTCCACCGGGTCCGTTTCGTAATTACTTGTAAACGTCACGGCTGTTAAACATCTAACGCCGGCTCAATGCCTGCGAACGTAAACGGGTGAAAAAAACTATTTTTTAACGTGTGTGACATGAAACAAGGCTCATGGTCTCCGAATCTTTCGTCGTAATATACACGCGTTACATCACTTCAAACTTGTTCATCCTATCACGAGCTGATGAATGGAGGCAGTGAGTTTTTACGTTTTAGCTGCAAGATTTAACCTACGTGACTGTTTTACACGTGTTACTTACATGTGTAACATTGTCGTTGTGCGTTTGAGGAGATTGATAGTCTCTCTTCTATTAATGCTGTGTAAAGGACCCTATAATGAAGTGCTTTTGGACACTAACTAATAGGAAGTTGTGTATGTGTTGACCTGTTGTTGGTTTGGGGTTCACACAGGCACACTACTAAACACATTGTATGACCAGACGAGAGATAACTCGGTGGCATATATTTGAAAGGGTAAGGGAGAGGGTTTATTTGTGTGAAGAGATTTAAAGGATATTCGGACCCGAATAAGAGGGACATGCTGTATTATGTAATAAGAAAAGAGTTTAACAAGACGAGGCTCACGTCCATCTCATCTACACCGAAAAGGCAAGTCAATGGCAACTGTGCCACTTTGTTGAGGGACCTGATTGCCCCCACCAACCCACAAAAATGCCTGTGTTTTAGTTGAAAGGAGCCTTTGTGCAAATCATGTCAGTGTCCAAATGGTTGTTCCTCATCTTCGTCCAAGTATACTCACATTGAGGCTTGAGCCATTTTGCCGGTTTGCTGCGTCAGTGCTGAGCTTGGCCCAGCAGACATGAATAGTGATGAGGATGTGTGCTGACAGCTGAGTGGGACAGGATGGGCTGTTCCATGACTGACTGAACTGGGGTGTTCACCGCATCATATGCTTCTTTTTACATGCTGCTCAACATTTGGGCCGGCCTCATGACTCATGCCATACCGTCCCCTCACCCTAAGCTAATTTCTGGTCCCTTCACAAAATCCAACAACCCTAATTTACTCTGCAGGCGAGATAAATGAGTGTATTACATTTCAGCACACGGTCTTCCCCTGCAGAAATCGAGACAGAAGTCAACGACAATCCTGTCCTTTTGTACTTTTGCTGCGAATAGCTGTTTTACTACTGCATTTCTCACTTATGAAAATAATAATGATAATTCTGGGGTACAAATAAAAGCTGGGCAATAAAGTAAATTCATTGAACTGAAGACATTATCACTTATCTTTTGACAAGTTGTCTTTATACCATATAAATAAACTGAGAATACACACACACACAAACAACCAGACATTCAACTAATCTATCAGCACACAGTCCAGAAGTCCAGATTCTCTAAGTGGTCAATGGTCATACTTTTATCAACATCGTTGTTAGATTTCTTGAAAAGAGTGAAAATACAACTGTGCAGTGGCGACTCACTATCAATGCACTATATGTGTCACTTTGGGTGTTTGGGTAAACTCAGAACAATAGTTTGAGGGTATCAAGTTGTCTGGTTGCAGTTTAAAGTGCTGTTCACCTCATACACAGACTGTAATAGGATGGGATGGACCCAGAGTAAGACGTGACACCACAAGGCATTGTCCTGGTGCCACTCATCAATCATGACAGATTTAAAAATATTATTATTATACAACAAATCTCATAATCTATCTATTGAGATGCAGTTTAAATCTTATTACTTTGCAATTATAACTAATAACCCCAATACTATGGCTTAGCATTTCACAATTATGACAATCCTTTTCACAATCAGCTTGCTGATAGTATCACAAGCTTTTTTGACAATTTCTCCCTTAATCCTTTCCTCTCCGTGACATTTAATTACTTCTTGTCCCTATATATTTCGGTGTCTCCTCTTCTGTTCATAAGCAAATCATATCAGTTTACAACATCGTATCTCACTGATCAAGAGACATAGGGATAGAGAAATGATTGTGATCATTGGTTTTCTCTTTTTGCGTCAGCAAGGCTGCGTTTAGGTTTTTACATCTCTTTGCTGAAAATATGCGTTGGTGAAGGTTGGTTAACTGATGACACAGAACCCCGTCTCTGATGTTACAGAGCATGTTGTGGGGAAAGTAGGTTACTGGGCCATGTCCTGCAAGCTTAAACTGAAGGCTAGTCTGAATATTGCTCGAGCTGCTTAGTGTGACTGGGCATGCACAAATGGTGTAGGTCCATGCAACAGCGAAAGATAATTTCAGCCCTCTGTCTCTTTAAGAACACAGAGGCGCTGCACATAGAATGAATGTTGAATGTTCAACCCACGTTGATTCATCTCAAACACACATAAAATGGAGTGAAACAGGTTGTCAAACATCACAGGTTGGAAATTACTAAACCCTACTAAACACCAGTGACACCTTTGTATATGAGAATCGTGGCTTCTTGCTATATTGTCTCCAAGGAAATCAGAGAAATTCAGCTCGGCTTTTGTTCCTGTAAAGATGTTTTAAACCTGTTGAGTCATTGGGCACAAGTTTGTTCAGTATTGTATGAAAACCCTCATGTTACTTGTACGTGGATGGCTTTGTACTTGCTTCCGGTTCGGTACCTGTAGCCTATATGGGTGTGTTGTCCACTTGGCTGTAACAGACCTAATCTTGACTAGATTCCCTAGATTTCTAGATTACTTTTGCAAAATTGTAATGGACAATATAAAACACGAACGGGGGTTAAACGTTTGTCTCTCAATAAGTTTGACTGGAGTTACTAACTGTTTTCTAATGGACACCATTGTTTGTGAATTGCTCTTTTCCAACCGCCAAAGTCAACTTTTGCTTGTGTAGGACACAATTCTCAACAATTGTGTTTCCACAATTTGTAGAAAGTGTTAAAAAAACACACAAAAACCAAGTGTGATGGTTAACATGTATTTATTTCAATACTTTGATTAAGACTGTGCCTAATGCTACTCCCAATACTTTCCTAGAACATCTCCTGTATGATTGTGAGAAAGTCTGAAAATCAATTTTGAAATGGTAGCATCTGTTTGCAAATCAAATTTTTAGTCCTAAAAATGGGGCTTTATAAGAAATAATGTCTAATAACATAGTGTTATTTATGTTTTTAAACACTATTTCCTTAATTTCCTATTTTTAGTGTTATCTACATCAGAAGACATACCACCATTTATGATATGATAGTTGTAATGAAAAATCTATTTACATTTATTATTATAATTGTTTTTTCATAAACTCAAGAAATTTAATTTACAGTGATACAATGAACGAAAAAAAAGCAGCAATTCATCATATTTGAGAGACTTTACCTACACGATTAATTAATTATCAAAATAGTTGTGGATAGTCTTGGAATGATTCACCAATGTGTACAACAAATGCAAGATTAGCAGAATCTATGATTCAATATGTTGAAAGCCGACACACTCCTCTTAATGAGGATTTATTGATTTACTTTCTCATTTCTCTCTCGGTCTTTCTATGTTGAGATGATTGTCTGTTTTTTGTGAGTGTGATTTGTTATTATGTTGTTGCTGTACTTTGCACTACATCTGCTACTTATTGTGCATTAAACAACTCACTGAGATACTTTCTGCATAGCCAATGAGCTGGATGGTGAGTTTCATGTGGGAGGAAGAGTCAAAAAGAGCTGAAGGACCTCATACAAATACTCTAATTTGTTACCAAGTTCCGATTATGTATTTTGATTTTCGTAGGACACTTGAAACTTAAAGGGTTAAGCTCAATGTTGTGGAGGCAAACCTGTGCAATTGTTCAAGCCGATAACATCTGTCATCCTAAATGTAGTCTGAATGTTAAAATAATGGATTAATTATGGATTATATTTACATGCCTTGTGATACATTTTTTGAAGAGTGAATAGTTGGTGAATCACCAGTAAGGAGTGTTGAAGCCCTGAGAAAAGCCATGTGTCTGAAGAGGCCGACATGCTGATTAATAACATCAATGGACATTCCTTTTGCTCCATACGGTTCTACTGACTGATGTCTGCCTCTATGAACTCGAACGGTGGAACTATGTTGCACATGACTCTTGAGACTATGACTGGTATTCATGTATCCCTCTTTAACCTTGTAACTATGACAGACAAAATGTTCAGCTCCAGTTATATAACTGCCTGCACAGACGTCATAGTCCTTGCTGCTGTCGCTGATCTCTTGCTCCAAAGCACACAGTCATTGTCCTCAGTAGCTTCAGGCTCAGATCCACCGGGGCATGATTAAGACATTTAGCTGCTTTCCCCCCCCCCCCTTTTTTATGTGCCTTCTACAGGCCCCAAGACTTATCACATTATGTGAATGTGCTTCTTCTCTTTTTATTAGTATCGGGAAACGAGTGACTTTCTTCAAGAAAAAACGCTGAATATAATGTGTGAAACCTTTTCAGAGGTGCCGCAGTATATACACAAAAGTGACCTAAATTGTTCCGGGTGGCTTTTAAGATAGTTATCCACATTTAACGGAGTCAAGATGAGGTTCATAAAGTATTATCTGGAATTAAGTCAGCCGCTATTTGAGTGCTACACTGTCTGTTGGACTGTCTTTTTTACTTTTATCCAGGATACCCTGTCTATTTTTTATAGAGCTGATTCACAAGCTTCTATCTGTCTTTCCTGACAAAAGGTCACTTTCATAAGTCGGCAGTGGCGACACTTTGTATTTCAGATGAAGAAAAAGTGTTTCACAACATATGTGGGTGACCTAGATGTGATTCAGATCTTTAGCTCAGGGTGTTGGCTGCATGGGCATTACGATGTGGTTTGTCTTTGTGGAGACAGCGCAGCAGAAGTCCATACCAAACGAGCATGGCAGGTCTGATGCTGAAATGGAAAGAGCACTCCCTGGCGGGGTTCCTCATTCCTCTGATGTTCAGTATCTGCAATCTGTGATGGCAGGGAGCAAAACTTGATCATGGCTCGTGAAACTGAACCGGCGTGTCAGGGCTCACACACACACACACACACACACACACACACACACACACACACACACACACACACACACACAATGTGATTACTTTTAGTAAAGACATACTGACAGCAGTGGGAAGGTTACTTTAGAAATGTACAAGTAATACAAAGTAACACTTATTACATTTCATTACTTTGTGATTACTTTACTAACAAACTGGGCAATAAAGCTGAAAATAAACCTCCCCACAGTGCTCAACACTGATTACTTTTATTGAAAGTTCCTCTTCAATATTACACAATGTTTATCATATTCTCTATATAGGCTAAACTTTTTACCAAACATATTATAATCGAATGTAAATCTTGTTTGGTTATATAATTGCAAAAACTGTAACTGATTAAAATTACTTTTATTTTTTGTATTTAATTATCTGACTCTGTTACATGCTCCTACTTTCTTTGCAAAACGGCATTCTGACAACCTCTCGTCTTATCTTGTGCAGTGTTATAATTTCTTAAATTTTGTTCACGTGATTTGTGTCTCACAAGAACACAAGAAATTGGAGTCAGGAAACCCTGGTTCACCATCCAGAGAGAGGTCAGAGGCCACGGTCTCGTACTGAGCTGGAAGTGATTTAAGGGGTTTCTCAAGGATACTTCAGCCGGTTGAATGAATCTTGAGTCATAATCACAGTGAAGCATGATTTCTACACTCACGAGACCAATCTGCTCCCCGGTTAGCATGAGGTCCTTTAAATCATCTACATTAGCTGTATTTCACTACTTTAATCAGGCATGAAGCATAAACTCAGTGTGTCAACACTCAGCGAATTGGAAAAGTAGTCAGTGTGATTATTTTCTTCCGAGGTGCCTAACGATCCCACCTTTTATCATTAAAAATGCAGATGTTATTAACCCACTATCTTAGTCAGGCATTGTGATTAAATATCAACTAATTTCTTCAGTTAACGGGCCCTCGGGCAAACAAAAAGAGGCCATCAGCAGCCAATATTGTGTCCTACAGTTCAATTAAAATGTTAATTACCTCACAAACATATTAAAAATGTATGTTTTTGAACCTGAGAATAAAAAAGATCTACAATCCTGTGCTTTTGGTTTGAGTATATTACAATTAGACAGAATGGACATTTGGTCATAGTGCAATTTAATATTCAGCTATTTGCTTACTCTTTCTTTAAAGAGATACACCTTTTTATTATTATTTATTTATTACAAGCTGCTTTTCTCTTTAAGAAGAAACCTGAATTTAATGAGAGAGGTCTGTGTGCTTTCAGGAGGGAGCTTTGGAAATACGGACGGCACCATTTCATAACAGGGAAAATGAAGTAGCAATAGATAGGAATGGAGACATCAAGTCATTTTTTTCCATGGACTGCTTGCAGAAGGCTGTTTGAGTTAATTTCAGATTCTGTGTTGAGCAGGGACTCTGAGTGGCCGGTTGTAGTTTGGGTTTTAGGAACGCTGATGGATTCATAACAATAATATCATTCTGGTTATCAGATCTAAATGTTTCTTCGAGTCATTGTAAAAGAAATTAGCACCTTTCCACAGCCAGGAATTTAATAGAAGATGTAAATTACAATCTGAGTTTGAGACAGCAATACAAAGAAAGAGCGGCATTGCCCTTTCCACCTGTGCCCTAGAATTGTGACCTACATATGTGCTCACACACTGCCTTAGGTAATTGCATCTTGTTCAGAGAAGCAGCAAACAATAACAGGCCATGAATGATTTCGTGATTCATTTAGAATTGCTGAAAGAATATAATTATGAGAAAATTTGAGAATTGGATCTACCTGGTTAGAGGATGTCTGATTTCTCATTGAAAGGATGTGGCCACCAACAGTGAGGCTGGGCTGTGCTGTAAATGTGTAATCATGAGGCACTTTGGGTAAAGTATCAGCAGAATCACTGACAAACATTGTTAGGTAAACAAGAAAAGTAAACACAGAATCAGTGCAAGAATACATTAAAAGGCTCATTACCCAGTAAAGGGAGAGGACATATGAATATAATGTAGTCAAATAAAGTTATTATTTACTTACACAAATCTAATTTTGTAATTTCCATCAAATTTCAATGAGAACCCTAAAATGATCTCTCCAGATTACCAAAGTGATGGAAAAAGACTTACATAGTCACCAAATGACATGTCAACGGTGTCTTTGCCTGACTATTTGATTGGCAAATGGATTATTTGACTTATAATTTGAGCTCAGAAAACACAAGTCCATGATTCAGGTTGTTTATGTGTTTATGAGGAGCGCGAGGAAGGGCATCCGTTTTTCCCTTCGTGCACAGCAGGTCGTCCAGTAGCTAAAGCTCATTGAGCGCGAGGGTTCAGCTGTTGCCCAGGGGAGCATTAGTGTGAGCTGCTCTGTGGTGGAGATGGACAGTGCAGCGCAGAGGAGGAGCATGCTGGTTTGTTTCTTTACTGACCAGTGCCCGCCGTTTTCCATTGGCTGTGCAATGGAAGAAAATGCTCTTTTATAGTGGAGAATATACCAAACCTTCTCTTCTATGACTCCCTCTTGCTCTGCTGTTTGATAATGTCGGAAGTTGTTGTTCACATTGATCCATGTATGAATTACAAGATGGAAGAGGCTATGAACGGTTATGTAGGAAATCTCCGGAAATAAAGGGATTTTAGTTGCTGCATGAAGCAAATCTACTGTTGGTGTGATGCTCTTACCTCTCTGGAAGAAGACAGAGCTCAGGAGTATTTTCCTTTATATCAGAAATACCAGTCTTTCCAATTATACATTTTATTGTGTACTTATTATTGACAATTTGGGCCTAAAAAGTACGTATCCAAACTATGAAGTTTTACTAAACCTAACCCAGTACTTTTGTTGCTTGAACATAACAAAGCAAAAGCCACACAAGCAGTTCAAACTTTAACTTTGATATGCATGTGTGTAGAAATGTTGATAGCAAACATTTTGGGGTTCTGAAATGTGACAATATGACTTAACGCTGGCATGCAGAAACGTAAAAGATGCCAACATTTTATCTGGCGAATGATACAGTAACTCTTGTATTGCTGCTGTGTACAATGAGTTAAGAAGGTTTTACGTTATTACAATGAGGAATTAAAGCAAGCGGCGAGAAAGGTTGCCTGCCACTCAATTCAAATTCATCAGACTAATAAATGGGCTTCTGAGGTGTGCATGAAAAATCTCTTGGACCCGAAGAAAATGGAAACCAGAGGCTTGATGGACGTAGCTGCCTTGGCCAGGGGAAAGTAGACACCACACATTGTTACCATGGGAACACAGAGCGAACAGCAGTGCCACAGTCTAATTAATGACAGTCAGTGCTTCAGCAGAGGGCCACGATGACATCATCAATACCAGTATCGCAGATGTAGCTCGAGGCAATATGGCTTAGTGTCTGAGTGATTGTCAGAATAATACACTGATGTAAAGGCAAAAGCAGTCTGGACCGAGATGCAGGACGTAAAGCACCCGACACTGAGCATTTATTATGTAGCGAAGCCCGCTCATGTTATGAGCACTAAATGTCATCTTATCATCCAATAGCATGACCTACATAAAAGAGCAGAACTAATCTCCATGTAGGCGGATGGTGAATAATGCAGTAAAATGTGGGAGATCTTTATGAATCTTAGATGTCTCACACGTGTTGGTCGCTGGCATATTTAGTTCAGATTTATTCTGTGTCATCGCGCTGGCATTGTTTCTCATCATCGGTTTGTGTATGCAGTGTGTAAGCTACCATATGACTGGGAAGATGACACAGAACCTGAGATGTGTTGTGTACATCCTTTCATTAAATCAGCCTCCTTCAGTTGACTTTGTTATGGTATATAACAAATTGCAGCTGTCCCTGCATTAATATACAATTTTAAGTTATGCAAAGAACACTTTAAAGCAGAGGTTCTTCATTGTTTGTTCACTCAAGGACCCCTTACAACAACATAGATTATCCCCCCCCTCCCGCCCCCTCACCCCGCCCCCGTATCACTTTAGAGGTACTGCATATTTATGTGACCAGACAGCCATGCATATGAGGCAGCTCTCTGAGTGAAACATGCTTATGTTTAACAGGCTTAGTGTTTACCATCTTTAGTGTGTTAGTGTGCTTATATGAGCTAATTAGCACTACATTTCATGAATGTATTTGGTCATTATGAAAGTACTGGACAAATTGGACATTTTTTTTTTACCTCATGATGGTGCTAGATTAAATCATTTTGGCACATTTCATTGTGTATTGATAACTTTCTATTAAAATTCATCCATAAAGAGACATTACCTTCTTAATGTCTCTAGTTTATATGGTATAGTTTAGATTTGCTCTATTGGTCCAATGAAAATTATTTCTTTGTTTTGTCTCTCACACTCATGTGAGAGCTTCAGAAGTCATTGAAGAACATTATTTTCCTCCTGCAGGCCAGCATTATACGCATTATTTGAGCTTGCAGGATAAATAATTGATAGTCAACGAAACAATATTAAGAGACGATGCACACGTGGCACAATTACTATGAGTATAAAGTGTAACATGTTGCAAAACAAATCTTTTTCCTTTTTGTCATTGTACTATCCTTTGGTGGAAAGCAACCCAGACTAGACAGGTTGGTAAATAGTATTAGGTGTACAGTTTATTGACATTGTGTTGCATGATCTCTGGGTGTTAAAGGTCAGACTTTTTAGACAGTTGGAGTCCCTCAAGAGTTTACTGGCTTCTAGAGTTCAATAATATTTAAGTCCTACTCATTTAGTTTTTTAAATGAAACTATACACACTTTAAAATCAATCTTTTATGTCAGGATAGAGTCAAAGAAGTTCCTTATGAGAGCTACTTCTGACTGATTAATGTACTTTCTGAACCTCCGATTCTGCTCATGTAAAATACTTTTCTATGTTTTAAAATAAGAAACCATTCAGGGCCATCATATATCCACATTGAATATATTTAAATAATTGAATACATCAAACTTAATTAACCGCAAACAGGTTAACATTAGGACAAAAGTGTCAGCTCGCATATCTGAATGAATGTTAAGATACAGTAGAATACCACAAACAAAGAGACCTCTGTTACACAAAACCCTAGTAATCACACTTCCCTGAAATATGAATAATGACTATTATTTCGGCATTATCAGCATTTAACTCTGAAAGCATGGTTATCAAATGAGACCAAAACCAGGACACGACTAGTTGTTGTTGAGCTGGAACCCCCCTGGTTTCTGCTGACAGTATTAATGTGTTGATAGTAACACATTTGACACTAGTTGCAGGCTCACTGACACATGCAAAGGGAGTCATCTCATACTCTCTGTGTATTCACTAAGACAGCACCATTGCAGATGATTGAATGGAATATTTTGGTTTTCTGGGATTGGTTTTCACTGGCTGACAGAGTAGTTTCTATCGTGTCTTTGTCTGCTATGTGTCACAACATATATTGCAGTCCACCTGACTTTGATGTCTTTCAGACATGAGAGAAATTGGGACAGCCAGTGTGATCACACAGTGGGAGCTCCACACAGAAAGGGCGAACTTTGGGAAGTGAGTGTGTTGCCTGGTGGCCTCGCTGTGTTGCTCTGGCTAAATTGTAGCATGCTTGAACGTTTTAACACATACTCAGCAGTGGAATAAGTGGAATTATTTTCTATCCATAGGATTTACTACTATTTGATTCAGTCTTCTTCTACTTTCACATAAGAAGCTTTATTTTGGTTGCTTGGTTAGGAGTTCATCAGACCCCCTCCTTGATCAGTCATCACTTTAATTTATTCAAAGTGCAGGAGCAGGACTAAGTGCACTAGTTGTCAGTGACTGTTTCCAAGAGAGCCCTCAAACTCTGCATCTGCTGTGGAGGAGCCACGGTGAAGAGTGGTGAGACAGTGGAAATATGCTCCCGAAGTGAGTTAGCACAGACAGTCAAGGGCTATCACCTCAATAAAAGATGCCAATGCTAATAATTGGCGGACTGGCTGTGCTGCTGGGGCTCTGTGTCTCACAAGCTTGTTGAACTGGCATCATACTGGTACCACATCAGAAGCCATATCAGTCACCATAAACCTGGACTACTACATCAGCTGCAGTCTGAATCAACTTTGGGAAAGTGTGACTCATTACACGCAGATGGCCACTGAGGCAAGTGGTCTGCAAATGAAGCATTACTATTACTCTTGTCTCAAGCCCAAGGACGTCTGGAGAGAGGCTCTAATCCTAAAATGTTAAATAATGAGGAATGGCAGAAGCTTCAACATCGAAATCACAGTTTCTGGTTTAAAAGTAATGTTGCTAAAAGCTGTTAAACAGATCCACAGGGACCCGAATATATAGAACATGGGATGAAGATGTTTGTGTCTGTGCACACAGTATGTAATATTTCAGTATATTACATTGCACAGCTTGTAATGATATTGCATTAGATGTGCTCGATGGGGATACATATTGTTTTGAATCATTAGAAGGATTTGCTGAAAATAAGCAAAGACTCATACTCACAGGAGCAAAAACTCGCCCTCTCTATTATGAGAAGCTCCATTTGTCTAATTGGGAACATGCGCTTAAGGTTTTCTGATGTCTGATTTCCATGTGCTCTATTATCTCATCACTCACATGACAACTGGCTTTTATTCCAAAACCATCTATGAATCGGGAAACTCTCCATTGCAACCTGAACATCCAGAGTTGAAAGGAAAGCACGATCTGAGATTTTATTCGAAATGGCAGTATAAAAGTAGGAGGTACAACATTGTATTGTAACACACCGCACTAAATTATCAAAAACCCTGACAGAAAACACATTTTTTATCAGACATAAAATAATACAGGCCAGCGGGGGGAAATCCTTAAGTGTGATTATCATTACGTACAAGCAGCTTAGGGTGTGCTAGTGGATCCGTGTAACAGCATAACAGCAATGTTCTCATGTGAACCAGACTCTGGACTACTGTTGCATATTACTCAGTGCTTTGTAGAGACGCTGAGGGTGTGGTCCTATGAATGTCAATATCAGTCGGTCCCCCACTTCGTTCCAGACTGAAATATCGTAACAACTACATTACATTACATTTCGCTGATGCATTTATCCAAAACGACTTTTTTTGCTCTATACACCATAGACACAGCAACGGGGAGCAATTTGGGGTTAACAACTACTAATGTACAAGATTGCCATGATGTTTTGTACAATCTGGTCCCCAGTGAAGAAGTCCTAATGAGTCAACAAGAGGTTCACATCTGTGGTTCTGAGTGAAATGTTTCAACGACTATCAGATGCATCGGTATAAAGTTTTGAATATACTTTCATGTTCCCCTCAAGAGAAATTGTAGCAACATTGAAGATTTTCTGGCTAAAGGCCTTCAGAGCGAGTAGCGTTCTCATCGGCCTCTGTGGTCGCCTACATTGTGTTTATGTTATCACGCTGACATACTCAACTAGGACAGAGAGCATGCTAAACATTATACCTGCTGGACACTTGAACCTGTCAATGTCAACATGAGCATGTTATTATCATGCTAGCATTAGCCTTTTTTTTTAAAGAAGAAAAAAGTCAAAAGTAATTACACAGCAGTCAGCTAGTGTTAACATTAGATTTCCAAACTTCAGACTGCAAAAACGGTCACACATAAAGCAACTGCAATTGTAATAGCTTCTGTTCAGGTTGTTTTTCCCTTTTATCAGTACAAACACTCAATAACATTTATGTCTGTCATAAAAATTTAAAAAATCATATTAACGTCTCCCTTTTGACAATCAGTAGTAGGTTCCTGCCTCGTTATCCAATTCAAGCCTGGCAATTGTTGACATACTCTGTGGAGATTGCACAGATTAACCGTGGAATAATTAACAAACTGATTGATTATGACAATCAATTACGACAGGGTTGTTTAGAGTTTACATGTTCACATCCTTGTTATTATCTCAAAATACAGTCTTAAAGTAGACAGCTTGTCTTAACTGTGATTGTAGTTGTTCTAAAAGTTGTCAACAGGTGCATGAATATCTGCATCTGTAGCCTTTTCTGTTATCACTTAGGAGAAGCAAAACATTTGGAGCTGGTCCATCATGAGCCATTGAAATTAGTCATGCAGCCTGCTGACCCACATTTCAGCTGAGGGAAAAGGCAACCAGGAAGTTGTAAAAAAATAAAAATCCATAGGAAGTGGGAAGTACTTGAGGGGGGAAACAAAAAGCCCACAGCTTATTGTTTTGCTTATTAATTTGATGGTCACATTTGTATTTATTTTTCTTTCCTTCCAGATTTAAATGTTTGGTTTATAAACGTACAGACAGGGTCAGACAGGCTAATCTGCTACGTCTTGCATGGAGGAGACACCATTCCCCCTCACCTCCTCCTTCACATGTGATCTGCCTTCTCACTGTCCCTTACTTTTACGAGTTCACACCGGGCTGATCCATCTGGATAAATGAGGACCTTTAATAGATCAAGCTTCTTGGCATGCGTGCACGGGTATTACAGGCAACACTTACGCATGACATTCAGTGGGGTGCTATTATGCATTTAGCACGTGTTAAAGATTACAATCACCCTCCTCCTTCTGGTCACTACAGGTTTCTTTCGGTTGCGTTGCACAGCCGACTGCTTATGCCGTTGCCGCCGTTGGTCGAGTATTGAGCTACCAGCTGACCTACTTTCTCTGCTCTCAGCCACTCGGTCCTGTTTACAAGTCGCTGCCAGCGGAGGATGTGGAGTACAGTGCCTGGAAAAAAAAAAAATAGACGAACTCAGCCCGCAACGGGCAAACACCACGACTTTTTTCTTTATTTCTCTATCTCTTTCTCTCTCTCTTCGTGCGTTGTTGATAAACGAGGACCGCCAAAGCCACAGACCGCTCGCCGGTGATTATTAACAGCACGTTATTAACTTCGGCGTTGTTATACAATGTAGCGCTTTCAGTCAGACGCTGCTGACGTGAGTTTGCGCTCAGTTGCGATGCTGTACTTTTAAATACAATGTCCAGATTCATCAAAGTTGCGCGCGGAGCTTTATTTCAGCTGGAGACCCCTTGTCAAGGTACGTGGGATTTAATTCAAGCTTTCAGCTCCGCGGCTCGAGCGCAACCATAAAGGGTTGTCATATCGCTGTCACCCGCTTCCACTGTCTGTGTGACAATCAAAGTTCACGAGTGGCCTCTTTTTCCAGTGAAGGGAGACGCGGCAGAAAGCGTCGACAGCAGGATTAGCACCCCCTTTTCCAAGATTGTCTGCAAGACCCAGACTGCGTAGGCTGCAGATGTATTTAGTCAAATGCAGGAGTTACAAATACCCGATGCTCTTGAACGCTGCTTGCATGTTTCCAGCTCACTGCCATCAAGTGCCCTGCTTACGAGGTGAAACACAACCTTTTTCTCCCCGTTGTGCCACTGTCGATGGCATTCATGGCAAACACTGAATGGATGCTCGTCGTTGTAAGACGTCAGATAGCAAAAATGTTGAATGTCACAGGAAAATAAATTCTTAATAATTTCTCAGCAGGCTCAGGTTAGGCTAATGTTACCCAATCTGGCAGCTTTGAGTTCACATTACTTTGACATTTTGGGTTTCTAGTTTGCAGTCGACATGGTTTTCGTATAAAGACCTGTGAATGAAGTGTGGCAGAATTACTTATTTACTATGTGTGCAGGGTCATTGAGTACACTCATTGGCCTTCCCGCTGTTTTTCCTTTAGTGTCTAACCAAGATAAGTGTTTCCTGTTTTCTTATCACTTATAACCATAAATCTTAACAGAAAACGGAAACTTAAAAAAAAAAGATTTGAGAAATACGTTCTGACATTATTATATCTAAACTAAGTTCACAACCGTGCATATGCATATATATATAAATATATGACATATTAGCTATATGTGCACAGTGTATGTATGTGTGTGTGTATAAATATATATATAGTGCTAATATGTCAACATAATCGAAAGATACGATTGTGATCACATGTTTTATAGGTTTAGGATATTACTCTCGTTATAAATCTCGTTTATAGATAACTTGTTCTGTATTTTAATATTTAACCATAAAAAATATGTTTTGGGGCAGACCTAGATACATGTCAAACCAAACATTTACAGTGGGACTGCACTCCGCTTGTCCAGGCCCTGTTAATGTTTACCTGACAGCTTGAGCTGTCAGCTCGAAACTAGATGCAGGTGCAGGTGGTCAGGCAATGTAAACTTTCACCCAACCAGACAGTAGCAGTCAGTACCTGGATTAGCAAGTAACCTAAATTAATCTGTCAGCACAAGAGCAGCAAAAACGCTGTGAACCCCGCAGCTGGAATTGTGGTTCGCCCCTTAGAAAGCCGGCCCTCACGAGCAGTCTATTACCTGATTCATTGTCCTGTGTTTGTGTGTGTGTGTGTGTGTGTGTGTGTGTGTGTGTGTGTGCGTGTGTGCGTGTGTGTGTGTGTGTGTGCGAGAGAGAGAGCTGGTGAAACATTAAAAGTAAAAAAGTTAGGGCTGTCCTTAAATTCTTATTATATAATTAAATTTGTAGGCAACTTACACACATTTTGTCGACAAATTGATTAGTTGAACTGAGTTTAGCCTCAAAGACTCACAAAGGCACCACTCTAAACCTTGTGTTTAGTTGTTGTGTAAGATGTGCTCATAACTTTCGTGGAAATAAGTCATTGAGCATAAAAAAAAGTGAAAGAAATCTTTGTTGACTCAACTAAGATTCAACCGAGACGGGGCCGCCCTAGAAATAGTCCTTTCTTTATTGTGGATTTATTGTAGTATTACAGATAGAATATTGTTCTCCATCAATTTTAAAATAATAACTTATGCCTTTATGAATTGTCACTCTTTAATTCATCCTGACTGGAGAGAGACACATTTTGTCAACAAAAATGAAGTATTAGTGATGATGAGCATTTCCTTTATTGTGAGCTTTCAGTAATCGAATCAGGTCTTCGCTCATGTTTAGTTGAACCCTTGATTGGTGTTTGTACAGAATGTATGTGTGTGTCATTGTTTCTTGATATTGATTTGCTAAATAATTTATTAGCCATTAATGGAGCCATTATTTGTAACTTACCCAGTTTGCCTCTTTTGAAAGCAGCACTGTTTTTTACGTTAGGAGTTTGTCAGTCTGAAGTAATGCTTTGCATTTTTATTTATGGTGTCGAAATTACCTGTGGCATTTACATTTTCTGTTTTGAAATATCAATAAATTGGAATTAAAATGTCATAGATGGTAATATTGGCTGGGTTTGAACTTATGATATTTCAGTTGTATTAGCCACCCATACTGACCATTTCAGTTTAGTGATTAAACATTGAGGAGAGGATGAGCTTCATACGGTTTCCATATTGATATATTGTGACAAGGTTTCTGGGAAATCAATGGAGAAACTGAAAACGCCTGTTTTTTTTCTTTGACCTAATCTAATTTTTGGAAAAATTGAGTATGGCCATGAACCGATCCTGGGAATTTTGCAAGTCTTAATTACTATTTAAGAGTTGTAGATTATTATATTATATTCAGATGTAAAGTAGGTTTTCTTATATTGGGCTTACATTCTATATTAAAGATAAACTGCACTGTCGTATGAATTGCCAAGAAAACACATACGCAACAACAACAAAAAAAGTCTTGGAGAATTTTGTGATTGTCTGCTTCATCATTTTGAAACTACTGCAAGATTGTATGGCAGACAATAATGTGCTAGGGTGTCTGTGTAGCCATTCTGTGTGTCAGATGCGAATGTAATGCTCATAGAATGTTGCAGCAGCACTACTTTTGGGCTCAAGCTGACACGCTTGCCGGCCACTCCTCAATCACTGATGTCAAACAGGTATTTTGCCTGTGAAAGTTTTAGGATAATATCTGCTGTCAAGATCCATCATCCATGCCCATGGTCTTCTGCGAGCCATTATTATCGTAAAGCTACCGACGGTATCAAAAAAAAACGTGTGCTCGATAGCTAATCCACCATTACCTCCATAATTACCATTACCTGATCTGAAAGCTGATCTGCAAGCTCTGTACAAGAGGATCTGACAGATAGCATGACAGGACTTCATTACAAGGTGACAGACTGCTCTGTTCAAAGACCAGCATCAGTATAAGGATGAGACGGAGGAAGAAGTCAAATTGAAGAGGGAACAAGGGCTTTTCAGATTGTATCTTCAGCAGCGAACAGGTCTGCTGTCTGAGCACAGCATTAAACAATCTGTGCAGAGAATTTTGAAATCTGCAGTGTGCTAATGCTGTTTGCCCCAGGAAACCTCATAGGTACAGTTAAACTAGATCAACTAAGGGAGAACATTGTATCCCACAACAAGCCATAGGCCGGGGGAGGTGTGAGGCTCAGTTGTTGTGGCAGCGGGGGCTTTTACCTCCATTAAACTTTAAAATGAAACCTACACGCTCTCAAGAAGAAGAAAAAACACTTCCATTCTTACTTTGCGTTTTCTCTTTGGTAATGTGGAATAATAAAGTAATTTATTATTGGAGTAGTAGTCCCTATCCATTTTACAGCCTGTGTATGTACAGAGTGTAGTCATAAACTTGAACTTGAGTGTACAGACGTGTGTCATGAGTTGAGGTCGCTGCTTAAAGGCTTTAAATACTCGAGGGCACAAGTGTAACTAGACTCTGGTGTTCCTGAGCTGTTAACCTTGCAAGGTGTGGTTTGCCCTCAATATGTTAAAAGAATGCAGGCTGATATGTGAGGATTCATTTCACACAGCGTGGGAGCGATGGATAAGTTAAAGCTGCTTCAAGGAATTTTTTGATATCCCAAAAATTGCATATTTTAACTTATCCAGATGTGGAAAATTTTCACAATAGATGAAATGTCATCATTATGAATTAATTTGTTACATGTCGGCCTTTTTTATTTTGCCAACATGAACCTAAGACAAATGTTCAACATTTAGTTTCTGTTTCAACACTTCAGGGACTTTATTGCAGAAAGGATTTTTACGGCTCAACCTGTGACGCTGTAATCTGTCTAAACAGGAGTTTGGTTGTAAGACTCCGATGGAAAGGTGTGTTCCAATTGAACTGGTTTGTTCCTCCTTTAACCAGCTGAGCCTGAAGGTGGGGTGTTTACATTTTCATTTTTTTTGTTTTGATTTTTGACTATAAGCAGGAGACGTGATGTGAAACTGTGTTCAAGACAACGGACACGTTCTGCATTGGTAAAAAAACAATGCTGTCAGTCAAAAGTAAATGTCTATTGCAAATTAGTTGTAGATGAACATAAGTTATTAAAGCGATCCTCCTTGCTTTGTGCCTTCTGTTTGATTTTCTTTTTGATCCATAGCTGTATCCGACCCATTCCATTTGGTGCGTAACAGAGAGAATGTTAATCAACAGATGCACTCGAACGACAGTGTAACGAAGCAACAAAAAATAAATTGTTGCTAAATAATTGAATGTGCCGGCTGGACAGGAATTTAATTTTTTTACTATGAAGCAGCGACATGAATGGTGGAGAGGAGAGAGTTTGTGATATGAAACAGGGGAGCAGATCAGAAATGGTGACGCGACTAGCTTCATGAACAGGAACATATGAGCATAACAAAACCATGAACTGGTCTTAGATTTTACATGATGCAGCGTCATTTAGCTTAACAGTAGCTGCTATTTGTACATCAGCTGGCTGTCACTGGCTTGCTTTGTCATCTTCTCCCGTGTTGCACCACTGGAGAAATGTATTGCGCTGCAATACTTATTTTTCTCTCCCAATAAAACCGTGACATCCTCTCGTCCATTACTTGCTTATCTTTGAGAAGGTTGCAGGGGGGAACTGGAGCTTATCCCAGCCGACATTGATGTGTAAAGGTTGACATAAGTGGTCGAAAGACTAGAATGGAGTGACATAAATGCAAGTGCATTCACCACATTCACAGTTTCAAGTTCATTTATGCTTGGAGGATATTGAAACCTACATCTAAACAATTTGGGTATTTTTTTTTCCCGTGGGGCGCTGGAGCCGATTCCATTGTCAAAGGGCGAAGGCAGGGTACACCCTGGACAAGTGGCCGGTCCATCGTAGGGCAGACACAGAGGGAAACAGCTATTCACGCTCACATTCACACCTACAAGCAATTTAGAGTCTAATTAACCGAAGCTGCATGTCTTTGGACTGTGGGAGGAAGCCCACGCTGACACGCGGAGAACATGCAAACTCCACACAAAAGGACCTGCCAGAAAAATAACCGAACCCCGTCCAGACCCGGATCCGAACCCTGGGCCCTCTTGTGAGGGGTCAGTGCAAGCCACTACACCACCGTGCAGCCCACTTTCTTTAGACTGAGGCTTATAATGTTTTTTGAGTAATTATTCAGAAAAATGGGTCTCGTTTTGTTTTGGAAAAATAGAAAATGAAATAATGTTAGTTTCCCTTGAGGTTTCTTGTGGACATCACTCGGACGAACTAGCAAAAACACTGACGATTGCTGGAATTCACTTTATCAACCAGCTGTCGTAATAACCTGGATATCATTATCATATAATGTCAAATATTTCCAGACCACAAACTAATTTAACTACTAATTTAATCAAGACTAAAAGAAAGTATAGTTTTCCAACGGGAAAGACTACAATTAACAGAAGCAAGGAGTAAAACAGTTGGTCTTTGTCACTGTGCTGATTTCAGACGGTTGATATTTGATGACTGAGATGATGTATATTCTGTCAACCACGTAAAGACTATATGCAGACACTGTATTAATATCTGTAATTGAATACAGCCGTGTGTTGTTTCATTGCAGCTGACCAAGGCTCTCGTGTATGAGTACTTAGTTTGGTTTGTAATAGAGGTCGTTTGCCCCATGTTGTTTAAGCTTGCTTTGTACAAAGGATGTGAAGGAGCTGGCTGTTCTACTCTCTCTTTTTTTATGCTGGGTTATCAAAAGGTTTCTGCCTCAGACATTTTTCTAGGTCAGGGAAGCTCCTTCTGTGCAAAAACACTTCTTTAGTCATGAAGCACTGTAGCCAAGGAGTAGCTGAAGATTGCGAGTACACTTTACATTGTATTATTAATAGTTATTCTGCAGAACACATTAATATATGTCCTTATAGTAAAAAAAAAATGGCAGGACTTTTTCTTGTTTGTGTTTTTTGTTTTTTTTTACAGATGAATAGTGGCTCTTCCTGTCTGCTTACATTGTGAATTTACACAACACCGTTTTTTACCTTCAACAAAATGCCTCTGTTTTCACAGGATTTGGTGTTTCTTGAGTGGACTCGTGGAGGTGGTGGGCAACTGGTCCACGCTAGGCTTTCCCAAAAGAGTGTTCAGACGCGGTCAGCGCGGATGGGACTTCTAAGACTTCAGGAAGGACCTGGTTGGGGAAGGGAGTGAGTATGGACAACCTTTCTGACTTCGGGGGTCCCTGTCCATCCACCCGCAGGGAATGGGAGTGAGTATTAAAACAAATGACCTTCACTTTGTGATCTTTATTGTGTTTCTGCTCCATACACAGTACTTTACATCTACATATATTATATTGTGCAAATAGTTCTTTAACCTTCCAAATGATTCCCAGTTAAGATCAGTGTGCTCGATATAAGCCTAAAATAAATAAATGAGTTAACATTTTAAACGGTTTTCTTTTAGTATAGTAAGAATTAATGGGGACTTGGTTAATTATTAATATCCTCTAAAATACAAAATACATTTTTTTGGTAACACTTTATTATGTATACAGCACCCTTTAACTTGAATTAAAACAACCCAACCAGCCTGGAGCTTCACTCAACAACACACTCTGAACCCGACTTGAACCCGACAAAGAGTCAGGTTCTGGGAGCAGAAGCCTGGAGGCACACCTTGAAAATACTTATCTGTGGCAACTCGCATACTGGCCGGTTAAAGTCTTTTTTGTATGATGCTGTTTACATATACCTCAATGCTTTATGACTTTATGGTTATGTCTGTTGCCATTGATAAACTTGTTACAGTATATTAAAGTCCACACATGCCGTTCTGGCCTCGGATAGTAAGTGTTCACAAGCAGGAATGTGTAAAAAACGATAACACAGGCTGCTGGTTAAGCCCTCCTTCTGCTCTTTGACAGAACAGGTGTCCTCTAAAACATAAAATGTGATTCCACACGTTCAGCCATATTTCTTGTCGCTATCAAATGGTGTGAGCCTGAGTGTGCACACACCAGATATAGAGTAGGACGTTTACATGCCACAGTGACCTGTTAAATGCGGCAGAAAAACAAGGCACTTCAACTGGGTTACCAGGTTATTCGAACAGAGTTATGTGTTAGCGGTGGAAAGTGCTTACAGATACGGGAACATAGTTTGTCTCGGTTACCTTCTTAAATTTGTCTGTTTTGCCGAAGACATTTTGACATTTGTCACAAAAGGTGCGGGTGTAAATGACAAAACAAATGATGGCTGAAGTCCATTTAGCTGCTTCGGTTTCACGGTTTTGGGTTTGTGCATGCTGGTTCACTGTCGCACTGTCACGGCTCACTGAGACACTGTCAGTGTTATCAGTAACGTGTCCTTTTCCTACTGTGACGAGTCAAAACGTCCGCTGTGAAAAAGGCAGATTATGAAAGATTCCACAATGTGTCATGACAACTCATAAATATGCCAAGCTATTATCTGAGGACACTGTGAAATCATCAAACAAACGACATTCACCCTGTGCCTGTCTTTTCCAGCACCAACAGCTGCGTGGACGATTTAATGGACGAAGATGAGAAAGACAAGGCAAAAAGGTGCTCAGTCTTTTTCTTTATGTTTCTATCTCGGACATTTTAACTCCTGTATTTACAACTACACTAAATCAATGTGTAGTTTCGGTCTTTAATACTCAAATAATGGGGATGGAAAACCTCTTTGGTGGTAGTTCATTATTTTAAAGAACCTTGTAGCTTTAATGTCACATAATGGTAAAGAATGAAGGCCTTGATAGTGAAAATCCATCTGATCATTTTAGTTAAAAAATAGAATGAATTCACAACCGATGATCACTTTGATCACCTCTTTGATGTGAAATATGTTTATATATATATATATATATATATATATATATATATATATATATATATATATATATATATATATATATATATATATGTATATGTGTGTGTGTGTGTGTATCCAATATTCCTCCAACTCCTCAGGAAAATATGCTTTAGCTCGCTAACTTTTTTCAGGCTGTTTGCTGTGTAGAAGGTAACGCACAGTGCGTTTGTTTGAGCATTATATCAAAGAGAGACTTTAATAAATCCAAAACAGGGAGATAAAAGAGGCTTAACAGCTGCAGAGTTAGTTCATATTTCTGTGTGGGATCATCACAAGGAGCGACCGCTTTCACACTACAGCAACATATTGATGTTGGCTCAAAGCAAGTTGAAAAGCAACAGCTGATACAGTTAAAAAAACAAATAAACAAATCAAGGTGAAAATGTACATCTTAAATGTATCCGCTTTATTCTGTTCTATATTGCTGTGTGGCTCTCTCTCATTTCTTTCTCTCTCCCCGTTCGACGTCTGTCTGCAAATAAGTGTCTCCCTGCGGTCTTGGCCAGTTTTTCTATGGAAAAGCAATGCTCAGTCTAAACAGGATAAATAAACACAAACTGCAGGCGCTTGATTGGCTGAGCTTCCACCTGCGATTCCACTGATTCATAATTGTTCTCTTGTGTTGACTGCTGTAGGGCTTCTCGTAACAAATCAGAAAAGAAAAGAAGAGACCAATTCAATGTGCTCATCAAGGAGCTATGCACCATGCTGCAGGGTCAAGGCCATCCGCGCAAGATGGACAAGTCCACCATCCTGCAGAGGACTATTGACTTCCTGCAGAAACAGAAGGGTAGGGAAATATATACAGCATGTATTCCCATTTATATTTGACACACTTAATTCATTCCCTCTTTACTTCCAATATTACCCAATGACACACTCAGGCAGTTTGTTACACTCACCTCGGCCTTGTCTTTTTCAGACATCACTGCGCAGAACGAGACGTGTGATGTGAGGCAGGACTGGAAGCCCTCGTTCCTCAGTAATGAGGAGTTCACTCAGCTAATGCTTGAGGTAAAGCTCAGGAGGTTGTGTTTGTGGAACAGCTGAGTCGATTAAGCTCTGGCATTGATGAATAATGTTAATAAAACAAAAAGGGAACCCTCTCCCTTCAACGCCCATGGAGAACTGGGGTTAACTTCCGAAGTGTGGTCGTAGTAGGGGGGGCACTTTGAGGCAAATAGGGAACACAAACCTGTTGTAATGCATGTAACTACCACAGATCATTATGATGACATGTCACAATATAAGAGTGTACTTTTTCATTCGTGCCCTTAAACCTTATGACCTCATCATCAAAGTGCCCAATTTCTCTCTCTTCTACAGGCCCTTGATGGTTTCTTGGTGGCGTTAACTACAGATGGCAACATCATATACGTATCTGACAGCGTGTCTTCACTCATCGGCCATTTACCGGTAAGTGAAGAGGCTGAAATAGGTGACTCCTATTCTCTTCCTAACACAGCATTGTTTTTGTTGTTCTGTTTTTATTTTATAAGAATGTATAAGTAAAAATGCTACTTGATTAGAAGAAGACAAGTTCACCGATGTTTTATTTGGCCGATATTTGACCTGCACTGATATATTTATGACTACAATTCATCTGATCTGATCAAGACATGTTGGAAGTTGATGTTCCTTCAACACAATTACAAGAAATAGTTTGAATACCACGTCCAGATTTAAGTTTGTGGCTCTTAACATCTTTCCGGTAATGAATGAATGAAAATTAATAATATAAATTACTGTATGCGGCATTTCAAAGCTGCCATAAGCTCTGAGTGTATCTGGAACTACTTTAAAATGCTTAAAGTTCATCTATCCTTTTGCACTAGTCAGATATGGTGGACCAAAATATCTTGAATTTCCTCCCGGAGCGGGAACACGGGGAGGTGTATAAGCTGCTATCATCCCACATGCTGATGACGGACCCCATTGCTGCTGACTTCCTTGACAGTGAGTGTCCTACCGGGTGTCGTCTGCACACACGTCTGGCTCGAACACCACGTTGTGTCTGGTTGTCGCCCACATCAGGAGGAGTAAAGTTCAGTTTGTGAGAGAAACGTATAGTCAGCGTTACCATTATTCATTTTCAGCTCAAAGAGGCTTTTATCTTTAATACAAACTATACCTGACTTGACGAGTTCTTTACCAAGTTCAAACTTTCTATATTTAAAGCAGGTTGCCGAATTGGTGTCCAAAGTTTATTGGATTGATGATTAGTGTGGATCTATGATTAGCCCTTTCACTAATAATAGGAGCTAGCTTAGTATCATAGTTAAGACTTTAAATCACTGTTATGTTAGCACAGTAATCCAAAGCAGTGTAGTATATGGGGCTCAAGACACTGACCTTAATCCTGTGTTACTATTGGGCTTTACTGAGAAAGAGCGATGGTGAGGAGCTAGTGTCTCGGCCTATACTTAGAAGCCTAAATAGCAAACTGTCACAGAGCCATGTCTGGAGCGATCGCCTTCTCTTTGGCACATTTCAGAAGAGACATTCGTCTTTTTTCTTTCTTGCATCAAAATGATTGCCTAACTTTTTAAAAATTCTGCTAATATTGTATTAATTCACCTAAAAGGCATCTATCTTCAAGTCGTCAATTCCACTGAAAACTATTTTGATTTTTGAGTCTTTGTGGAACCCCCCCCCCCCTCCTCTCCCCCTCACCACCACCTGTAACTGCTTGCAAATGATGCACACTTCCATCCTAAATAAAGTCGAGGTCAAGCCTTTGATCGGTCCAGTCACATTGGAAAACGACTGAAGCTTCAAGTTAATAAACATAAATATACTTATTTGACTCTGCCAATTTATGGACACAATGTATTGTTGAATATTAAAATATTACATAAGCGCTATGCCATAACCCTTTGTTGTTTAAGTACTTGTTAGCGGACATTATCTTTTGTGAGATTTGTTGAAGTATTGTGAATACAAGGCTTCATAGAAATCACTTTTCAGATTTTTCTCTCCATAATGCAGACCAGGAAATACTGTGCTGTTCGTGTCACACAAAACACACAGACATGATCATGACGCTCCTCATTAAGAGATACTCTGTTATAAAGATGCTGGATTATGAATAGGTTTTTAAGGTTGAAAATACAATCTTCTGTTTTTCAGGCGAGGCCCATATTGAATTTTGCTGTCATCTAGCCAGAGGTAACATTGACCCAAAGGAACCGCCTGTATACGAGTACGTCAAGTTTGTGGGCAATTTCAAGTTTCATAACAATGGTAAGGGAGTTTATGTTCTACTTGTTATAAAGACTTCAGTAAAATCTGTAACTTTAATGCATTTAAAGTTCATAAATGCTCTTAATCTGCTTTTGCTTAAAGTTACTGTGAGGAACTTTCAACTAGTTAGGAAAGTCTTGACTTAATACTTATGACTATATGACCTACATAAGTAAAGGAGACCATTGGTGAGGAGATTGGCTATTTCTATGAGTTATTCCTAATGCTTTTATCGATGCCACTGGGTCGGATTCCACCACAAAGTCGCGCAGGTTTACCAGAAACCGTCCTGCAGCCAGTGCTCCAGCAGGAGGTGGAAAGCTGCCCGCCAAGCAGCAGTGTTTCCTCCTCCTCCGGCCAGGAACAGAGCTTCGCCACACTGCTCTGCCAGTCCCCTCTGGAAGCCAACAACAACACCACGCTGCTTAAGGCCAAGGCTGTATTGCTGGAATCAGTGGGATAAACAAAAGCACAGGGGAACCAAAACCAGGACCGCGCAGGGCAGACGGCAAGACCCTGCTGCAACAAAATGAGAGGTTTTCTTAATAGACGCCGGTGTTTGGAAACACAATTGCTTTTGTCCACAGGGACCGCCAATATCAACACAAAGTTAAAGTTCCTTGTAGTAGCTTTAACCAACTCAACGGAAAAAGATATAAAAGAAGGTTCTTTTTCATGGGATAGAATTAAGATGGATGTCACATCTCACTTTACTCCCCATGTATCTTGTCTTCTTTCACATAGTGCCTACATCTTGTAACGGGCTCGATTTGACTCTGCCAAGAAGCCTTCAGTCATCTCTGGAGGAGCAAGTCTGCCTCATTGCTACTGTACGATTAGTCACTCCACAGTTTGTAAAGGTAAAACCAGTCCGGATGTTAAAATCTTGTGTCTTTTTTTCTCAGAATGTGTGTCATTACATTTAAAAATAAATAAAACAGGTGGTGGGATTTTGTGTGAGGGATCATTCATTTTAGTCCGTGCAAACTCTCACTATCTGGAGATTTCTTGTTGCACAATGTGTACATTCCAACTGATTACATCTGATCCCAGAGGTGCTCTCTGAGCTCAAATTTGGACACGACTTATTGAAGTAAATCAAACTCCTGTAACCTTTCTGAGATCGTGGTAATGTCACATATCACAGTAACAGTTAAATATCCGTTCTAAAACATGCTAATAAGGCAAGTTTGGCAGGTGTTTTTATTGTTGCTTTTTTGCTCACATTTTTCTGCCTTACATGAGAAAAAGGCATCAGAAAAACCAGATCTGTTGGACAGGCTTCAGCTCTCCCCCAGTACGTATTCCAAAATGTAAAAGACACTGATTGCACTGATTTTCCAGATGGAGAGACGGTAGCCGTGTAGTCTGCGCCATATGACATATAGATACATTTTTCCCTCGAACAAATCTACTGCAAATACCGGTTTTAATCTGCAGTTATTTTAACTCTCCACTTGATGTATTGTTGAGTGCTATTTTACTCCCACAGACAACTTTCAAACACATATGATTGAATGTAAATAATTGTCAGGCACTAAAGTTAACTGCTTGACCTTAGAGCAGCAACATACTGTGCATTTTGAGATATATTTCATATTACAAACATTAAATACCAACATAGCTGTAGGAATTAAACTTCTCATTTAAAAATGGTTAAATCCCCTCTAAATTTCAACGGACTACATTGTATTTGGGAAAATGTGTTTAGCTGTATGAACAAAGTGCACGATTTGAAGACAGGACCTGATGTATAACTTCTTTTTACTCACATTAGAGTAGCTGAATCTAGCAGATGAGATTCAAATCTCCCAGTAACCTCGGCAAAAATAAAATAATATAAGACAGCTAATTCCTTGTATTGCAGTGAAATCCCAAGAGTGACTTTCTCGCGCTGTTATTTTTGTTTAGGATTTGTGTAATGTGGAAGATCCCTGCGATGAATTCACATCCAGACACAGCCTTGAATGGAAGTTCCTGTTTTTAGATCACAGGTAAACAATTTACCAGATTTATCAGTGTTGCTTTTTTGTTCTCGCAAGAATTGGTCTTCCTTGTATGTTTATCATCTCCTTTTGGTGTTCTAGAGCGTCACCGATTATTGGATATTTACCCTTCGAGGTTCTTGGAACTTCTGGCTACGATTACTATCATGTGGATGACTTGGAGCTTATAGCTCAGTGTCACAAGCAGCGTGAGTAACTGTCGCCTCTCGTTTTTCAATCGCCGTCACCACCACCGCGTCCACGAATGCATCTCAGAAAATATGTGGACCAGGTTTACATTCTGTTTTTCCTTTCCTCAGTAATGCAGTTTGGAAAAGGTAAATCCTGCTACTATCGCTTCCTGACCAAAGGTCAGCAGTGGATTTGGTTGCAGACGCACTACTACATCACTTATCACCAGTGGAACTCCAAGCCTGAGTTCATTGTCTGCACTCACACTGTCGTCAGGTAAGTCTTTGCACCCTGTGCTCTAATGTCTGCAGAGGGAGAGATGTGTGCACTTTCTAATGTATTGTCCTGAGATTATGGACGCGCAAGGTCTTGGTCATCTTCAAATACTGTTTAGAGTCATGTTAAATTAGATATACACTCACACATATTCTCTCCATATGCTGTTTTGTCAGTTATGCTGAGGTGCGAGCTGAGAGGAGGAGAGCGGTCGGCTTTGAGGAGCTGTCTCCACCTGAGAACGCTCCCTCTTCAGTGAAGGTGAGCGTTATGTTCCCTTCTACATCCAGTGTGGGGGCATTTTCACAGTCAGTGTTTATTTCAGCTTCAGATCAGACCCTCTGTGTTGATCATCGCTCTGTGTCCCAGGCTCAGGAGCTGTACTTGGACATCTGCTCCACACTGGACCCTCCGCGGGACCGAAACAGCGGCGCACGTTCGGTATCCTCCCACAGCTCCCGGAAGTCCTCCCACACGGCCATGTCGGACTCTGCATGTGAGTCATCCTCTGCTCTCTAAAGTGCTCACTCACTCAACAGCAGGTTAATATATGCAGAAATCCAGCCGCCATCAATAGCTGGTGTAACAAAGCACTAGAAGTAAAAAAAAACCACTACCTGTATATATGTGGATGACGCTGCACCTATGGTGACATGTTTCCAAGGCTTACTTTAGCATGCCTTGTTCGTTTGAGCCTCCATTCTCTCTGACTTCAGCTGCTCTTCCACCCACTGTCTAAAACTTTTCACTTCCATCTGCATGTTTATGACCAATACACAGCAGCCGTGCAGACTAATTACAGTTGCTTTTCATAAACATAGCTGCTGCTGCTGCTGTCTTCCCACACATAAAAAAGCTTTCACTATTTACAAAGACATATTCATAAAACTGTATGTCAGAGAAATAGCCAAATAGTTTCTCTCAGCTTATTCATTTTGCGTCGGCTACGATGAAAAAGCACCCGCTGAATGCATCCCAGTTGGTGGGTTAAAGGCAGAGGCAGAATGAGGGGGCAATCTGGCGGTATTGTTATAAAACCAGCCAGGAAATGCATTTTAACTCAGAGGCGATAGTTGCTCTGCTTACGAAAAATTGACAATTCATTACAGTGTTATTAATACACTAATGTCAATTATAATCACATGATTATTTGTTATTCCTACAATAGAGACCTCATGTTTTTTGATACATTGTAAGTACATATTCACAATACAGAGCCCACTCTTTAAACAAGGAAGATTATTGCATACAAGCAAATATTTAATGAAGCTGTTCTTTCCCGGAGGAGCACAGCGCCGAAAGATTTATAATAAACTGTATCCCACTCATGAAATGAGCAGAACTTGTATCGAGCCTTTATTGGCTGTTGGTGATGACCTAACTAAACACATCCTCAGTCTACTATTATCTCAGTGTATTTAGAGGTGACCTGTCTGTCTTGCAGCAGCTAATTCCTACACAGAAGCCTGCACGCCATCATGGCAGTCTGCTTCCATTGGGACCGAGAAGACATCTGCCAGACTCCAACCTAGTAGTTCAAAGGTCAGTTCACAAGGTTTACCTGTCTCGGTCTGTCTTTCTTTTGACAAGTTGACGCAACATCATGTCACAGATTGCAAAGATGTATTGTAAAACTTTGTCATTTTCCTTGTAGAATTTGCCACAAAGACAAAATTCCTTTGACCTCGCTCCCCAACTGAGCCTTTCCCGTTCTCCCACCTGCAGCAAGCGCTCCGCAATGGTTAGTGCTTAGACTTCTTCTCCTGCCTGTTGCCTTCCTCTCCACTGTTTGTGTACAATGTCTTATTGCTATGACGGGTGCTGCTTTGTGTTCATTTCATCTGTTGCTTGTGCCTTAAAGCCATATGTGTTCCAATGTGTACCAATTTCAGGTGTGAGAATCACAAGAATAAGCCATAACAAAAAAGTACAAATCCTGTCTTTTGGATCATGTCTTTGCAGCAGCAGCCAATACATCAGCAGCAGCAGCAGCATCAGCAGCCGCAGCAGCAACCGCAGCCGCAGCAGCAGCAGCAGCAGCAGCAGCAGCAGCAGCAGCAGCAGCAGCAGCAGCAGCAGCAGTCGACGGCGGCGGCCATGTATCAGGTGCAGCAGCCGCAGCTCTGTGTAATGAACCAGCTGAAGGAGCAGCTGGAGGAGAGGACGCGCATTCTGCAAGCTGACATTAAGACGCAGCAGCAGGAGCTGCACGACATTAAAGAGAAGCTTCACCTCGCTAATCTCCAGGTAACACTTAATCTAGACATAAAAAAAAAAGTTTGGCATGTAAGTATGAGTTGTTAAGGAAATCCAACGTTGTATTGTTAGCTTACATTACCTAACCTCTCAGAGTGGTGGTGGAAGGGCCCCACCAAGAGGCCGGCACAAACCAGCTCAGTCCAAGTACTCTAACCACTACATGAACCCCAGATAAGCCCACAGAAGAGACTGGCACTGTCTAGTAAAGACAAACTGTCACACGGCATTGCCTGCTGGATGAGGAGGCAACATGAGAGGAGCTGGGATTTGAAACACAAATGTACATTTTTGTGCAACCGATTAATAGTTAGCCAATCAGAATTAAACCGTCATCGACTGTCCTTTCCTTATTGTTTGCCAATGTAAGCTCACCTAAATATGAATGAATCTAAAGAATTACAGGCACACTGCTGTGGTTTTAAACACTGAATAAAAATAACTAGTGTGTCTTCTTTTAGTGATAAACAAGAATTTTTTCAAAAAACTTTCAATTCAAATTAAATCGAAACCTTTTCTTAAGTAAATGAAGGATAGATCAATATGTCTGTTTATGTGTGTGTAAGATGTTATTACAGCAACCTATCCAAAATTACTTTGGCCAAGCACAGCAGCAGCAACAGCAGCAGCAGCAGCAGCAGCAACAGCCCCAGCAGCAGCAGCAGCAGCAGCAGCAGCAGCAGCAGCAGCAGCAGCAGCAGCAGCAGCAGCAGCAGCAGCAGCAGCAGCAGGGATCAGGGAGGGCGGCCCAGCAGAGCCAGGCAGGGTTGACCAGGCAGCACTCGGGCCACTCTAAAGCACTGTCCTGCGGGGCCCACAATTCATCCCCTCACCTGAGGAAGAACAGCTCACCCTCAACACAGGTACAGAGCTGCACCAGTGAAACATACAAATGTGAAACAACTGTTCTTTGGAAACATATCCTGTAGTGTTTGTTAGGAGGATAAATATTGAATCAAATGAACTTTTAGTCATTAGCAGCTGACGACCGGTAGCCTACTTCAGCGCTCACGACACCACAGGAGGCAGGTTATGGATTTAGCCGTTAATGTCAGTCTGTTATTTAAAGATATAACATCACAACGGGCGGCATTCAGTATGACAGCCATATGCTGCTCGCAGTTGGTGTTTGTGTGCACTGTAGTAAAAAGAAACAGAAGCCTGATGATTCAGGTGCTGTTTTTGTTTCTTTTGCCTACTTGTACTGTATTTTCATCCAAGAAGGAAGTATCTGTGTATTAAATATTAGCTTCATGTTCAGTTTTTACATGCTGTGTGCGTTTCCTTCGTTTCAGAGGATTGCACGGAGCGGGCAGGCGCAGTCGGTGAGTGTGCCCGTGCAGACGAACACAAGCCTGACGATGCCCTTCTACAGCAACCCCATGATGTTCTCTCAGACCAGCACGAGGTCTCTGCAGGATGCCAACCAAAGACACACAGACGGCGAGTTCAATCAAGATGGACAATTACGGTGAGAGACTATATGATGTTTCACATCATGAAATGTGAAATCCAGCCACTTCAAACCGCAGATGACATTGGCAGTAAGGCATACATTATTTGAAATGACTAGTATGCCATCAGCTTTATGAATAGCAGATGCAGATAGCAGGGAAAACATCTTTCTTCAACTGGTTATCACCTTGTTTTTTAGTGTTGTATTCCCTTGATATTCATTTTAAGAGGCAAATGTTCTCTGAAACCTTGCTTTGAGTGTTCTTTCAGTGACCGGTTTTATTTCCTGCAGCATGCTCCTCAACCAGCCGATGCAGACGCTGGTTCCCAATAGCAGTGTCACCTCACAGCCTTCCCAGTGCAACATGGGCATCTCCCAAACCATGTGAGAAGTGTTTAATTCCACTGCACACACACACCTTTCCGTTTGCACGGTGCTATTTCATATTGTGCCTAAGTTCGTCGTTGTGCCCTCCAAACAGATACACCTTGGAGCAGCAGATCATCGCCCCGTCGTTCGCCATGCAACAGGTCAACTGCAACGCCGTCCTCGTTCCCTCCCCGGGGATCTTCACGTCCCCCATAATGATCCCACACAACAGTTTCATCGCAAACCAGTCCCCGTCGGCCTATCAGACTCAGCCTCTGGCTTCTCCTCACGCGCTGCAGTTGCAGCAGCCGCAGCAGTTCTTTCAGGTACGACGTCCGCCGGCTGCGTACTGATGACGTGCGTCCGTCCCTTTGTGTGAAGTGTTGTCCATTCGACTTCTCGGCTTTTGACTACAAGTAATGTGTCATGGCTAGTTGCATAATGCAGCTCTGTTTGATTACCAATGGGTGTTTTTTCACTGATTTATGATGATTTCAGGCATTACACTGCACCTAAATCCTTGGTTACCACAGCAACAAGCTACTGTGTAAATCTGTCAGAGATCCGTGTTGTTTTCAATCACTCTAAAACCTCGGCTTTGCAGCAAAGCTCTGAAATTCATTAGGCCACATAAATCATTTTCTCCAGACTTGGTTGTCACGCACAAGTCACAAGTTCCATACCCAAGATTTGATATCATACTTTTCTTGTGAGAGTTGAATCAGACACATTCCTCTTGTGTGCGTTCATGGATCATAGAGGACCGTGTCATCACCTCTCTGCATCGGGACTTTAATTCATTCTCTCTCCAAAAAGTGCGCTATTTTTCCACTCGCAGTTGCCTTCACTTCTTCCTGCATTATAACAAAACTACAGCTAGTTAAACGTCATTAAAACCTGCTCTGCTGATGTGTGAGGGGAAAATGTTACGGCGCTGCTGGGGCTCTTGAGCAGCCGCTGGGCTGCTGCCGGTTATTTGGTGACAGGTGTATCTGTTTATTGAGTAATAACTCTTGGAGGACACAGAGTTGGTGTTAGGGTCCTAGGTTTGTGCTTCGTCTGGTTCCTGTTGGATTTTAAAAAGTTCCCTCTCTCGTGTCATGTCTGGGTTTACTTCCTTTCTTACTGTTGTCCCGCCTTTGTGATTATTAGCCCTGCCCTGATTTGTTCCACCTGCATCTCATCACCACGCTGACCTTGTGTATTTAATCTGCGTGAGCGCTGCCCTTCAACGTCAGGTCCAGCGCCGTCGCTCCCATAAGGCGTAATGCGCGCTGGGGCACCAAAAAATATGCAACAAAAAATCATCAGGGTTATAATAATTATAATGCCCATAATGCTGCTCGTCATTGAGGCCGCTGCGTCCGTGCAGACGCTGCTGCATTTCCAGCTCATTCCCTTTTCACAGCCCATTAAAACATTGTCGTCTGAAAACTAACGGCATGTTGCCGACTCTGGTCTCCATTTGTCCCTCGATGTTTTCAGCAGCGTTGCCGCTACGCTTCAACCACGGCTTGTTGTTTGAGTTTTAAGGCGGCAGTGATAAACTGACGAGTAGCGTGCTCCTGGTCGGGTCAAACCATCCTGATATGGGGGAGACTCTGGATTTTTAGCATAATTAAATTAATATAAAAACTCAGTTTATGAACTTACACTTATGTTTTAATGAATATTTATTACATAACTATTTTTAAAGGATTTTTGTATGAATGCTAATTTTAAATAGATTTTTTTTTTAAATCTCACGTACCCCTTGGAGTACCTTTACGTACCCCTAGGGGTACGCGTACCTCCATTTGAGAACCACAGGTGTAGACACTGCTTATTAATAAACGGGCAACAGTTTAAGAAAGACTGATGTTTTCTTTTGTGTCTCCAGATGGCTCAAGGACTTGTGCACGGTGGATCTACTCCCACCTTCTTACACACCACTAATGTCCCACAGCAAAGCACTGTGGGATACATCCAGCAGCAACTGCCGCAGGCGCAACAGCAACAAAGACAATACCAACATTCCCAAAACCAGACTGGCAGTGTTTCAGACTTTCGAAATATGCTGACTCAGTAGCGCGTTGGGCCTGGGCTTGAGCGCTGAGATATCCCACTGTGCCGTCGCCGTGTCGGCGGCAGCGTGTTGTGGCATTTCGAAGTGAACCTCGACATCAAGTTCTGCCGAGGAGCTGCCTAAAAGTGGAAGGCGGTTGAGTACGTCACCGGAGAGAAAACCATAAGCAGAGGCTGCAGGACCGGAACGTCGTCTGCAGGATCCGAGGAGAGTCTGAGGGGCTCAGCCTCCATCACCCTGTCGTCAGTCAGTGAAACTGCTGCAACACGTGGATTACCAAAGCTCTCAATAGGATGCCACTTTCACATGTGGCAGTGTTTCATTTGGGAGCATTTCCTTCTCAGTGTGTTTGCACTTGGGTCCCGCCCCCTACCAAAAGGTAGAATATTTACTTTTGCACCTGAATTAATATTCTATTGTCCTCACTGATTACAGCTCGACACCCGTCCCCAGCGACAATAATCAGGCCTGTTCAGATGCTTAGCTCCAGTATAAATGGTTCATCTCATAAAAGGGATTTGGCGTTGATGTTTATTACAGCTGGCAGACATCCAGCGCCGCTCCCATTCTGTCAAAAAAAAACATAATTTACTTGCAGCTACGATGGCGGCACGTGACAAGAGAAGGACTTTATTGTGAAAACGAGTGGCGGGGAGATGTTGTCCCTGAGATCAGGTCGAGTAAGCATTGTATGCAACACGACGCTAAACTGGTGGCTGGGGGGAATATTCTCCAACTGTTAGAAAGGTCTATCTAGATTTTTAAAGCCTCAATCTGGGACTGCAGGAGGGATGCTGCTGCAACTGTCGCACCACTTTCCACTGAGAAAGGACAACAAAGTCCTGATTTCAGGTGCTTCTGATGCGCTCTGAGTCCTTAAACAAGCTACCAGAGGGGGGGGAGAAATTTGTGCCTTTCACCGTGGTCCGTCCACGGTGCGGTTTGACAGTTGTCTGATTACGGCTTTAAAAATCCAGCTCAGGTCCATTTGGAATACAAAGTTATATTTTCTACGGATATAATTTTTAGTTTTCCGCATCAAATTCAAACAAATGACATCTAGATTTGTATTGGATTTATTACAAATATATATGTCGGGTGCTTTTTCGCAACCGTTTCATCAGTAAGTCCAATCTATGTTTGAACACTTAATATATTGAAGGTAGCTAATAAGATTAATTTATCCATTTACGGAAACCCCAAATCACTTCATGCTATTTATACATACAGTACATATTTGAAACAATATACGGGATTAAGAAACTTGTTTTTTACTGAAAGGTTTGAATTGATGTGCTCTTTCAGACATTGAAAGGTCATGTCTTGTCTTACTATATACACATATACATATATATACATATACACACACACACACACAAACTGAACAGTATTTTTTTTGGTTCATTCCACCATCTGAGAAGTCACTAAGTGTACACTCTAATCATGACCAAATGAGCTCATTTACAAGGAAACACACCACTTCCTGCTGTGAATGTGATATTGTCGTAAAAACAGAAATACTGCGAGATTTTAGTTTCTCTGAAAGCTCTCATGTATCATTGTTTGGAATATCACAACAAAAACACTATATTTTTAGGTGTCTGTCTGGAGGTTGCTCATAGCAGTTCTGTTTGTATTCCAAGATGTTACAATCTTCTCTTACTGTGCTTTTTGAACTTTGAGTTCATCAGATGTTGAGAGATTCTCTGATGAAGCTTCTTGTAACTGCCATGATTGGATTCTTGTTCCAACCTGACAACCTGCATACTGAACGGAAAACAGAACAGAGACTGACTTCATAGATCGAATTTCAAAATCTATCTTTTAAATATGTTCCTGGATCACACACTTGTTTCTAGCTCAGCAGGAAAAACTCACTTTATTATGACTCATTGTCTCCTGAACGTCTCACTGCAGAACTTGTGCTCCTCTTTATAAGAAGCTCATGCTCAGTAGGACCGTTTGGTCTGGGTTATCCCCATGAGAGCCCTTTTTAGGACCGATGCTGTTCAGAGTGGACGACAAGAATGCTTAACATGTACGTTCAGTGCCGTTCACACTTTATGTGCAATGTCAATATGAAAAAGAAGAATGTTAATTTATAATGTTTTAAATGTTTCACCACCGATGTACGATGTATATAGAGGTGTATAATAAGCCATTGTACCATGTAAATTATATGGAAGTATTTTTTTAATGAAAATGTTATAACATTCCTCCAACCGTTTATCGGTAGTATCTTTTTTTTTTTTTTTTAAGAGATCAGTTGTGTCCAGCAGGAATGTGGTGCGGAGACATAATTAAACACCGAAACTCTGGAGTCAAAGGTCATATGTTCACCTTGATTATGAATTAAATGACTACTCTGAATGCTAGATCAAGCAGAATGTCTCCAACGGGGAATTTTCCTTTTTTTGTAGTTAAAAGGGTTTCAGTGGTTTAACGTTTAAGAAAAAGTGCAATTGTTCATCAAGATTTGTTTCAGATGGTTGAGGGACGTCTCCGTCTCTTTATGCATTTCTATACATTCACCTGTAGTATAGCAACCGTTTAGCAAGTGAAGTGTAGATCAGCCAGCAACTCAGAGGTGCCATAAATGACTACATGTTTTACTCTCCCCTCTTTTCTCAATTTAATTAAAATCACGGAAAGACAGCTAAAGATATTTTGGGGATTTCTTTTTACCATTTTCCACCGGTCAGTCCGTCGCCGTAAAACCTCCCCTTGAGGTTGTTTTTTATTTAAACGCATCAGTCCGAGTTCTGTCCAAGTTTGTCTCCAAAACAACGGGTATCATGCAATTGTTTGCCTTGCAAAGGTGTTCCAGGAAAAGACTGTTGAGATGGTTTATGCATTCTGCTCCAGGTGTGGATTAAGCCCGAAATTATTTTTCCTTTGGACGAGTCACCCAGTCTCCACATGTTTAGATGCAGGATGATTTTTCAAATGTGTACTGTTTTACACACATTATTGTAAATAATCCATCCGCTCTGTCAGAACGGTTTGTCTTGTAGTTCCTAACAGTATTTGCAGCACCTTTTTATTTAATTTTTTTTATCCAACTTTCTGAGTGCTTTCCTTCTTCATGGGGTTTTTTTATTGAGTGTTATTGTTTTTGAAGGCATGTGATTCACATTTAACTTTTCTGGGTTTGTAAAACAGCGACTGACACATGTAAGCGTGGAGAGTCCGATCAACACTTTCTGTGCGACATTTGCCAGGACACGAACAAAACAAACCTGTTGCACAGACATTTCTGCAGTTTTAGTGCAGAAACAAACATTGAATATATTGTATAATAGAATGTAAAAAAATAAAAATAAAGTTGAGACTATATATAGTTGTTTATTTTATATGTCTAATAGATTATATATGTATGTTAAATGATTTTAAAATTAAAGTAATTTTGTAAGATAATGAAGTGTCTTATTAGAGGAGGTGAAGCTTTTCTTTCCGTTGGTGTTGCACAGTCACTTGTACGACTTGTTTTCTTTCTGTATTCACCATCAACATAAGCTTTAAAAATATCATTAACATTGTTTTAAAAATAAATTAACAAATTAAGTTTACATTCTAGAATATCTTGAGATTAATGATGTATAGAGAATTATTTATAAATCAACCTGGATATTGTGAAATAAATATTTTTAAACATATGTATTGGTATTCTGAGCAAAATGTTTACAGAGAGTTATTTATGTACAGGACTGTTTCTCAAATGTGTGTTCTCAGTGCAAAAAGCCTTATTATCTTTATAGTGGTAATCTATGAAAAAGATTAAGATGAAGAAACGGTTTGGCTGCAGTACTGATCCACAATATTGTGCAACAAGGTTTCAACACTCCTCTCACACAGCAGAGGGCAGCCCATATGAGCCACTGTCACACCTTCTTGTGATTGAATTTTCACACTGATTCATTGGACGTCAGCCACCCAAAAACACCATTTGCTTCTAAAAAAACAACAACAAGTCTATAGGAACGATTTGCTGGTTCGAGGAGCTAAAACTTGCAACATGTCGTAAGCTGACACCTGCAATCTGTCAGCCACAGTAAACACACAGTGGTCTTCTGATGTTAATAAAATAAAGCAGTTTTATGTATTTCAATTGATTGTATTAACATATTTCTCTCTTCAAAAGCATTATTTAAAGCATGTTGCAACATTTACTGTACATATGTAGCGGGGAATCAGAATTTAGAGACGTATCAGATTGAGATTTTCTCCAAGTCATTTGCTCTTTCTATCCAAAGTCATATTTTGATGACATGATCGTTTGCCGCTCATTTTATTTGAGAGAAACCTCCGTCACTCTGTACACCTTGTTGATCAGGACCTCCATCTCGTCTCCACCCAGATGGCAAAGGTCCAAGACACACACGACATGCTTGTCCTCCAGCTCAGTGGCAGTCGCCAAGACCTCCTCTGCAAGACAAACATCACAGCTGTCATATAGAATCTGAAAGTGTTGCCGTGTATTTGAGATAGAAGTCCTTCAGGCTGGTTGGAAAAAAAATGGCAAGGTTGAGCCGAATGGGTTTGGGTCCTCCGATTCCACCAGTGTGTGCACTACCTGGCTCAGGAAGCGTTGACTCGCTGTTGCTACCGCCGAGCGGACAGAAGAAGCCTGACGCAAGGCAGGACAGCATGGTGTTGCCGTGGGGATCCTGAGGAAGGCCGACAGCCCTGGGATCATCGGAGCTCACGACAGGCAAATATGCGGCATCCACGGCTATCTGCTTGTTTATGCCTGGAAAAGAGTTCCAACAAAGGATGTTAACAAACTGTCTTTCTTTTTTCCTTTCTGCTCACAACATAAAAAACATGATTCATTTTTTAAGGTTGTTTGTGATAAGAGTAATTCTGACGATAAAACGGTACCTAATATTGTTACTTGGTAGTATCCTGGACAAACCACAGGAGTAATCGTGTCTGTGTTTCCCTCTGCTGTCCAGCGCGTCGGTTGAAGGTTAATTTGCTGCAGGAGGACATTCTTTTCCTCCAACGTGAATCTCCGAGACACGCTGTCCCGGTACACACCGCCTTGAACCAGATGTTCAGACACTTCTTGTCGTCGCTTCAGCCAACTGCTGCTCTCCCAAGACATTACGTCAGAGTCTGATGGAACCAAACAGAAATGGTGTTGTGCAGTATCAGAACGTGTTCCTACTCCTCGCGATGGAGCTGCAGCTCCTGTAACACACCTTGATTTTGCAGCTGTTGGCGGTCTTCCACAGCCTGAGCCTCCTCAGAGTCCCTCTCTTCTCCTTCTTCCTGCTCTTTTCTTTCCTCTGTATCTTTAAGTCTCCTGTAGGAGCAGAAACAAATGAGCTCAGAAGGCTCAGATTGGATCACTGATGAACACTAGCTGAATATACAGTACCTTTTTGAAGAACTGCTGTCTTGATTTAAAGAGGACTGGGTGGCTTTTCTTTAAAACAAAAACATGTGATTATTTAACATTTCATTAATGGATTAATACTCTCCTTAATGTCTGCTCCGTCAATTCACAAAAGCACAATTATTGATTCACTGTTAAGCTCACAAATCTGTCGGTTAGGAGTCCAATTGTACCTCGTTTGAATTCTTCTTTTCCTTCCGCTGGCTGAGATTTTCTCAGGAGAGGCAGATGTTGAACTGGCCGCCGAAGTCTGCTCAGCTGTTGAGGGATGCTTGTGTGCATCTGATACTGCGTGTTCACAAGCATCGGTAGAAACATCTCGCACCTGCAGAAAATCAGGTAACTTTTTTGTTCTTATCAGGTCACGGCTCTCAGGGCAAAAAATGCTTTCAAATAATGCCCATTACCTCTTTCTCTCCTGTTCCTCGAGACTCTGTAAACTTTGGCCTCTTTATGTACCGCACCGCTGTGATCTGTCCTTGAATTGCAACTTTTTTATGTTCCCTATAGTGCAGGGTCTCTAACTCCTTTTTCAAGTCAGCCGCAGCAACCAGAGGAGCTTGATCTAAAGACGAAACAGAGAGGTTTTAACACAACAAAAAGTGGTTGGGTATTCTATACTCAAGTTTACAAGCCAAACCAATGTCTATTAATTGGTAATCTATTCATTAACAGTCTTCTTATGGGCAGCTCGAAAAAAGGGCTTTTACAATCTCAAATGAAGATGTAGAAAGAATAACTCCCTGTAACTCTGCATTGAGTTATAGAATGCAGGTGCACAAGTGCAAATGATTATCTGGACTGTACAGTGAGCTGGCAGAACTGCAGAAAAATGTTGACCCAGATTCTATTTTACTCCTGCCTCCCACAACAGAGTGAATCACATTCTGCTTCATTACCAAAGAAGAGAAGTTTATTCTTTCATGCACTGAAATTATATTTAAAAAAAATAAATATGGGGATAATTAGTGTGTTCTGAGATAGATTTTGTAATTATTTTCAAAACTAAAACAATTTGTTTAGTTTCCTTACTTATAGAATCTTCCAATTCCTGAGGGGGCCGAGGATAGCAATAATGACCACCAATAGCAGTCTTTTGGAGGACAACGTTGTCCTTGAGAGTTTTGGTCCACTGGATGAAGCGTTTCACTCCGGTGTCGCTCACATACGGCTGACCTTTGTGGTAGCCTGTTGTGGAGACAGAGGACATAGTGGCAGATAAAGTCACCACATACATAAGGCACTATCGGCTACTTATTGTTCCAACTGTGCTCACCTGTAATGAACGTCTCTGTCTCGAAGCTGCTGGTGAGGTAGGGCAACGAGCCTGCCACATGGCGAACTCTCATCTGAGTGCACACCAGGTAGGTCACTGTGGCAATGAAGACAGCGGATCCAACAGACTTCATGAAAATGCTTACAAGGGTGGCGGCAAAGATGTCGGATCAAAATCAATACTTTTAACTTACTCGGGCATATGCTGCTGAAGACCTCTGGCTGGGAAGAGGAAAAAAGCTCCAGGACAAAAGGAAGGTCAGACGTTCCGTCCACTGCGTGGATCCAACGATACGTCCAGTATTTTTCGGGACCTAAAAAGATGAACATGGTCAATCACCACGAACTGAAGTAAAAAATGAAAAACAAAAGAAGATCGTCAGCTTTACTTTCAATGCAAAAAAAAATTGATGGATAATAATCAATTTCTTTTTTTTACCCGCGTTCCCTTTATTCTTGACTCTTTCAACACGACCAACAAATGTCACCAGACCGATGACATCACATGCAGAATCGTGCATTACGTTTTCCAACTCTGACCTGCAAGATACAAGAAACACTTTTTTTTTAACAAAACTGTAATTTGTTTGTTTTTTGTGCATAAACCAAAACAGTAACAAATAGCATAGCGCACATCGTGTTAGATAATGAAAGACAAACGTTAAACTTTAGATTACCTGGGAGTGAATTTGTAGGAAACATCTGGCAACCCCCACTGAGGCAGCACACTCTTTGGTGAGACGATGGTGATGGAGGAAATAGGGTTGTGATGGTTCAGACAGATTTCTGGGAAAAACACAAAGAGATATTACATTTAAGCCTGCGGTATACCGTGGTTCAGCCCTTTTAGACAACCCCAAAAATAAATCTGTACACACCTACAGAGTTGAAACTCTTCATTCGGTGGTGGTCCATTTGTGGGTGCGATCGTTTTGAGTAACTCTGCTTCAAGGTGTAATTTTGGATGTACAACACGTGGCCTACGCTCAGACTCTGGTAAAACTTTGGGCAAAGTTCGTTCCAAAGCACAAGGGACATTGTGCCACTCTGGTCAGCCACTTCAAAGTAAGCCTGGAATATGGCAAAGAAGGAGGTGAAAAACAAGTAGGACGGTACTCTGTCAAAACATATGGACGTAAGGTCCTGATCAAATCTCGTTACTGCAGCGCCAAGTTAAAACTCACCTGGTATGGATAATCAATCTTGAGCCCAAACTTCCCGTAATACCGTAATTTAGATTTGTGTATTATCTTCACCAGAAGAGGGAGAGGTTTCCATGTCATTCTGAAGCACGACTCCAGACTGCACAGCAAAGTAATCTTTGACACTGTTGAAAGAATTCATTGTGAGCAACACATCTCTGCAATTTAGTCCCAAATGGCAAGCAAAATAAACTCATGTGCCACCTCTAGCGCAGATTTTCCAGACAACAAATATATTGTGTTTATGGAAAAAACTACATATTGTATGACTAGGATTGTGGGAACTGTAATAAAAAGAAAAAAGGCCCAACATTCTCATTTTCAGTACATTTAAGGATTTGCTGCCTTTGTTTTTTTTTACTATCATAAATATATTCATATTGTGTTTTGACTGTTGGTCAGACAAAACAAGCATCACGTTGTGCATTTCCACTAATTTGTTGTGCTACTAGGAGATAAAAACAAAACACATCTGACAATAATTCATGACAATAATTGTTATTTGCATTCATTAACATATTGCTCCAGCTTTTCATCCTCAAAATATTGCCACAATGACGCGTTGCTCTCGCAAGTTGTGATAATCGGTTTTGGAGCAAAGTTCACCTCAGTGGTGTAAATGTAAACAGATCAGAGAGTTGCAGGAGGACAACCAGAGTATCTCACCATCCAGCACCGTGTCAGATGAGGGGCACCCTGAGGTCCAGATGTCCCCCTCCGGGTCGTCGTTGTTCCACAGAGACAGGTAATGTTTGCGGCTCACCTGCAGAGGAGCGTCGCTTTGCAGCGTCATGCTCCACTCCATGCCCCGCCGGACCAGCGTGGGCAGTGAACCCGGGTCCTTTACGTGGGACAGGAGCGCAGACCTTTTGGCGCCACACCGGAGCTTCTCAACGCAGATGTAACCGTGTCCCAGTATCCTCTCGTCGTAAACGTAGGAGCACTGCGTGATGTCGATTTCGCCCCCGGTCCTGAGGACGTTCGAGTGCACCAGGCCATTTAAAGTCCGGTGCACGAGACATTTGGCCTGCCAGACTCCGTCGGTGACTGTGACGTCGTAGTTGTAGCTGTCGGGCTGCTCCAGTCCCTCGGTTTTCTCGGATAAGTACCGCTGGAGCGTCATCACGGCGACGGGAGCCGCCTCCTCGGGGTTCACTTTGAGACACTGAGTGGAGGACAACCGCTCCAATGTCCGCTGCAGGAAAGACGCGGGAGGAGGACCGGCGACCGTCGAGGAACAAGAAGAGCCGTCCTCCATTATGGACCGAAAGTTAGTTAGGACATTAAGCTAGCTGTCAGGAGCGACCAGGTGAAGCAGTGAAGTAGAGTTAACGTGTTTTACTACTGTCACTAAACCAAATAATTATCAATATCCGTCGCTCCTTGGCTCACGAAGTGGCCGTTACCGCCGGATAACTGTACAAACAATGCTGGTGCTGTTTGATTACGTCACTATTTGCCTTGAACAGTAAAAGTGGACAGAATGAAAGCAATGCGGCCTCAAGTTGAAATACTTTCTTTATATGTATAAAGGTACCATGTCGAGTGCTCCAGTCCGAGCTAAACAACTGTACTGCTCGTGTAAACAGGAAGTGCTTACGTTATTTTTAAATTCCGCGCCGAGCAGGACCTGACGTCATAAATGCGACGAGGGAGTTGTTGATCCTCTGGATTGATAGTTTGTAATATAAAAGTTAAACACCGTTTAAATTAAAACCTTAAATCAACGTGTGAGTATTATGGGCAAAATTTACTTAAAGTATCTGAAGTAAAGTTCTCATCCTGCAAAAATGGCTCCTGGCAGTATGTTACTATTACATAGTTTATTTAATAAAAATTCAATCCTTCGGTATTTTTGCTTTTGTACAAAACTCTCATATTATAAAAGTCATACGGTATATTGATTTCTGATAAAAGCTCAAAGGGAAACAAGAGCAAACGGATAAAGGACCAACTGTGATTTGCTTTTAACTAAGCAATGCTAGAACAGCTGTTAATGCAAATAATTTGAATATTTTTTTACAGTTTGATATCACTTTCCTCTAAGTATGTAAACGACTGATTCATAGTCTGCAGTCTAGTTCAACGATAAATACTATGATTTAATAAATGGATGTCTAGATGTAATTATGTGTGACAGTCATTTGTGGAAAAAGACTTCAGATCCTTTACTTAAAGTGAAGCAGCAAATTATCCACTACAATTAAGAAATGAAGAGGTCTGTATTCAAAACTTCTCTTGAGTATTATCAGATACTCACAGAGTTATCTTTAAATCATAAGAAGTAAAAGTATTCATTGTTTTGTACTTGGTGGAACTTAATACGATATGACACAAAGTAGCCTAATATATCCAGATAGGTTGTACTTTGTGTGATCATTTATTTCATTCGAGCGTGTAACAGAAAGACAAACGTCGCAAAACACAAGCTCCGCCCATCGGTGAAGTCAACGCTCAAAACCCTCATCAGACCTTCCCTGAGTTCAGACGCTCTGCCACTGCCCCCTACTGGCCTGGACTGAATCCGACACTGATCTACCTAAAATTAACAAAAAGAGCACTGATCCCCAAAATAAAGTCAATTTTTCGTTAACATAAAATACATTTGAAAACATGTGTGTCAAACATTTTTTCAATCACTATATCTATATATATCTATATATATCTATAGAGAGAGAGAGAGAGAGAGAGAGAGAGAGATGAAAATAAGCACCCCACATTTATTATACAGCAGGTCTGAGTTTCTCTTTCAGGAGACAGATATTCCAGTGCATAATGAGTGCACATGTTATGTTTGAAGTGCATAATTATATCTGAGGGCTACTAGTTGTCATCTTAATGCGTTTATTTTGTAATTAATTTATAAAGTTGCATTGGCTGCATCTGGTTACATTTACGTGCTAATGTTGCGCTTAATCTTATTGACATCACAGAATCAATTGAGGTTTGAAGATTTCTCTCCAAATTATTGAAACGTTTCATCTACCTCATTTGATTGATCAACAAATGCAATAATGCTGCACACTTATGTTTAATATATTGCGTGTCATCCGTTGGTAATATTTTATTTTCCAGTTGTGATAGTTTGATATATTTAAAGTTTATTATAATATATTCTATAATCTATAGTGCTGCTTACACATCTCGATGACGGCCCCCTATACTGCAAACACATCTGACTAAAGAAACGTGGAAGGTTTTCGGATGAACTCACCAATGTGGAGCTTTGGTGGAAAGAGGGCGAATACTAACTCAACAGATATTGTTGTGGTGTGGTACAGGTGGACCCAAACGCGGGACACAGACAAGGAGTTGGTGGAGGTAAGAACGTTTATTTAAAGGAACCAAGGGGAAGCGGGTGGTGGTGGTGGTTGTGGAGGAGAAGTGCTGACCAGGCTCGACGGTTTAGGCGAAGACCCTAACTACACCCCGGTATCCGAAACAGTGACCTGGCGCTGGCGGCGGGAAGAGACGGGGCTCACGAATTACTGCTGATGAGAAGCAGGTGTGCAGACTGGGGACAGGTGTTGAGCTAATTGACAACAGACCGCGAACCAGGAGCGAAGCGGAGCCACGCGCACGCGCGCGCGCGCACGCACACACAGACGCGTGGGAGACGTAAACACGGGAACCGTTGGAGCTGCAGGGGCGCGGCCACAGCCGTGACGTGTGAACAACAGCCACTTCCACGTTTTGAACGTTACCGCGGAACTGTTGATGCGCATCGCTGGAGCTGTTACTGTGTTATTGCTGAGTGTCTATGGCCTAATCAGAAGAAGTCTCGATGACATGTGGCGGCTGTGGGTGGGCACGATGTCACTTCATGCACAGCGAGCCTCATGGTGAGTGAGCTGACATGAACGGCTCTGTTGGAGTCATACGGCTGTCCTTCTGTCTGATATTATGTAACCAGCTGCGTTTAAACGTTGCTCATACTGCCAATGTCGGAAATTAGACGAGAAGATTGTCAATTCAGCAGATTTAAAACATGGAAGCTAATCCTAACCCAAAAGCAAATGGAGAGAGAACAAAATGTGATTTGCTTTTAATCAAACAATGATTATTTGGAAATATTTTTTAGAGTGTAATATCACTATCATCTAACTATTTTGTCTACTTATTCATACCATAGTAGTCAGTCTTCAGTGTAGTTTAATATACTATGAAGTAACTAAATTAATGTAGGATGCAGTCATGTAACAGACTGCAAAATAAACTTCTGCATTAGATGTTGTTTTTACATCTATGTGAATTTAAACGTTTTATTAAATGTTTTAGGTTTGTGATAAACAGTTGGTGAAAAGGTTAACTTTACAGTATTTTACAATACTATTGTGAATACACAATTGCATCGATTTTCTACAGCTTTTACTGCTGCTGCTTCATCACAGTGATCTGATAGACTTTTTACGTAAAGTAACAGTTCAGTGTCGTCTCTCTCCAGCAACATGTTGCATTATCAGTCATTTCCCCTGGAAGTCATAGTTGTCATTTTGCTATAGTTAACTGGACAAATCCTTCAGCAACTTTCTGAGAAAACCATACAATAGTAGCCAGTAGTTTTCTGTAAACTGGAATTAAACTACATTTACACGTTAATACTACGAAACTCAATGACAAGCATCATAAGCAGCGACTACTTGACTCTTTTAAATCTGTTTCAACATCGGCGTTAGAGAAATATGATCCATAATGGATTCCATCAGTGGAATGGCCACACAGCTCCTCATAGATGCAGTTACAGAGACAGACACTCTGAGAAATAGCCTACCGCCAGCCATATCAGCATCTTAGGAGACTACTATTTATAGGCAATAATGGATATGTTTATTAGTCTGTCATGATTTTTTTTTCACAAATACGTCAGTGTTGGAATTTCATCTTCTTCCTATGCAAAATTGGAATTGTATGGTTGTTTATCATCAAGCGGCGTGATTGTTGTAGAAAATGCTTGTGACTAAGGAGTTACAAAATGTGAAAAGTTCATCTAATGTGTAAAACTATTTGCATCATAAAAGGGCAAAGAGCCTCCAACGAGTTTAAATGTGAATGCGTTAGTTTGCATTTGCAGCCTTTCTTACCAAGTTTCTCAGGAAAGTAAAGTGGGACTCTAACATGAGATCAAGTTACTTTTTAAATCTGTTCAGCAACATGGTCCATTAATCTTTAAATTCACCTTATCAACTTTCTGCACCTGAAAGCTCATGTTCAAATGAGCCCTTGTCTGTTTATCATTAGGCACTAAAGAGGTGCAGCAGGTTGATGTTGGAATCAGTTACCCGCTCTTAAAACCCACTTCTGGTTTTAGTGTGGAGCTCAGAAACCTCATCGGGCACACAAACGCACAACATGATAACAGCAAAAATGGAAACTGTAACACGTTCAGTAAACACAAGAAAAGGTCTTTTAACAGCATGTGATTAAGCATTCAATACAACCTCATCCTTAAACCTGTCAAACCTCATCATGTGGAGCATTATAGCCAACAGCCCCATCCACATGGGAAAAATAAACACATAATGCTCTCTCTCTCTCTCTCTCTCTCTCTCTCTCTCTCTCTCTCTCTCTCTCTCTCTCTCTCTGTCAGTGTGATCAATTTTTCGACTTCCTCCTTTTGGAGTGGCTAGGCTGAATACCAGAACACAGGATATGCTTCGCAGTGCTCTCAGTTTCACAGCAGCAGAAGCAGCAGCAGCAACAGCAGCAGCAGCAGCAACCACCGTGAGGACGACACGCTCTGCAGTCAAGATGAGTGCTGGGGATGTGGTCTGCACCGGCTGGCTCATCAAATCCCCCCCGGAGAAGAAATTAAAGAGATTTGTGAGTAGGAGGACACACCGGACACTTGTTTATGTCCTCTGCCAGCACTAAGAATGTCAGGTTGTGCTGCTGAGCCTCGTCTTGTGTGTGTGTGTGTGTGTGTGTGTGTGTGTGTGTGCGCGATACGGTGTGGAATGATGATTTAGAAACATACTGTCGGTTTGTCTGCGTTTGTTAAACTGAGCTGTAATTCCCTCTCCTTTTACGTCGTCTTCCTCGTTTCTACAATTACACTTCTGCTTGTGATGCACTCCATAGTTATAACAACAATAACAATATATGTTACAGGCTGCAGATGTACTTCAGGCAACATGGAAATGACCCTTACAACAAGTACATGTAATTGCTTACACGGACAGCAGTGTTTTGTGGTTGTTGGGGAGAGGTCATGTGATAATGCTGGTTCTGTGTATGTGTGTTTGTGCATTGTGAAACATGGGAAGTAATGTCAGTCAGACAGACTTAAGTGACAAGCAGAAATAGTCCGACTTTATGACGGCTGTTAGCACTTCCTCTGTACCAATGGAGAAAGAGGAGGAGGGCAATTTGTCAACACCAGTGCAGTGCAGGGTGGGTGGGAGCTGTGCAATGATGGGGTCTTGGAGCAGTAAACAGAAACTTATTTTAGCACACTATGCAAATCCTGTAGGTTCCAGAGAACAAAGTAAACACATGTGTTGTTAGGACAGGCGCACTATCTGACTCAGTATTCAAATGTCAAGCACATGCTGTCACATATCTCGGTTAACTGCATGCTGCTCTATGAAAATCTTCATGCAGCATTCACTTTTAAAGGAAACATTGTAGAGGGTTTTGTTGATGTTCTTAAAGGGCTTGTTTAGTTGCTGCATTCCACCGTGGCTCTTACTCACACAAGACAAAACTACGTTATTGTCACTGTCACCTTTAAGGGACACATGTTTTATTCTAAAATCCTTATGTCACTGTTTTCTTTAATGTACAGTCCATTCCTCAAGGTCACACAGTAAAAGGAAAATATTAAGAGAAAATATTGTAATTCTTATGAATTAGATTCTAAAGATAAACATTGAATATCTTATGCTAAGTACTGTTACCATACGTTCAATAATTTTGAGGAGGTAGATATAGTTTTTTTTAACCTCTAAATGCAAAGACCTTTTTCTCTGAAAACATTTTGACACGTCACAGGAGAAAAAGCACAATCAAGGATGGATGAATTCCATTTAGCTGCTTCAGTTTTAGGCTCCTGACGTTGTTTATTCTAGCTCACTGTAACTCTGTCATGACTTACTGGGAGTCTTAAATAGACCTGAGCCATCGTTATTGTTATAGTAACACCTGTGCTTTTGCTACTATGACAAGTCAAGATGTGTGTGATGAAAAATGTCTCTTCTGTTTCAGAGTGTTGAGAATATCAAACCTCAGCTTGAGCGTGGTTGTTCTTTTTTTTGGACTGTATTAAACATGCATGGTATCCACAGTGAGAGAAAATATGGGTTTCGGCCTGCAGGTAACAGCAAGAAAAGATTAGAAGTTGACTTTAGGAAAACAGTGAAAACTCCTAAAGTGCTCTGTCTCGACGAGAAAATTAGAAAACAAACAAACACGGGAGCCGCTTCTACTTTGACTATATTGACAATACAACTTATTTTTCAGAGCTCAAACTTTCCACGTTCAAAACACCTATGGAATTAGTTACGGTTTCCTCTTAAACTGTGTTATTCGTGGTAAGTGTGGCGTGTCTAACCATTTCCTGGTATAAACACATTTTACCAACTGACTTGTGAGAAAAAAGAAAAGGTTTTGTTTCAAGTTCACACCACAAAATTAGAGGACAAGCCTCCACCCCGACAATGCACACATCGCCACAAAACTAGAATCACTAGAATCTGTTTTGATTGTTGCTATTTTGTCATATAAAATATGACACCTGCGCTACGAGTCGGATGTTAACATATTACAAGTAGATCTCAGGAACTATATATATATATATTTATATATATATATATATATATATATATATATATATACATATATACATATATATATATATATATATATATATATATATATATATATATATATATATATATATATATATATATATATATATATATATATATATATATATACCTGTTTCAGTGTTTCAAGTAAGTCCTCAGTAAAAAGAACTGACCAAGTACAAATAATTCTTTCGGTGTGTAAGACATTTTCTGCTAAATACAACTTCCTCTTCTCTGTACTGCTGGGAAATTTGAGTTGAGGTTCCGCTTACTGAACAAATCAAAAGTTTAAAAAAAAAACAGTTTAAAGTTCGCTGTTGTAAGCAGGAGCTGTGATCTTATTCCTAAAACGGGTCGTGACTAATCAAATGGAGGTGGATGGGGAAAAGAAAGACGATGCAGGACTGTGAACAATACTACGCAGTCAGGATACACTTAAAACTCCATAATGAACCGTTTGCTCCCTTTCTCATGCAGGCATGGAGGAAACGCTGGTTTGTGCTTCGAAGAGGCCGCATGAGCGGCAATCCTGATGTGCTGGAGTACTACCAAAGTAATAACTCCAAAAAGCCGATCCGCACCATCGACCTGAGAGAGTGTGAGGTCCAGATGCTGAACGGGCAGCTCAGGATAAAGCGAGACTTCCATGGGAAGCACCTCTTTGTGGTCAAGACCTCATTTCGTGTTTTTTACCTGGTGGCCAAAACTGAGGAGGAGATGAACAGCTGGATCAGTAACATCAGTCAAATTTGCCAGTTTGGGAGCCTGGAGGATGCAGGTAAATAAACAGCAGGACTACTAGTACTCACAAAGTACTGGTGTAAAACAGAAGGGCATTTCATTCACTGGTTGCAATTCAGCCGATTCATCACCCTGCTTGTCCAGAAGACGTTGGTGTCACTCGACCCTACGCAGGAAGTGGCGAACTGAAAATAAAACTTCAGAAAGAGGTCAAAACAAACAGTTTATTTGCTGCTCGGTGGTTCGCACACTAGTGAGGGTTCAAATTTGAGATTGCGGTTTACTGAAGTCCTCAAATTTCAATTTCTTTTGTCTTGTGGAAAACATCCATAGTTGTCATAGGTTGAGTTTTCATACTTTGTCAAACCTAAAGTACTTAATTTTTAATACGAATGGAGGCTAAAGAGGGCAGTTTCAGGGGATATACATAACATTATGCATACAAATCTTCTGGATTCACGTTGTTTTTATTATTTTTGGTTTCTGTGGTAGAGCGCGAAGCATTTTTTTTTGAGGGGAACATCGAAATTTGAACAAGTTACTTTCCATCTATCTAAATGATCCTTCTCGTTGGAGTGGCAGATGTCAAAAACATTTTTATCAGCTGAAAAGTCCGTTGACTAAGGTGTGGTTGATACAGAGCTGTGCCCTTTTTAGATATATTTCCCTGAAAGTGAAAAAAACACTTGATATATCCGTCATCACATTGTGGTTAAAACCATGAGATGCAAATCACACTCAGTGTTTTTTTGACAGCATCAGCAACAATAACAAGTAGATGTTGCGTTATCCTAAAAGGTTACTATTAGAAATATAGAAATATGTTAACACAACTCCTTTGGAGTGGAACTTCATTTAGATAGGCGCATTGTTTAATAATTCCAGCTGAGATGAGAGGAGATAACAGCAGATAGAGATAGACAGGGAGCCGAGGTCCAATTCAAATAACAGATGAATAATGAGATTTTTGTTTTATTTTACTTTAACATGCTAAATATCTTTCTATCACTTGTAATGCCTTTAATTGACCAGTAGCCTCTGTATTGTTATGGTGTTGACACTTTTCTCTATTTAAACTTCTTCTTCTGCTTCTATCAATCTATTGTCAGAGTGATGCTGCTGCGACCTTTGCTCTACTGTGATCTTTTGTGAGGAAACCTCGAGACTTGTCTGTTAGAACACAGTTCTCTGTGTGAGTGAGATAGAGCAATGTTGCTGATAGGCTGCCCTGCACGTTACCGTAAATCTCACACGCTCTCAGAAAAGCACACACGGGTAGTCGAGTATGATGCAAAATTAAATTACACTCACTTAAATGCTCCCATACATATTGTTTGATTGTTACAGAACAATGTTATATTGCTCTAAAGGGTTTTCAGAGAGCAGGACTGTCTGGATCTCAAAAGGCTTCTGTGCCGTAGCGCCTCATAATTTTTGCAGAAGAGTATAAAAGGTTGTTCTGCACCCACACGAGAACACAAACCTCTATTACGAGTAGCAAATGTTTTCTGAGAACATGCAAGACTTTGGGATCCACTCCCTATCCCTCCTCCTACCTCCGCCCCCCGCCTTCCCCCCCCACACGCACACACATGCACATGATTTTGCAGGGAGAGCCTTGACTCAGTGGCCTTGAGTGAAATGGAATGAAACACATTTCTGAAGGAGAGCCAATCTGACGAAAAGATTGGAGGATTTATAAACAAAAGAGGCAGCAGTGCTCGACTTTCAAGGTGCCTTGCAACAAAAAAATAGTATCATTCCTCTTTTCAAAAATCATCTGCTTCATTCACAGTACCATATATTGAATATTTGAGTGCAGGCTGGGAGAAAACTGCTTGTGTGTTTGCTTCGAGTTTGCACCTTTTGGCCCGCCCTTTGTGTCAGCATGATGGCAGTTTTCATTATCACTCCTTCCTAATGTTTTCAGAAAACTACAAGCTCTGTGCTCTGCTTGTTGTCAACAGAGAGCTCAGAAGAAGGCTTTCCTCACACCCCCACATCAATACATCCATGTCCCGACAGCTCGGATCGAGTGTCTGTATCCAGCCAGCCGGATTCCAGTCACCCGCTGGACTACCTCTTCCTCTCGCAGTGCGAGACGGGGAGTGTAAGCACGAGCAGGTATGTACGATCAGTAAAACCTTTGGCACAAGACGAAAGGACGGGAGTAGTATATGTTTAACTAATGCAATGTTTTCATTTACCCCCCTCATATGTGTAGAGATGACAGCTTTTCAAACTCTGAGATCTCTTTGGAGCAGAAGTCATCAGACGAAGCCTTCAAGGACATCGTCCCCTCACCTCTGTACACCAATTCCTCTTCATCCTCCATCTTTCATGCCAGCCCAAGTCCGTCTCTTCTCCTCCATGCAAGGTCGACTAACCCTCCGTTCAGCGCTCCATGCACCTCCATGTCTCTGCCGTCATCTTCATCATCTCCACTACGTCACTGTGCCGCAAGCGTCTTCAAGTTTGACAAACCGTATTCTGCTGCGTCGTGCGAGACAACGAATGACAGGCAAACGCCTCCTCCGCTGCCACCGAAGTCTAATCACCTGTCAGAACAGCTCACCGATGATGGAGCTCACAGGCTAAAGGCAACGAGCGTGCAGCATTTCTCGAACCTTAATCCGTTATTTCCCCGGAGGACTTCTTTGTCAGGCCTGGACCATTTCAGAATAGGTATGTCCTTAATAGGAAAGCGGTCTCGCAGTACGCATGATACAAAAACTGGGCTAAACTAAATCAATCCTAATCCTGGTGCTCTAATAACGAAGCATCATATGTTTTCATATTGACAAGAGCTGATTGTACAAGCTGAGAATGTCCACTAACGTCATTTTCCAATCATACATCTTTACATCTTTTTTTTTTTGTTAGCAAATGCCGACAGCAGAGCGATGAGGAACAGGAGGCAGAGTCTTAATCTGGTAAGTGAATCATCAATAGCAGAAAAAATTAAAGAATTTACATGAAAAAAACCTTGACATTTCTGGAAATATGCTTATCTGTTTTCCTGCTGAAAGTTAGATGAGAACATTGATACCACTTTCACAACTCTGTGGTGTACCGCCAGGAGACGCCGAGCTGACTCCAAACAAGATTTATTTGTCTTAATTCGTACAGGAGGTTGATAAAGTTACCAACAGAGAGAGCCAGGCTAGCTGTTTACCCCTGTTTCCAGTGTTTGTGCTAAGCTCAGCTTGCTGGAGCGTCATATGTACCTGACAGGCATAGAGAGTAAGAGGTATTTAAAAAAATGTTTTTTTTTTGCACAATTCAAACAATACAATAAAAAATCATAACAGAAAATTAAATAACAGCGCAGGAAGAAACAAAAAGCCAACTGGGCTTGTTTGAAGCCTCCACCTATATAATATTGAAAATGTTACAAAATTACAAACATAAAATGAAATGCATATAGACAACAAAAGAAAGAAAGAAAATAATGTAATTATGTGAAGTCTGTGTGCATGTGTGAACATAAAAGTAAGCATGGCTTGGGTTTGTTCATGGATATTGGATAATACGCCTGTGGCATTTCCTAAGCAATGGTAACTAAAAATGTAGATATAACACCTAAAACAAGAAAGACATGAATACTAATACATACAAAAACCATTACAAAACAGCAATTAGACATTATTTTAGCAAATTAAAAAGAAAAAAACATTTTTTAGACGGACATTTGTTCGTTAGATAGGAATGTCATTCCATAATTTGGTTCTCCTAAATCTAATAGAAAATGTGCCTCTGCTTGTCAGTAAGTTAGGAGGAAGAAGATGTGAAGATTCACAGGTTAGGTAAGAATGTATCTGTGAATTGACTTTGAAGAAGGTTTTGAAATGATCAGGAATATTCCTCTCACCTAAAGTTGTATTATACATTAACATGCAAGTTAAAGAATTATGAATGTGATAAATAGTAAAAATCAGCAGTTTGTGAAATAAAGGAGCAGCTGACATGTGAGACTGTGATTGTGTTGCAATCCTAACAAAACGATTCTGGAGAACCAACATTTTTTTTAGAGAAGTAGGAAAAGTACTATATTGCAATATGAAAGATAATGATGAATTAAACTGTAATAAATAATAAGGAGACAGTTTGCAGAGACAAGATGTTTAACCCTCTTTCCTGATTCTAATAGATTTGTTTATTTTATTACTAACACAGTCAATATGTTTACTTTCATCAATAATAATTCCTAGAAATTTTGTAGATGACTTTTAGGCATCTCAAGAGATTCAATTTTAATTTCAGTCAAATCCTTCAAGTAAGATTTTTTGTAACTAAAATTTAATCCATGTAGCAGAGGCAGCTAAACCAGCATTAGCTTCCGTCGTCAGATCATTTAATTTGAATGAGAAAGAACTAGGGTTGTGTCACCTGCAAACATTATCCGAAAAAATACTTTTTGACACGTTAAACAAATGATTATTAAAAAGCAGGAATAATAATGGACCAAGAATGGACCCCTGTGGAACTCAACATATTAGTCTAGCTTTGTTTAAGTCACAACCTTTAACACAAACAAACTGTCTTCTGTTGGCATTGTAACTTTTTAACCATTTGTATGCAATGTCATGAAATTCGTATTCATTCAGCTTTTCCAATAGAATATTATGGTTTACACGCTCGAAAGCTTTGGAAAGGTCAATGAAAATTCTGCAAATGTATTCATTATTGTTAAGTGCATTGATAACTTTATCAACAAGGTCAAGTAAAGCCATATGTTGAATGATTTTCACGGTAACCATACTGGTGTTTGTAAATAATTGTATTTGACTCTATATGAAACAATATCCTTTTTTTTACAATCTTTTCTAGTGTTTTTGAAAAACAAGTCAATACAGATATGGGTCTAAAGTTGTTGAAACATGGGTTTCCTGCTTTAAACAAAAGAATAACTTTCGCAATTTTTTGTTTTTCTGGCACAACGCCTGTTTTCAAAGACAAGGTGAACGAACGGTTCGATATGCTCATCTAACTCATTTATGTGTCATACTATTCTCTTGAAAAAGAATTATAGAATTGGAGAATTAACAACTCTAGCACCGAGTGGAAAAGTATGATTTCATAAGATAATTTGAAAAATGCTATCAGCACCCAAAGATTTGACAAACATTGGCCTTAAGAAACATGTACCACAATGACAAGAAAGTGAACTTGTCTGGTCTCATAAAACTTTGTCTTTCAGCAGCCTTGTTTGAAAAGCCCGCGGGTTCTAAGCTACCAGGACGAGTCATACGTCCCCATGACCTCCCCGACTCCCGCTGTTATCACCATCGAAGGTGATGGCTATATCCCTATGAGCCCCAGGACAATCAGCTTCCCCAATACAAACGGCAACACTGAGCCCTCCACCCCTCTCGATTTGACGTGTCAACCTGGAGATGTTCCTCCGCCACCAGTTCACCGGCATCTAAAGCCTCGCCTGAGGAGAGGTTAGAGCCCTGATTGGTTCATGTTACCTCTCTGGACATTGTGTGGAAAACTGAGCTTTTATTTCTACTCAGTTAATCAGCTGCGTGGCTGGAGGTCCTCACTGTGATGTATCTGATTATGTGATCTTTGTTGCACTTTGAAAAGGGTTTACAAAAGTCAAATAGTCATATGCGTGGATATGCGCATGAAATGTCAGGATTCATGCAGATATCAGATACACAGATTTTTCCACACAGTGATCTTTACTACCCGTCACCTCTTGAAAACGGGCCTTTCCGTGGCATGTTAGGCTATTACAACCAATCCAGTAACTCTGTCCTTTTCTGGGTTCACAGCTCGACCTCCACCTCTTGACTTGAGAGGCCTTTCTACCATCACAGAGTGCCCCACTCATCTTCCTTTGAGCAGAGCGATGACAGAATCCTGGTGAGAGAGAAAAAGTCTCTTTACCCTTTTAAGGTTCCAGTCTTATGTGTTGATTACATTACTGCCATTTACTTTATTACAAGTTAAATCAAATGTTTTACCTTGGTCATAAATATGCCAACCCAGCTCAACAATAATGTCCTGCTTCTGAGTTTATTTTTCTAGATATTTCAAAGCTAGCTGCTGATCTGACAGTCTTTTGTGTTTATTGTGTTATTGCAGCTTTTCAGTGAACCGTTCACCCCTTGAAAGAAGACTTGAGAACGGAGACATTCCAAGAGATGAAGACACAAACTGCAATGCAATGGTAACTATTTACAGCCGTGGCCACACATTTTAAACAAGACATACGTCCCTGACTTGATTACTGATGCTCACCTTTCTCTATAGCAGAGACTGAATCAGGCATTTAACATGCATTTGAGTTTATGTTATTGCACTAAAATTATATTAAGGAACATGACCCATTCATGGCATAAAAATGGATTTAACTGTCCTTAGTTAAACACGGAGACATTATTGATAATAATTGATAATTGGATGGAGCTCTAATGGTAATACAATACTAATGTATTGTTTAGCTCAGTCAGCCCACCTTTTTCTCGTTCCTGTAAACATAATGAATCATTCATTTTTCACCTTCCCTCACAAAATGTAAATCGATGTTATCACTCATATTGTGATAATATTGCAGTGGTTGGGCAGATCTGCTTTCTAAACGTGGCAATATGAAACTGTCTTAATATCCATCATGTGGGCTGAAATCTTTAATTCACTGTTGAATTCATTTCTAGGTAATTCTTCTGCTACTTTTTAATTTCCAGAATACTAAAAAAAGAACTAAATCCTACAGTCTTTTAATTCTCTGACCATTTATGAGTGGGAAAATGTGCTTGAATCTCCACACAGCCAAGAATGTGGGTGTGAAAAGTGACTGTGTGTTTCTAAAATGTTCTGCTCAGCAAACTGTAATCACACTGGGGACCTTCTAGGGAGTGAGCATTTGACAGTGTGATGTTGCACAAGGCTGCTCCTGGAAATGGTGAATTTTTAATTGATTCTTCCTAGAATAAAGTCAAGAGTTATGAATAAAACACATTAGTCAAACATACTGACAGGCTGCCAGTGGATGCACTCTGGACACAAGTAGTTTTCCTAAACTCAATCAACCACAGGCCACCGTTTTTTAATCTAATTATTGACAATGCAGCGCATATGAACATATCTCTGATCATTTTACCTGGCAACACTGGTGATTCAGTAAGGTCTTTTTTTCATCCTTTCTCTGACAGGAGTCAAGGCAACATTTCTGTCTCCCCTTTGAAGGAGCGGCTCAACCCTGGCTGAGAAGCTCAAACCTTGACTATTTGTCACTGGATTTCAATTCTGCATCTCCCTCTCCTGTACAGAAGGTATGTTTTGATCAGATAAATGACAGAAATTAACTGTCTTGCTATTATGAAGACAATCATCTTCAGATACATACTAAGTGTTTTGCACCATTGTGTAACTGTCGCCTCTGTCGACAGTAACAGACTTCTTGACTCTTCTTAACTGGACTTAACTCATAATAAGACTTGATGTTACTAACCTTTACCACCTTATTTGGTGTTGCTGAGGCATTCTGCAAAACAAATGCATTCATGAAATGGAGAGGAAACAGCTTACAGCACACATGAATGATCTTTAAACTTCAGCTCAGCCAGCCCCCACTCAGCAGAGGTGTAACATGACAGTCACAACCTCCTATTAGCTCCACTGACCTGTATTATTACTAAATGCTCACTCCAAAGGGTAAAAAAAACACAAACAACTTGTCTATAAGCCTAATTTAAAACCAGATTATTGTGATATATGTACACAGTTTACTGCTATTATCATGGTAACGCTGAATTGCATGTTGCACAACATGACTTGAAATGAGAAATCAAATATATGATCCCAAAGATTTGTACATTAAGAGTTCAACGGTACACTTAACATCAGTCGTGATTGATCAATGTGATTGTCTGCTTTTACGTGTAAAGCAGCACAATGTTCATGTTGAAAACATGTCGCTCACCATTTCCTCATCTCTTTCTGTCTTTGTCCAGCAGAAGCCATCTCTGTTCGATGAGCACAGAGTAGATTACGTGCAGGTGGATGAGAAGAAGACTCAGGCGCTGCAAAGCACAAAAATGGAGTGGACAGATGTCCGACAGTCAAAAACATAAATGGAACAAACATGCTGGGGAAAAGACCAACAAGAACACCAGCGCGGTGAACCAGAAAACTAATTGAAACGCACTTTGAAATAAAAGTAAAAGAGTTGGTAAGCAGCTTGATGCTTGTATATGGGGTGGAAACACAAAATTGCACTGAAAAAAACGTTTAACTCAGTAGATCAATATAGTAAATAATACCAGATTTTGGCCTGTATCTATTTTTACTGTAGCATCACGTTTTACTAAATTTTAAATAAACACTTGCTGTAAATGTATGTGAATGTAAATAAGACAAATATTTTATTGATGACATTTCCGCTCCTTCTGTGACAATGCTTTTCATGTTTTTCACTTGTTTTGGTGCTGTAATAACTCCAGGATATTCTGGACACAAGTCACAGACGTTGTTTCGTGAACATACCAACGCAATTTGATGCTTGAAGATGTTGTCTATACTCATTTTAAGAGATATGAGAGATGACATTTTAATTCTAGCTGAATATCACATCCATCAGTCAAAATTAAATGCAGGCAAACCATCATTATATGTTGTCATGAACAATGTCAATGTTTGTTTTTTTTATTTAATTTGATTTAATTTATTGTTTTGGTTATTTATTTAATTATGTCTTTTCTCTCTTGTGTGTTTCTTCCCCATTTTCTAATGTCTATGCGCTGTTAAGTATAAATAAAGTTTATATATTTTTTAAATAATAATTTGAACCTCTGTTAAGACACTTTCCTTACTTCACAGATGACACAACTCAGCAATTTATTTCTACTACACCTCAACCTGTGAAAAATATCTCATCTCATCCAAATGTGTAATACATAAAGATAAAACCATTGACCCAGATAGATGCCGGCAATAATATATTTTTTAGACTTATTCCAGAATGGATAGACGTGCATTTATTTATAAATATTAGTGGCGTCACATTTCATTTAACATGCAAGTAGGTTTGCTTGTTTTTATTCTGATTAAATCTGTATTATCATTATTAATGTCATGAACATTGTTATTATTATATTACAAAACACACGTTACACACATAGGTTACGCGCATGGTGCGTCACTAGCATGCGCCACAAAGACGGCCACGAAAGGAGATTTGGGTAAATTACCTGAGGAGTCGGGAGAGGAAGTCATCATCCGGCATTTAAACCTTGGACGTAAAAAGTGTTTCTGGGAGCTTCTCAACTCCGATCGGCATGAACCGGAGCCATTAAAGCATTAAAGCATGAATTCACCGTCAGTGTTGCGCATTCAAGCCACGCCGTGCTCGCTGCGCTGTTAGCGGGGACCTCGGCTAGCTAACGGGGGCTGGAAACAAACGAAACCGTCTGCCGGGAAAAGCTGCTGCGGGGGCCCGAGTCTGCCACACGGACACCGAGGTGACCCAAAGTTAACGTGAGCGTGAGCAGGAAAAGATGCATTGAAGGGCGACTTGGTCTTCTGGTGGAAGGAAACCAACTAACGACAAAACCAGATCCCCGCGGCAAGCTTGTGGCTTTAGCTGGTAAGTTTGTTTACCTTCCCACTCGGTTAGCTCCATGGCGGTGGATGTGGGGGTGTCGCGTTTCGTTTGGTTTCACGTGAAAACATCCCCTCAAACGAGCGGTGGGTCTGACTTTACGTGAGCTGAGGTCCCCGTTATCTTCGCCAAGGCTCTTGTTTTGTAGTACATTCAGGAGGATTGTGTGTTTTTGTTGTGGTAGAGCGACTGTACGTCTGTAGCATCGTTACATGTGTGATAGCCTGTTGCTGCATCACCTGGCTTTTACATTAAAAAAAAGAAGGTTTCATTAATGTTCACTTTTAGAGGTGGTTGTGTAACTGAAACCTAATAGTTGTGTAACTGAAACAGATTGAATAGTTTTAGTTTAGTCTGTCTTTCTCATGCATTTACGTATGTTTGGATATACATTACTATATGACTTTATTTATTGGATTTATTTATGTTTTATTCTCCACGAAACAACATATAGGCCCATAACATACTCCAAATATACACAAAACACACAAATCAGGGACTACAAAGACAATAGATTCTGTACAGCACAGATGTGGACATGCAAAGATGTCCACTTTAAATGAAACGGGAGGGTAATTTTGTTTGAAACTATATTGCTCAGTCCTATTGGCTTTACATTGATGATATAGGTTTGCCCATTAAACACAGTCCAAGCCAAAGTGGCACCACAATAATCTTGCAGAAACATTTTTACATTTATATGGCTTTTCTTGGCAAGATTATCTCAAATGGCTTAACTTAGAGTTAACCTACTGAAAGTCAAAGTTAGCAGCAAACTATGTAAAAAACAATACAACAACATTATTACTACTATTATTATTATTATTATTACAACAAGTCAATATTTGCTGAAACTCACAGAAGATGTCAGGTTAAAAAAAACATGGTTTGTGCTACACAAATCTTAGTAAAATTTTAGTAACCGTATTAGTGATATAAATGTATGTAAAACACTCCGTATGTAAATCACTCTGTATGTAAAACACTCATTTATTGCGCAGTGATACAGAGAACACAAATGACTACTAGAAAGTCTAACCTCATGAACATATTGTTTAAAGCCTGCTCATATGAATCCTACATATCAATATGACAAATGTTAAATTGATTGATGATTTTGGTCTCAACTTTCTTCTTACAGGGTTCGAGTCAGATGGAGGACAAATTCATCGCAGTGATTCTGTCTGTTGATTTAGAAAATCCAGCTGCTATGCCTTCCGTTGGACTGCTTTTGTAAACTCGGTAGTCATGGCTTCTCGGAAGGTAGACGAGCTGCCGAGCGACAGCATGGATTTGGCTTCGGCCTCTGCACAGCTTTCCCGATGTGGCCCTGATGACATCACGGAAGAGCCTCAACTGGATACGATGAATGCAACGGTGAAATCCCAGAAATCCGGAAAGTTTAGAAGGACTGCTTTGACATTTTTTGGAGTTCGCAAAAGCATCTGTATTTTACCCAGTTTCTTTGGAGGAAGGAGTAAAAATCCGAACAAGTGGTCTTCGAAGAAAGGAATCAGCAAAAGCAGAACGCACGATGGGCTGAGTAAGGTTAGTCATGATGACGATCTGAGCAGTCGGTGCACCTCAGCTAGAGACTGTGAGTACCTTGGCCAGAGGGACTCAGCTGGAGAGCTCCACAGCAGCTGTCTCAATGAATGTAGTCACTACACTGCTGAACAGAAATCACTGACTCTTACCCGACAGAAAAGGGGTCTGAGGAGCCTTTTTCAAAGTTTTAGATATCACAGAAACCACAGAAATGTTGGATTAGATAAAACTGAAATGATTGCAATGACCTCCCCTTGCTGCAAGATCGAGGTGCCTGTTGTCCAGGACAACACCGACCAGTATGCCACAGAGTGCCTAGGATCTGAACCTGATGTGCCTGACTTTGCGGATGTTACATGCAATGTTTCCATTGGTCCTGAATGTATCGCTGCTGATGAGATGCCATCGGAGAAGAGCGTGGAGCCAGGCAGCCCAGAGTCCGAACTCGATGCTGAGTCGTGTGGTGAAGAACTGGAGGAAGTGAATTTGATGGCTGTAGTTCCCAGTGAATTGAAGGAGAGTTCAAGAGGACACAGCGAGCCGTGTCTGAAACTTCAGGCGATATCTGAGCCCATGTTGAAATCGGAAACACCCGCTGGCTCATCGGATCAGCTGAACCTGATTTATGGGGACGTTGCATCACTAAAGAGCTTTGATTCACTCACCGGCTGCGGGGACATTATTGCAGATCAAGAAGACGACAGCATCACGGAAAGCACCGTTTCTGGAGAAAGGAGCAGAAGTGGAGGAAAGAGGGCCTCTTGTTATCTCACTTATCAGGGTGGCGGTGAAGAAATGGCTTCACCCGAAGACCTGGATGCGGAGTGTCTTCATGATTTCTGGGCAAATAATGCGTCCGAGGAAATTTGCTGCACCTGCAACCAGGATCACACAGACTTGACTCCTGACACGACGAGTTCTCACAATATTGACTTACTGAATAGTAACAGTGCCCAGCAAGTCAGTGGCTTGGATGCTTCTTCTATTGCTGATGTGTTAACGCCTCAAAGTGAGCATCAAGAATCGGTTCCAAATAGTGACGAGGGCTACTACGACTCAACTACACCGGGGCCAGATGATGGACAAGAGAAAACTGACGGGCTAAGGGCAGAGAGGTTACCCAGGGACAGTTACAGCGGCGATGCCCTCTACGAACTCTTTGCACCCGATGAGAGTCTCATTAGTCCACATTATGAGAACAAATCAAAACTGCCCAGTTCCAAACAGGGCGAGTACTTAAGTGAGCCGGTGGATGTGACCGATTCGGCCTTTGTTCCAGACATGGATCGATTACAAATAAGTGCTGAAATGTATGAGGTGCGCAACTTTATTGAGAGGCCAAGCACGTGCGGTAAATCCTCGGAGGTGGCACAAAATATGGTTGGTCGGCAAGAAATCGGCAGGATTAAGAACTGTAATTTGAGTTCAAAACCACAAGCATCAGTCAACAGGAATACCTTCAAAACAGATGTTTTTGATGAAAAAGGAAACATGCCTGCTCCCACTGAAAAACGGACCAAAACTGTAAATGCTGATTGTGAGAAACGGCACAGCAGTGTATCATTCGGAAGCACGTCCGACCCCGATTTTGAAACGTTTTGCGAACCCAAAGAGCAACATCTCGAGGAGAACAAGCCTGTGGCTTTACCATACAAAAACATCTGTTCTCCGTCTCCGGATGAAAGCAACGATTTGGACGATGGGCAAACTGTGTGTTTCTCTCAAGCCCTTGTGGACTACACAAAACGCGCTCAGATGCTGAGTAACTTGGAAAACAGCGAGGATGATTTGGAGACAAACTCCGCCTTCACTCCAAACATGCAGGCCTTACCGACCATAGTCACATTCGACGTTGTGGATATGCACAACGAGGGCGAATACGATGAGCAGATTCACATGGAGCTGGAGGAGGACATTTCATCGCCATATCAGGAATTTGAAGAGAGCTACCTACAAAAAGATGCATTTGCAGAGTGTGACTATCAGATGTTAGACCTTTATGAACAGAACCTGATCAGCAATACGTTGGCCATCGCTAGTCTCCCACGGCACCTCGGCCTCACGAGAGTCAGCCAGGCCATGTCTAATCCGTTGTCTCTAGACAGGAGAAGTAGGTCTCTGGACACAGAAAGCCTTGAGTTGAAGATGCTTGACGGATACAGAGAAAGCAGAGCCACTATCGGTTCTGGCCCTCAAACCAAAAGGGACTCTGAAAGGGATTCTTCGTCATTTTACAAAACAAATGTACTCGTGTCTACATCCGATGTCAGAGACAGTGGCAGCATTATGGCCTTTTCATGGCAAACAAGGTCAGAAATGGCTTTAAGCCTTCCCCTGACAGATGGGGAATTCAACGAAAAAGGTCAGAGTCGCAGTCAAACCCAAGTTAAGCGCAAAATATTTCCGGGCTCATCCAGCAGCGAATGTGCCAACAGTAAGTTGCAACTTTGCTCGAAGCTGTCAGACAGAGTGTCCTGTGAATTAATTTCACAGAATACAGAGCCGTGCAATAGGCAGTGTCGCCTTCCTTCGCAGTCAGATTCTTGTTTACCTCATAGCACCTTTGTTTATACGGAAATGGCGGACTATGAATCCGATAATGTCGACGAGGAGGATGTTTTTTGTAAAGCTGCTACTAATTTACAGTCCTATAATCCGTGTGGTAAAAGCAGACCAGTCTCCAGCAGGGAAGGAATATCTCGTACCGCGAGTCCTCTGAATGCAGGTGTGCCCAAAGGCGAAATGACACCCAGGGACGTTGCCTGCAACAAAATCTCGGAGGCAACCTTTAATTAATAGTCTCCTGGCATAGAAATCCCACGGTTATGTGCTAATGAGTGCTTTTATGTTTCATCCAAAGGAGTAACCGTTGCGTAAGTTTTACCTGTACAACAGATTAGTTTGAGAAGTTGTCAAATGCCGTGAGAGACGTGAAACTATTCAGAAATGTGGAGAGTTCTCTCACTGGGACAAGTATGTCTATTAAAGGTGTTAAAGCAAGTAATAGTTTCATCTGCGTTTGAAAGTGGTCACAAGAATCATTTCATTATGCTACTGAGTTTGACTAGAATATTTATACCCACACATATTCTCAGTGTCCTGGTCTCACTCGTAAGGCCCCGCTTTGCTTAATAGATCTTCATCAGCCCTGTTTCCATAGCACAGTCAAACAGGGCCAGCCAAGTCTGGCTTTATTTGCCTAATGCCCCGAAACACATGTGCTTTAAGTGCCAGCTTACCTTTGTGTTTACGACTTTTTTTCACAGCCTCTCTTTACTCCAGTAAGGTTTATGTCGGTCTGTCATGATGCTCAAATATAATATGTTTAGCTGTTTTCTTGAAGTACCTTATTTCAGGATCACATTTAATGTTGTGCTTCTGGCCCGACAAACCAAATCGGCCTTACTGTGTTTGTTTTCTAACCTTTTCCCAACAGCTTGACCACCTGTGAAGTTAAAATTCTCACTGAAATTTTTCACTCCATTATTGCATTACTGTACGCTTGTGAAAACGTAGTTGGACTTGAAATATGTCAAAAGATAAACTTGTGTTTTCACCGTATATTATTTTCTTGTGCATTTAATGTTTGATCGGTCAGCGGTTAAACTGTCAGATAACGTAGTTTTTTTTTATATAGTGTAATACTGAAGAAATGTCAAATAATTTGTATTTATATTCTCAGCTTTTTGTACACTCTTAACATTGTATTCTTAATGGTTGTTACAAATTGGCAATATTGGTTTTCTTTGTTTTTTATAAGTTGCACCCATGTTACATTAGGGGGAGGTCCTTTTGAACATCTGTTACTATTTTGTCACAGTAGAACACTGCCTTATACTAGAATAAACGCAACTTTTTTTCCATTTTCTTTTTTTCATTTTCCCTCACAATATTTGGGTCATGGGGCAGCCGAGGCAGGGAGACCCTTGTGGTGCTTACACATTGGTGATGCACGTTCACACTGACACCTATGAGCAGTTTTTAGTTCAAATGAACACCTGAATAGAAAGTGTAGAGCCTGGTTCAAATCCAGGACCAGGAGTTAATGTGATGCTACCTTTTATGTTCACCAGATAGATAACTTTTTTTTGATGCACATCTACATGATCAAGCTTCTGCATGTCACATAACAGAGTACATGTCTAGCTATTGTGAGTTCAAACTAAAACATTCAATACCAGATTTCATAATAAAAATGTACGAATCAATTTTAATTCATGATGAAGGTATTCCCATTGAATCACCCCCCCAGTTGTAATCTATGACCAATCTGCCCTTGCTCGTGACCCGTGGTGTCTTTTCGCCGCTTTGATTACTTGTTTCCCTTGCGCTATCTGGCAACCCGGACTAAACTGCGACAGCGCCAATGGCAGCAAAACAGAGCTGTTACAGGCGAGGAGGATGACAGCAACAAGGTGAGACGAGCGCCGCCTGAAGTCACCGAGAGTGGGGGAATACTGGCAAATCACGGAGAGACTGTCGTTGTGCGGCTGTGTGTCGCCTCCGCTAGAAATATTCACCGGTATTTCAACTTTATTTCAAGTTACAGTAGTATTCTGGCGAAAAATGTCAGCGCACGCTCACAAGCTATAAAGCTAAGCAACGTTAGCAACCTGACGGTTAAGTTGAGCCGCTTGCTGTAATTACTGTCGCGGTGACGGCAGCTAACGGTCGAGCGTTGCGACCGTTAACTAAACACAGACCGGGTTGCCGGGACAAGCTTAGTACCGATAACCGCTGCCTTCACCGTTCTCGAGCCGTTGACCGACACGGATAACCCGAAGTAGGCCGGTCAGTTAATGAAGCTAAACCGTTGACTCCGGCTGGCCAAGTAACGGTAAACTAGCGTGCTAGCGGGTGCTAAGTGTGACTCGGGGCCTTAGGATGTCAAACCAGCCGCTCTCTCGTCCATTTAGACCACAAAGGTGACGTCGTGTTCAGCGGTAACATTAGGACGCTGTTCGGAGAAAAGTGCATCGTAAGTATGAGCTCTCCGTGGCTGTCATCTTGTTTAACCTTCCTTTTCACCCTTTTCTATTCACGGTGCTGTTGCTAATGATATCAAGCTATACTTGAGTTTTTTTCCTTTCTTTTTCTATTGAAGTGTCAACTAGTTTGCTGATAAATGCAGTAACACAGTCCAGTCTAGGTTCATATCACAGTTCAGGAGCTTTTCATGTATGTTTACTGTCCTCAATGCAGACTTTTGGATTTCCTTGTACGTTCGTGTAGTTTGATGTCAGGGAGAAACTGGCTGAACATGATAATTCATCTCAATACCTCACTTTGTTTATGCATACTTTTAATATATATCCATTATGTTAAAGGGATCGTTTTCTCTCAAAGTGAGGAAAGGGAAACTTAACAAAAACAGTTGGAAGCTCCCATCAATAGAGCATTGTTGGTTAGAAGTTCATTCAATGTTTCTGACCATGAATACACCTGAATAATATAAAGCAAGTTTGTCCCAGAGACATCTTCAGGACATTTGATTCCTCATTCACGTAGTAATTAATAAATATTTAATATTTACAGGAACAGTTTCGAGAATAGGTGCAACTTTGTATTATGTATTTGTAGTGGGAGTCAGTGATCCGAATTTTTCTTGGGGGAGAGCAGCCTGTTGGCCTAAGACCTGAGGAGTAACCACCCATCTACCAAGTGATGACGTTGCTAAATTTGTAATTAAAATACTAATAAAATGACTGAAAAGACTCCTATTTACCTTGCCTGACTTCAAGCTTGGCTATTTATAGTGAATTTCCATAGCAAGAGTTAATTAATTGATCTGAAGAGGGTTAAGTGAGATAGGAGCATAGTAAATAAAAAAATTAATTCATAAAAAGAATTCTTGGTTCCATACCCTGGCTGACAGCTTATTTCAACTTCCCCTTGGATATGTTGAAACATATTCATCACCTACAATTTACATTCTTATTCATGTCTTTTTAACTTATTTCTAGTCACGGATATTCTTCACGTGCACTATTTCTTGCAGAACGCACCGATTACGTGTTGCAGTGGTCGTTGTTCAAGAGAATCTAATTTTTGTAGTTTTGAGGTGAAAGTTCTTCTGAAAGGTGCTTGCTAAGCCCACTAAAAGTGTGTGTCAGAACTATGCAATGCAGAGTACACAGTCACTCTTACATGCCATTCTGTTATTTGTCTCGTATGATCGTGGGATCTTTTTTTAATTTAGTATTTTTTACAGTGGTGGCTGCGCTTCACTTTTAAATTTGTCAATCTTAATTTCAAGATATCCATGTGTAACTAACACAACCACGGTGCAGCATATCCCTCCTTTATCCTGGATACCATGTCTGGTCAGCATCAGCAATGTAAAAGATTGCTTCGGGGACCTGTTGCTATGAAACCGAACCACACGCGCCTGTGCATGTGCAGAGATAGTCTGGAGGCCTTGCTGAGTCTCTGCCTGTGTATCTGGAGGTGGATTAGAAAGAACTGGAAGAGCTCTGCCCCCTTAAACATGTTGTAAAATGTCTTAAATGGCAGTGGGATTGTGATTTCCACAATTGTGCATCAATAGCCCACTTTTCCCCCTCAGTTAATTGAAATGTTTAAACCAAGAGAGCGTGTACACAGCTGACACTAGGAGGTAAAAAGTTTGCATTTGGAGCTGTAGATTGGCCGTCAAAATATCTTTCAACCTTCAAGGTTTCCCATGAATATCAGTTTTGTGTATCACCCGATGAAGATGTTGCCAGTGACATGGTATTTGCTAAATAATGTGATTATTTTTTTTTTTTTATTACAAAATATGCTGCTTCAAGAGTGTTAGTGTAGATTTGTAGTGTAGTTGTAAGTGTTCTGCATTTACTGACTGCCTGAAGAGAGATGATGAGCTGTGTTTGTGTTAGTCGTGACTGGTAAAAAGGAGTTAGCTGATGACAAGGCTGTGTTGCTAAGCAACCCACATCATGGGGCTGCGCCTCTTGAAGCTCGAAGCCGGGCTGCAATCGTCTCTCTCTGCAAGACCGGAGGAAAGCGCAGTCTAGGGCTTCTGTTAATTAATGCACTCGTTGTCCAGATTATTAGGTGACCACATGTGAAAATGTACACATGCTGCACCTGCAGGCCCACTCTGCTTAATCAGGAAGCATCTCTGTTCCCTCAGGAATACAGTTCGATTCAGATTGTCTGTCAGAGGGCTGGAGGCGCAGGGATACACTGTGCAGCCCACACTTTGTCTCAGGTTGTGTTAACTCATGCACTCACTCCACGTGTGTCTGGCTCGATTGCTGCTTGTGAGACCAGTAAGGCTCATATAAGTGCTCATATAGGCGAGGGTTGTACTGCAGCACATTAACACGTTCAGTGCTGGAAGAGAGAGTTTTTTCATTTCGGTACAAGTCAGTCAGAGAGACAGGGAAGTCAGGTGGAGACTTTGATATCTGTTCTATCAATTCTGGCACATATTGCACCTTCAAGCAAGAGACGATCAGGGCATTTCATTTTTTTGTATCTATGTATTTGTTTACTGTACAAAATAGAAGTTTTGTACAAAGGCTTAGCTATAGTTTGAATTTGCAGTTAGTTACAGCTTTAAGTACATCATTTGTTGTAACTGTGTAAGAATCGGAACATTTGTAGCTGTCACATAGAGCATTTCACTCAGAACAGGAGTGACGGATTATTTACCCAACCAGATTGACCAACAAACACAAACTATTAAAGATGCCGTTTGTGAACCACAAACAGAAAAACACAGTTAGACAGGGAGACCATGCACATGTACCTTTTCATATCAGTCCTTTTCGGTTGTGTTTTTTTTTTCTTGTATGTGTGCTGGTGACTAATATGTTCCATTTGTCTGACTAAGTTTGTCACTTGCCCCAGATAGCAGTGTTTCCCACAGGTGAAACAATTAATGGTCTACCACAATTAGGGTGGGCAGCTGAAGACTGAGTTAACGCCCACATTTTGAAAAGCTGTATTCATGTAAACGTTTTGCATCCACAATAGCGTCGAATCATAGTTGTTCTCATTAACACATTTGTCGGTCTTTTTCTTGCGGTATGACTGCTACTTAGTCTTGTTGTATAAACATTACATGTTAACCAGCAGTCACTTCTGGGCTGCTGCTTAGTGGTGATAAAATCCTGACAAAATGACCACAGATCCATGTAAATGACAGCTCTGCTTTTAGAGGCGACAAAAGTTTGTCTTAATAACTTCATAGCGTTTTGCAAAAGCTTTGTTTGCTCTGTATACACTGAAACATCAAAATTTACACACCCTGAAAACCATTTTGGGAAAGTTCTGTTTTGGGGGCGGAAAACATCCGTTTTACTCTGGAGCGAGTGCTGAAACGAAGAGAAAAAGATATATTTACAAATTGAATCGTCTTTATGTGGACCTTCTCCAAACTGCATAGAAATACGAGTTAATTCACAAGCTAACAAAGTAAAATGTTTCATTTAAGTGGACTCTTCTATCTTTCAAATGCTTTTCCAGACTTTAAAAGCTACAGAAATACATTTTAGTCCTTCTTGGTGGGCCAACAAATGAAGTCTAGGTTTGGGAATGGAGGCAAATGATTCCTTTTTGTTTAATTTAAAATTGAACCTATTTTACTGGTTGAAGCTCATTGTGTTTTTGCTCTCTTTCAGGATTTAATAGTTTGATTTTGCCTGCCCACACGTGTTACTTTGGCTCTAAACAAAGAGCCTGTAGCGCTAAAGTCCAGCATTCAGTATGATTCCCTGGTTGCGGTGGAGGTGAGGAAGCATGGGGTGGAAATTTGAGGTGCCAAGACGAACGTGATGACAGTATGGTTGATGGTGGAGAAGCTCAAAATGGAAAAACGCCCATGCAGGGAGGAGAACATTGACTCAAGTGAGGCCCAGCATGCCAGTGACGATTCCGAGGATGGAAGCAGCTCGGAAAGCGAACCAGAAGAGCAGCAGCACCAGAGGGTTCGGGTGAAGAGCAGGTGTAAGAAAAGGGAGCCCTTGGCTGTCGCAAAGCCCCACCGACAGCTCTGTCGCTCTCCATGCCTCGACCGGCCCAGTTTTTCCCAGGGTAGCACCGCTCAAGATCTTCGCGAGGATGAAACTGGCGCTGGACCAGCGATCAAGCCCGCCAGTGACAGAGAGTACCAGACTAAGATGGAATTTGCATTGAAGTTGGGCTATTCGGGAGAGCAGGTGGAAACAGTGCTCAACAAGCTTGGGGCTGCTGCACTTATTAACGACGTTCTTGCTGAGCTGGTAAGGCTTGGAAACAAAGTAGAGCCTGAAATCCAACCTTGCAGCAGCACAGCAACATCAATATTACGGCCCCCCTGTGTGAAAGAGACTGTTAGCCCAGAGGTATCGGTGGAAGATGACTCTACGGATGTTTTTGATAACCTCAGGCCCATCGTCATTGATGGCTCAAATGTGGCAATGAGGTAAGACACTTAAAAACACACACACACTCGCATTTAATTTGTCTTTGCTTCATGCAGAATTCACTTTTGTTGCAGAAACATTTTCCTCTAATGAATGTCCATTTTGTGAGGTCAGAGAAGTCCTTATTCCAAACTGTTTTCTTTTCTAGCCACGGGAACAAAGAGGTGTTCTCGTGTCGTGGTATCCAGCTTGCTGTTGAATGGTTCTTGGAGAAAGGACACAAGGACATCACTGTGTTTGTCCCAGCTTGGAGAAAGGAACAGTCGAGGCCCGATGCCCTTATCACAGGTAATAAAGCTGTTTGTGAGGTGGTTGCTATTTAAAGTGGCGCTTGGATAATTGATAAAATACCAAGGATCTAAATGCAGACCATTGCTATCGAAAATAATCTGATATAGATTTTGGTTGTTTTTGAGGGCAATTGTGACGAGCTAGTAAATCAAAATGGCAACTTACATGACACTTCTCCTTCAGATCAAGAAATATTACGCAAGCTGGAAAAAGAGAAGATCCTGGTTTTCACCCCATCTCGGAGGGTTCAAGGCAGGAGAGTGGTGTGCTATGACGATCGCTTCATAGTGAAGCTGTCTTATGATTCTGATGGAATTATTGTGTCAAATGACAACTACAGGGACTTGCAAAATGAGAAGCCAGAGTGGAAGAAGTTCATTGAAGAGCGTCTCCTTATGTACTCGTTCGTCAATGACAAGTAAGAAACCAAAAATTAATTCTTTTAGCTTATTTAGAAATGCATTGTCTGCCTCTTTCACCCATAAGTGATGTCATGGATTTTGAGGATATGGTTGTTATTAATGGTTAAGCAATTTCATCCACTACTATAAAATGTTTTTTTTATATCAAAGCTGGTTAGTAGTATACATTATTTATTTGAAGCTTTTATGTGTGACATAATCTATTTAGTGATTGTATTTTGGCCTTTGTTTATAAGAAAAATCGACAGCGACCCTTAATGCTGGAAATAATGAAGGTGACATTTTATTTGTTTTAAATAGGTTTATGCCGCCTGATGATCCCTTGGGAAGACATGGTCCAAGCTTAGAAAATTTCCTCCGCAAGCGTCCTGTTGTTCCAGAGCACAAAAAACAACCTTGCCCCTATGGTAAGTTCTCTAAAGTATCCTCTCAGTTGATGGTCTGAATAATGTTGCAGTTTTATGGAAGAAGGCAAGCTGAAATCGTGGCACCGGCACCTCTAAGAGGCATTTCCTGTGGCATCTCTCAGATTCTGCGGCACTTATGAATTGCCACTACAAGTTGCCACTAGTTTTTGAGGGGCAGTTTCTACTGTTTGCGGCAGCTGTTTTCTTCTCCGGACAACTTTTAGCAAACATTCTAATAAAAATCCACTTAAAATGTTGATCGATCCTGCACGTATAAGCAGCACTAAGGACACAGTATAAATACCTCACACTGTGTATAAATACTCAATGCAATTTGTTTATCAGGTAACATACTACAGAGAAAACATCATCACTGTCAGAGTGGAGCTAACTGTGTCTTTATTAGTATGAGTAGTAGTTTAACACCATTAAATCAACTGAAAACATTATACGACCAGCCCCGTTACTGGCTTCACACCGCTTCTCTTCGCTTGCCGCTACTGAAGGAATCCTGTTCGTTTCTTTTCTGCCGCAGAGCTTAGAAATTCAAATATGCTTAAATTCAGCGGGAAAACAAAAACAATAACACAAACATATGTTGATTATAACCGTAAACATGACACAACACACGTTGATTGTAATTTTTACGAGACAGGGTTGGGTTGCACAACACAGCATTTTTTTAATTACATTTTTATATACACAACTACCAACAGTCATACCTTCCAGGAACTTAATGTATTGTCATATATTGTCAAATAACGAACCATAAAGGTCAAACTGAACCTCTTAAACAGAACCAGCTGCCGCAGCAAGTCCTGGCATCTCTCTCCAAAACAGAGGCAGCTGCAGCAGGAAGTAGTGGCAGCTGCATCAAACAGTAGAAACTGTCGCAAAAACTAGTGGCAACTCGTAGGTGCCGCGCACCTGAGAGGTGCCACAGGAAATGCCTGTAGGTGCCGTGGCATCTGAGAGATGCCATAGAAAATGCCTGTAGGAGGTGCCGATTTGAGCTTGCTCCTATTGAGTTTTATTTGCAGAATGTGCCTGTATACTTTTGACTGGATGTACTCTTTCTTTTAAAGGGAAAAAGTGCACATATGGACACAAGTGCAAGTACTATCATCCAGAGCGCGTCAACCAGCCACTACGCTCGGTGGCCGATGAACTACGGGCTTTTGCCAAATTGTCTGCGGTGAAGACGATGAGTGAGGGGGCTTTAGCTAAATGCGGTATTGGTCCAGCAACTCTAAAGGGGGACGGCAGCTCCGAGGTCAAACGTGTGGCACCCAAACGTCAATCTGACCCCAGTATTCGTTCAGTGGCCTGTGAACCTCTTGAGGCGCTGTCCGTCGCGAGGAAGTCGGAGGCAAATTCAGTGCCTTCCCTTGTGTCTGCTCTCAGCGTGCCCACCATGCAGCCCGCCAAGAGTCACGCAGCTGGGGCCTTGAACACACGATCAGCCAGCAGCCCCGTGCCAGGCTCTTTGCAGTTCGCACACAGTTCTCTGGAGCACATGTCCAGTGTACAGTACCCTCCTATTTTAGTTACAAATAGTCACGGCGCCTCCATTACATACGGTGACCAGTTTCCAAAGTATGACTCAGTTAGTGACCATGGATATTATTCACTGCACAGTGATTTTTCCAATATGAGCATGAGCAGCATGCATAATGTTGATAGTTTCTGTAGCATGGAGCACGAGCACGGTGTGTATCAGAGGAATCCCAGCCGCTGCCTTGAATCCTGCCTCAGCCATTCAAACAGTGACTCTTTTTCCTCTTACGGGGAGATGTACCCAAGCTCTGTGGACAGTAGCTTAGAGGAGAGCATGAAGGGGCAGCAGCAGTCTCCTGCGCAGGGTAGGATGCATGCTTTCTCCCATGGGTTTCGTCATGAAGCACTGTCTAGGGTACAGAGTTATGGACCTGAGGAACCCAAGCAGGGCCCCCGCAAGCTGCCTGGATCTCATCTGGCCCCACACATCCAGCATGTTCCAGTGGGAGCCAGGTCCAGCTGTCCCGGAGACTATCCCCTCACTCAGAATGTCCTTCCACCTTTGTCCTCGCAGCCCACACGGTCTCTAGGTATGACTCGCATGGACAGCATATCAGATTCACGACTATACGATAGCAACCCAATGAGACAGAGGCGACCTCCACTGTGCCGTGAGCAGCATGCAAGCTGGGACCCTCTGCCTTGTGGTAATGAGTCCTATGGATATCATTCATATCCTTTGAGTAACAGCCTGATGCCGTGTTGCGAGCGAGTGATGGTCCGCAGCATGCCAGACAAAATGGAACAGATCTGGAACTCGCCATGGGAGATGCCGTCTGCAGCTGAACATCAAGAGCGGTATGTCATCCCAGACCACCAGTATCAAACATATCGGAACCTTTGTAACATCTTTCCTGCTTATGTAGTCCACTCGGTAATGGAGAAGAACCCTCATTTAACAGATCCACAACAACTTGCCGCCATCATTGTCACAAAACTGAGGGCATTCCGTTAAGCAGTTCATCTTATGAAACATTTAAGTGATGTGATAAGGGAAATACAGATTTTGATTGCAAAGATATTGCTGCATGTGCAACATCTGCCCTCAGGAGTTTTTTTTTATTTTTTGTAAGTCTCCGGCGATGAAATAAGATTTTCCGTCATTATGATGACATAGAAGTAATCAACATGAAGAAAGTTTGTCTGATAAGTTTATCTCAAATTGTAAGATTTTTCACATTCGAAAGCTATGTTTTTATGTGAAGTGCGGCGCAATACACCTTATTAGAAATCTGCTTCATAACACCTTCATGCCACCTGAGCAGGAGCTGCATACCAGCTTTGGTTTATATCTAACATTAAGTAAACCTTTGTCCAACATCATTCATTCTAGAGAGGACATGTACAGAATACTGTGCCAACATTTAGCGGGGCTGTTAAATGTCCATTCGACCAGTGGTTCTCAAATGGGGGTACGTGGACCCCAGGGGTTATGTAAAGGCACTCCAGGGGGTATGTGAGATTTAAAAAAAAAACTATTTAAAATTAGCATCCAATAAAAAAAATAATAATTTAAAAATAGTTTTCCATAAATATTCTATACAATATAAGTGAAAATTCATAAACTGAATTTGATATATTCTATATTAAATCAGACGCTGATGGCACAGCACCGTGTATTACATCTTTTTTTCCAACCAAAAATGGTGAAGTATCCAAGTATCCCTTGGCTTGAAAAACTATTTCAAATGAGGTACACCCCTGAAAAAAAGTTGAGAACCACTTCACTAGATCAATTCTGAAAGTGTTTATTTGATTTGATTGATAACATTTGGTATGAAAATTATGTATGGAGCTTCGGACTGTTCTCTATTATGTTAATAAATAAGTTATTATGAAATAAATAACCACATGAATATATTGGGTAAAATACTAAATGAAACAATCTGTAAATCTATTGAAGAAATCATTTCTCAATTTTTATTTAAGTTCCCCTGTTCAAAAATGTTGTTTTTTTTAATATCATGAAGGCGTTTCCACAATGGCGCTTAATGTTCTGTAACTTTTTATTACATGTCATTCAAAATGTCATTTATTATTTCAAAATGTCAGTTTTCATTACAGAGGTGATGTAACCTGTCATCCAATCACATGCCCCATGCCCTGCTTCTAGTTAGCAACCTTAACAACTGCGATCAGATTTACTGTGTGTTCCAGTGCCCATACTACTAGTCTGGAGTATGACAAGAAAAAATTTTGTACGTCCCAATACATAGTATGTCAAATGCAGAATGCCAAAAAATACCGGGATATCCGACAGCATCAGGTGGCATTTAGCAGTATGTAAACCAGCATGTTTTCTGACCTGCAACATATATAATATTTATGAACAAGAGGGTCAAAGTTAAAGGTGCAATGTTAGGAAGAAGCTGTACATCCCAATTGAGTGCATACCGCATCCAAAAGTACTTACTTTGTAAGGGCAGCTGCGGTATGTACAAAAAGTATTTTTGCTAAGTATGCCAGCTCACAAGCCAGCTAGTGTAGACATTTAGTCTCTCTGTCTGTTTTCACTTCCTTCCAGTAGTCTTGGCATTGTTGTTGCTCTAGGTGCAACAACAACAACTCGGTGAAATGGGTGCTAAAGGGGAAAATCTGATAGCAGTTGTTGAGCTTTCTTGGTTGGCGTTGGAGAGGTGAGAAGGCTGTGACAACACCAATGTCATCAAAAATGGCTGTCATTATGAAATAATGATAGGATGAAGATGCGTCACTGGGAGAAATGCCATTGTGAACTAAAAACAGACTTTTGAAAAAAAAAATAATTCTAGAATAGGGGGGAAAAATATCCCCAAAAATGTATTCATACGATAAGAATACCGAAGATTTCAGAGTTTTACTATTTTTAAATTTAAAAAAAATATAAAATGTAATCGTATATTTTACATAGTTTATTCATATGTTTAATCCATACTATCTTTTATTGACTTAAGTAATACTGAGTGCATAATTATTGTGACCGGCTGGTTGAACATTATATTTTGGACCTAAATTTAATCTGATTCTAATAACTAACTAATATGGCAAGCTTGTGTCATTCTGAACCTTATCCTTGTGTGAACCAAGTGGACAGGAAGTAATAACAGAGCAAAATCTCCCACATTTGACTTATTAAATCTGACTAAAGATAATGTGAACATTTGTATACAATGTAGCTTCTATGAAGGTCTTGTTGAGGCCCTGTGAACGTGTTATGAAAGGCATCTAAAGGGTTTTCTGGTGCAGTGGAACTATAAATAACCTTGCTTAGGTCTGCCTCTGCTGTAAATAGTTCCTGTGACTTTTTTGTGTTTTTATTTTAAAGATAAGTAAGAGGGAGGTAGTGACATACCTCACAGCATGAACTATGACATTTAATGGCCTTATATCTGAATGACCTCACGCTTTAGTCATTGTCTAATTGGTTTCAATGAAAGTCTTCATCATTGAAGCCTCCTATTTTCAAATGTAAAGCACTATCTCAGTATCTAAAGAGATATATTTTCTCAGCCTAACTTAACAAAGCTACTATTTTGGTAGAATTTGACAGTGCACAAAGCAAGCCAAAAAAGAGATTTGACTTGTATAGCCGTGCACATATCTATGTAAATATAATCACATAAAAGCCATTATTTCAAAGTCATTTATAAGCTGCTAAATAATGCCAAAAAAAGTGTCAGTATTCTGCATAACTTGGAAGCGATTGGATAACAGTATAAACTAACATCTGTGTTGGGATCATTTCCTATAGTGTACTGTATAGTTTACATTTCAGATTTCTTTTTTTGGGATGCTACGTCCAAGATTAAGTATTTATACATATTTGTCAAATTGGTTGTGCTGATTCTTTTCAATGTGAACATTTTCAAAGTATCTTTGTTTCAAAGTAGCTCTAATGGACTTCTTTAAGTTGTCAGAGGAGCAGTGTGTTTTCAGGAGTGGGTTCATGTCGTTTCAAAGACTACTTTTACATGCACATTCGCAGCCTGATGATTTCCAGCTTTTCTCAATGACCTGAATCATAATGCAGGAGAAATGAGAAGCTTTTTTTTTTTTTATCAGTTTAAAGCATTAAGATAAACTTGGTTAAACCTGCTAGATTTCTGATGGTTTATATATATACACTTTATAATTTTTTATTTTTTTTACGTTCGCTAAAGTGCATGACAAAGGCCATGGAGAAGGAAGATATTGTCCTTCTGGCAGTAATCTAGCAGGATTAAAGACAATTTCGTAATTATGCATTATTGCATCGAGACAAAATGCACCCAAAGTCTAATGCTGAACGCACATAGTGATTTCATGCTAACCCTTCTCACTTTACTGTCAGTCCAAATGTCCAATCAAAAAACAACAACAATGTGGCAGTGTCCTATTACTGAGCAAGTTTAGTATATAACATATTAGATACACTTAAAGTATGGTGGAGGATTGGGAGTAATCTGCTTTCTGACAAAATATGTGTGAACTGGTTTTATGGAAACCCAACTATTGCAGTGCATCTAAACAAGTTGCCCCGCGTCATGCCTTAAACTTGATTTCTGGAAGTTACCTTTTTCCTTAGTGCATGTAAACGTAGTGAAACATTGAGAATTTGTTTAACCAGGCCGTGATGTGATAGAACTTTGCTATTAGAGATGATGTGATGGAACTTTGCTTTTAAAGATGGAACAGTGTATGACAGTTTGTGTTTGCACAAGGAATTCTGGAAATGACTAAATACTTGCCTGATGTTACCTTTTGTCAGATAAAATGATAAGAATCTGGCTTGAACAGTCAGAACTGGGAGTTGTACATTAGACTTATTTTGTTATCTTGTAAAGTATGAGGCTTTAATAAGTGCATAAAAAATGAAAAAAATGTTGGAAAGCATGTTGAAGATAAAATATATTGTATTTTATGGGCGGCTGCTTGCTGGAATACAGATTTACAGAACGCAAACATGCAGCCGGCCCTCAGGAGCATAGACTGTCTGGCTGTACCTTGCAGCACATTGCTCTCAGGATGCTTTCAATTTTTTAGTTTTCAGTCTCCCTGCCAAAATCCAGTGGTTACTGGCCAGTCTACTCTGATCCAGTGATATATTTACTCGTGATATATTTTGTGAACCTCCTACATGTAACATGTAGTGCTTAAAAGTTAGATATGTGCAATTGAAAGGTGGAGATGGCATTGCAAAACTTTGTACTTTTGTGTAATCCTGTGCGTTTCGCACCTTGAGATCTAGAAAATTGGGCTACTAGGATGGCTTTACGTGATGCAGCTACAGTCAGGTGAAGTAATGTTGGTGTCCATAAGGGTGCCTATGCAGCCAAAATCAAAAATGGGTGTTGGATTTCCCCATATTTTTATTATTAGACCTTTAAATTTGACCCAAGACTTTGGGCCTTAGGACGTTAGTGTTGGATGCTAACCATGCCATCAGGTCCTCAGGTCAAAGCTATCACTTCTCAAGAAATATGAAATGATGCGAAGCACATTCAGGCTCCCAAGCGGATAAACCCCCATTATCTTAACAACCCATTTGCCTTTATTCCCACTCTCAGGACAAAGTGCCACATGGAACTTTCAGCCTATTAATTGCAAAGAGGTTGTAACATGTAAAGCCAGCCCTAAGAACAAGATCATATTTTCAGTGCATTTTAAGAGAACGGCCACTTCATATCGAGATTCAGGTGAGGACCTCCTCGGCCTAATATTAGATTGCATAAGTATTACAAATTTTCCGTACAGTACGTCAGGCCTGGAAAATAGAGGAGCCGCCCTTAATGTCACTTCTGACCCCATTGTAATCAAATAACAGAAATCTATTGGTTGCCATTTATTTTGTTGTTATCTTAATAAATAAGGTATTGAAGCATAAAGGAGGTGATGTTGAGCTTAAACTGTCTAGAAAGTTGCCTGCCATTTGTAATATATGGAGCAGACTCATATATTTGTCCTTTTGAATTAGGAAAATGTTCATAATTACAAAGAATAATGTCTGGGATTTTTCTAACTGAGCGGTATTACTCTTTAACAGGGCTGATTGTGTGAGCCTGACTTTTTCTCATTAGTGGTGTTTTAAAAAAAAAAAAAATCTATATTTCTTTATAATGTCTAAGTACAATCGTGGTATATAAACAGACAGAAATAATAAAAAATAAAAAAATTGAATGTGTTTAGCCCAAATGACTATTGGGCTTTGCTGACTTTGTTTTTTCATGAAAAAGAGACGAGGCCACCTAAGGCCGGCTGTCTGTTCATGAGAAGGTGAAACAAACTGCCTAATCGTTTCTTCATGTGAAACAATCAGATTGCAAGGCTGCTGTCAAGGTTGTTTCTGGCATTTGGCTAAAAGTTTGCGTGCCATCCTTTTCCCTTGAGAGAGTTGAATTGGAAACGTGTGCTCGCTGCAAGAAGTTCTAGTCGTAGGCCGTCGCTGATAAAAGGATTATCTCCCAAAAACATCAGCGTGGTTGCTGATCGAGAGGCCAAGTAACTTCGCCAGTGATTTGACTTTGATATGGTTAATATGTTATCGGAATATGTTTCTTTGTGATAGTGAGATCCTTTTTTAACACTGGGATAGTTGTGCGCCCTGATGAACGCAGAGTACATTTACTCGGTGTAAATTAAACCACAACACAGCCCGTCCACAGGGAAAAGAGTCAGAGGTTTATGATAGTGATTTGTATTCTTTTACGGTATGAAAAGTAAATCATTGAGTGATGTTTACAGAAGCACTTTATGACAATGTAAACCTTGTATCGCTACAGTATAACTGGAATTTACACCCCGTAAAATTATCAGCAAATCAATTTAAACCTGTGTTTGACCTGTGCTACTATTTCTGGCACCGTGCCACATTGCTTGCACATTGCTTGCTCTGTCATTAGATAAAATGCTCTTGTGGGCAGCGTGGGCTTAACAAGTGTGAGAGCAAATTCACATTCAAAGCCTAGTGGCAGTTAACTCTGCCCATCATGCTGAAATGGTACTGATGGTGACTGCCCGAATCCTACAGGTTAGACTTTCACCCATTGGATACGGAGAGAAAAGAAATGTAGGGACATGCATTCTGTTGCGATGTCTTTGATTGATTTTTCGTTCTCTAATGGGGATTACTCAGTTAGGTCCCTGAAATATTCTGCTTTCGCTGGATAATAGACTATCCGACACTATCACAAGAAAATACTTTGTTAAAAGGTTACACTAGAGACCAAGAACGTTCCCCTCTCCTCCCCCCCCCACACCTTTGAAAGTGCCGCAAACAACTAAGCCACAAATGTCTAGAATTGACTTTTGCTTGTTGATACAAATTGTATCTATACCTTGAATGTAACAAAATATGAAATGTATAGTATGAAAATAGTTTTATTTAAATAAAGGGAGAAAAAAATCTATGCCATAATGTTCGTGACACTGTGTGTCACTGGGAGTAGCCCATTGGTATGTACTAATTCTTACTGGGTACAGTAGTTAATTTACAGGGACATTTATGTCTACGGTGCACAGATACCCTGTGTACAGTAGTAAGCATGTCCTCTCTGTACATAGTCACACGTGTGTGTGTGTGTATATGTATGTATGTGTACACACACACATACATAGAATGTGATCTGTAAATGTAACCGTTACTTCAGTTGTTAAAATACTAAGATGATTTCTGTGTTGTAACCTGTGCACCCTAGATAACGTGCATCTATTTCCTCTGATTTGACGTGCGCTATTTTAATGGAATATTTCAATATATTTTGAATATATTTTTGCCTAATAAAACATGCCAAAGTTTTTCTGGGTGGCTTTCTCAAACGTACTGTTCTTGTGATTCGACACGCGGGTGGTCATGCAATACATTCTATATTTCAGTAATAAACAGAAGGTTTATTTTCCACACAACGTGAATCCAGAGTCACGTGAACGCCAAACACAAATAAAAGATTTTACTCCGTTTGACGCTTAACGCTCTTAAGATGCAGATCCTTTGTGAAACAGGAACTTATTGGGAGTGTTTGGCAGTTGGTTCAATGACCAACCCTGCATGTTGACAAAGAAGAGGTGTATTATGTACCATTCACCAATTGTAATTTCACACTTTATGTATCTGAGGACAGTTTGCAGACTTTTAGCTGTCCCTGTGTAAAATGGGCCTGTGCTGTTTACAAGACGTTAGGCTGATGGTGTCAATGTGACGTCAACTTCATTTCCGAATCAGTCGTTAGATCGAATCGAAGACGACACATTGCACGCCTGTTATAACAATCGGTCCAAACACACATGCACACAAACAGGGCAAATAATTGCGAACCTCTTGGAATTTCTGCAATATCACTTAAAATTGTAATTGTTGGTGTGCAGACAAGAAGTGGTAGATATATTTGAACACGACTACGTACACGTGGTGTAACACTCAGGTCAATGTCACGCAAACATTTAAAATCACATACTTAGGTGTATTATAGTATTGAGAAGCGCAGCAATCACATTTATGAAGTCGGTCTCCTGTTTGAGTTAACCAGTATGTCAGCAATGTTGAAATATAAAAACGGAAATGTAAAGCATGTTTTTTTGTGTATGTGTTGTGATGATCTGCAGTATTGTAATCCCCTCTGACTGGATAGCGTTGCTTTTATAGACCAAAATATACAAAAAATAGACTATTTGGGTCCATGGGCTCAAACAAAATGTAAGTCTCAATGACAAAATGTGATTTTTCTTCATAAATAAAGCAAAGTGCTGTTCAAACTGTTTTAATGTGTTTATGTGAATAAAATTACATTAAATTGTGATGAAATCTAGGAAGATATTTCCTTCTGTAGAACATGCCAGATATGTACAGCCCTTATCCTCCAGTACTTTGTAACTTTTCCCTGGGTTTAAGCCTTTTTTGTAGCAACTACTAAATAACTTTGTAACGTTTCATGAATAAGTTAGCCTGGAACAGAGAGAAGTTGGATCCTGTTCAGTCCTACTAGATTAATAACGTCGCGCTTCACCCATGACGGCTGAATGGAAAGTACATACTGTACAAATATGAGAAACAATGTACCCAAAGACCAGGATGTCTTACTTTCCTGTCATGGTCTTATAGGTTTGGTACTGATATGGCGTTACACAGCACATTCACACTATCTGGTGGTTAAAGGGTGTAATGGCGCCGGGCATTGAGACGCACGCATTCACAGAAACAGACGTTCATGGTTTTACATTGATCCCTTTTACAAACGGACGCTAAAATCGGCCTGTTGAACCAATGCAATAAAAAAACAAGGCCACAGCTGCTGAGATCATTCCTCTCGAGCTGACGTCTCATAAATCAGACATACAAATTTGTGACTTAACACAGAGTGAGAGCTTGAGTTCAGCAGCTGTTTTTCCACCACGTTCAGCAGAGTGAAAATGAGGAAGACTGTATGGAGAAGACACAGTGATGGTGACGAAGGGTGGATCAGACAGCCCTGTTCTTTCTGGTCAGCTGAGGCCTTGTGACACGCACACAAAAGGTCTGGCCAGCATCAACCTTGATTTTATTTTTATTTCTTTCGGAACTCCACACCATCGTCGCCTTTGATTTGACTGCAGTGAGTAGCTCACTGGGTTGAGACTGTGGGAGGTCACCCTGCCCTCGGAGTGTAAGATGAGTCAACATGCAATGCAGTGACGTCTCTGTGCGCTCTCTCTCTCTCTCTCTCTGTGCGCTCTCTCTCTCTCTCTCTCTTTCTCTCTCTCTCGCTCTCTCGCTCTCTCTCTCTCTCTCTCTCTCTGGGATTATTAGAGCACCAGCCGTTCTCCTGGGATTCCTTCATGTAGTCATGGTTTTAGTTGTTTTCAAGTCGACAGTCACTTTGGAAGCTTGAAGCCTAAACTGCTGTGTTTGAATTCTACGTTCACAGGGTGCAAGTGTATGTTCCGCGTTGCACGCTCTTGACTTAAAGTGATATTTAATACAACTTTCATACGACTGAAATAAAATCAGGTTAAGACGTCATCATTTAGGGGCCACAGCCGAGGAGAGTGTGTCTGTGAGAACACTTGAGCTGCAAAGAAAAGAAGCGGAGACCACTCTTAAAAGTGTCGACCACAAATTATCAGTCTCATTGAAGCAGCAAGTTTCATCCAGAGCAGCCACACATGCACAACGTGTACTTTTAATGGTACATAGAAGACATATTTTGGTTGACTAAGCAATGGGAAAATGTTGTGGTATATGAGTCACCATGCTGTATTCTGTTGGTCCGATAAAGTCCAGGGTGGGAACATTTTGTGACAAGTTGAACCTCGGACAAAGCAAGATTAGCTTCAGTGATCTGATTTCTCTCCTGAAGGCAGCGGAGCGCCCACAATGATGTCCATCCCTCTGCAGGACGTCAGTGGCCATGGAAGCCGTTTCATAAGCACGAAGGCAACTTTAACAAGACACCATACTCCAATGTTTCTGGAGTGGTGGCTAAATGTTTCCGCTTCTCCGTCATTTCGACACAGTTGGTAGCAGTGAATGTCTATGCCACATTAAATTATGTTAGTATATTACACAGGGAGTGCAGCAAAACAATCAAACCTTTCATAAAAATGGCTCTTACTGTGTGACACAATTAAATTATTTCATCTTCAAATCTAACCACACAAGCTGAGCCTTTGGAAATAATAAGCTCTCATTGTGAATGTGTCACCTAACCTGTTGGCTTGTCATTGACAGTCATAATTTTTTTAGCACTTCAATTCAGAACTTGAAACTACTTTTCTTGGCCTCTTAAGAGCTCTGTTCAATCTCTCTCTCTCTCTCTCTCTCTCTCTCTCTCTCTCTCTCTCTCTCTCTCTCTGTCTGTCTGTCTGTCTGTCTGTCTGTCTGTCTCTCTCTCTGCTTTGAGCATTTATAACTGCAGTGATGTCTTTTATGACTTTCATTTGACCTCATGACTTTCATTTGACCTCGTAAACCCAAGTTTGCGGAAGTGCAAATGTGATGTTACCTCAAAGAGTGAGTTGTATTACATGCACTATTATGGCTACCTCATATAATTACTATGAAATAAATCCAGAAGTAACTGTTGTTATTGAGTCAACCCCTCTTAATCTGGATGCAGGGGAAGCATCTCTGCACCATCTCTACATGACCTCCAGTGGGGCCAGAAGTGCTCATTACATTCACTTTACTCATGAGCAAAACTGTAAGAGAAGCAGATCTGTGTCAGACAGTGTGAAACTAAAATTCTCATGCTGCAGACACTAAACTACATGCAGTCTACTGGATGTGAGCAGCTGGCGGAATAAGACACCAGCATTTGAAATCAAAATAAAATACATTGGAAATATGTACTTAAGCTTAAGAGATTTAAAAGGACTAAGTAGTCCAAGTAGTTTAATCTGATAGTATTGGGTTTTTATCCCACACCTAAACCACTTAATGTTTTTTTTTTGTATAATTGTCTACCATAGTGTTTGAGTTGGTTACTGACAAACTGAGCAAACCCTTAATTAAGAAAGCCCCCCTTCTGTTTTTAGGGTTTCAAATTAATTAAAGTGACAGCCCTTCTGGCGGGCATGCTCTAATGGAATCAATGCGATGCGCATATTGGACTGGTCCACATTTCGAGTGTTACAAAAGTAACCTATGGATGTGTGGTGAAGGAGGCAGAGTGCTGGGGATCCTTCGGGTTTGGAATGAGAGAGGCAGTAGCACACTGCAGCCATGACGATGCGGCGGCGGCAGGCGGAGTCTGTCGGCCTGAACCCTCTCTTTCTGTCTGGCTGGCTGCTGTCCTGTCATCGGCCTGGGTGTGGTCTTGCAGTCAGGGGTACCGTTAGCAGGAAATCAAGCTCGAGCCATTTCTCTTTAAGGCGAAACAAAGAAAAAAAACACTCGCACCCGCGAAAGGTTGAGAATAGTTCTTTGTGGTCGAGCGAAAAGTAACGTTCGTGTCCTCGCGACTGGAAAGGCGTTCGATTGGCGCCGTTGGTCTGATGGGAAAAAGTTTTCTGCTGGTCTCGCTAACTGCTCGTCTAATTTTATAACTTTTTATTTTTTTTAAAACAAAACCTTAACCGGACGTAAAAGAAAGGAAAGATGCCGAAGACGGTAAGAATGAAAACGCATTAACGCTATTATGTAAAAACTAACGTTACCGTGTTTTCCTGTCTGTCGCTCTCTCGCGTCATACCCTCCATACAAACAGGATTGAGGTTGTTTTTTTTATTGACACTGGTACTAGATATTAACCTTTAAATAACCGCAACTGCACCTTTGGGACACATTGTGACGTTTTAACACCCGTTCCATCCCCTCAGACTCATCCGAGGGTTACTCGGGTACTTTCCGTTAGATGTGTGCGCGTGCGCGCTCCCGCCTGTTTGTTCATTAAAAATTAGCGCCTTAAATCAGATGCTTCGTTTGGGCGTTGTGGCTCAGCGCGGCACGCTATTACGTTACGGTGACTTTCTCTCCCCACTGAAGAGCCACAAATCACGTTTCCACTGTCGGCTTTCGGCAGAAGCCGACTGTGTGGCCTGCTGCTGCTGCCGCGGCTAACGAGCTAGGCCTCCTTTTCAGTGAGGTCTAACGAGGAGGGATTTGAACTGTCATTCGGGCCAGCTGTGCTGCCCAAATCTGGAGCAAATGGAGGCGAACTTAAAAACAGGGAGGTGGCCCGAGAGGGAGACACTAGCAACTATGGTGGATTATTGCCACTGTTAAGAAAAGAGGCCAAAAAGGTTGCTCTGCGCTGTGGTTTCACACGAAGAAGCACCCAGCAGAGCTTCATGGATTTGTGCTGGTGTGGCTCTGAACAAAGAGAATGATGGTTGACTCAGACTTGACTCTTTGTTTAATTCAGCATCGGGCACAGCCCAGTGTGTCCAGCTCATGCCTTGATTGGCTGCATACTGAAGGGAAAGTGGGCTCCAACTCATCTCTTCTGTTTGCCTCTGGTGAGAGAATGAGTTGGGCTTTGACAATGCTCTTAAATGTACAAGTTCATATAGTAATAGTATAGGAAATCTGTGTGCCATCCTTCTTAGTCACAGTCCAGACCCACACGCTCACTCAGACAATAAAAGAGTCATTATGCTGCAAAGACAGATACAGAAGCCATGTGATGAAGCTGATGTACAAATACATTTATATGGCACAATGGAGGCAATTTAATTCATTATATTACTATATCAGTATTTTTTTCTTCTTCAATCATCAGATCAGCTTGTGCATCACTACCCTTCAACATGTACCGTGATTATAAAAACAGTATAGTTTTCGGCAGTAAGTCATTAATTGTTATTGTAAAAAACAACAAGTTGCATATATAGTTGGTCACATATTTTGTAATTAAGCCGGTATTGTGAACTCATGCACTTCCAAATTACAAACACAAGTACAAATAGTACCAAAGGTTGTAGCTGCTTTCTTCTTGCAGTATTGTTTCTGCTTCTACTTCCTCTGTATTTTTTCCAGCTGTCAAACTGAAAATAAAATGCCAAAGCATCCTGGCATTTAAAGTGCATACTTTAGTATACGTTAGTATGCACTATCCTCCTCTTCCTGAAAGGAATTTCCCTCATCAGCCTTTTAAAATAAACTTCACAGGGCCATTTAATGCAAGTTCCATTTTGCTTTTTACATTTATGAATTATTATTAGTTATTAGAACACATTAGCACATTTCTTCGTAAAATGATGTTTTAAATTTTAGGTGGATTTTTTTCTGCACCAGACAACACAAATATAAGATTCAAGATTCACATTAAAGCTGTGAAACATTATTGGCGGGATTCATATAGGGTCTGTATCCTGTTTGTGGTCAGGGGACTTTCTGATGTTCTGTGCTGCACCTAAGCTTAGATAAATTAACATTGTTAATGTTCTTTTGCTGCAAGTGTTTACTATTCTCTATGTATTTTTAGTCCTTCACTCAGCGTATGTCTTTGGGCCAAGTATCTGCAGAGAGACAGTGTACAACACTAGTGGCCTGTGTTCTGTGCAGCAGCTACTGAAGGAACAGCTGGGGAACTGACAGACCTCTACAGAATCTGTTTGGCAGTCACGAACAGTTCACATTAGCGCAGCGACACTGCAGGGAAAGTGCAGCTGTGTAGCAGAGACCTTCAACTGTACATAATAAAGAGTTAGCACAGAGTAAACTAGTAGTGGACAGCATAGATGGTCAAGAGGAAGCAGCTAGATCTTCTCAAAATAAACAGGGACAATTAATGATGGCCTAAAGGAGTGTGGGATATCTAGACAACAGGGCTGATATTTCAACACTAAACATATAAACTAGGGGCCCCCGTTAGTTTATCTCCTTCATATGGATCCAGCAAAGTAATGTATCAGTTATTAAAACCCAAACCTCTTATTGGAACACTCAATGGCCCATTTTCTTTGGTAAAGCTAACGGCGCTGTGAAAAAGTTGTTCTCCCGATATGGAGTTACATCTACAACAAACCGGACCAGGGAGTGAAATTTATTCTGTTCCTTCAAAATAGCTTTTCCATAAACTTTTTTTGGTGATTTTATTTAGTGTTTTTGGTTCATTATAACAACTTTGATGTCTCACAGAGGCAATCATTATTGAGAAACTCTGAGTTTGCTCGACTCCTCTTGGCAGTGCTTAAGTTTCCCAAGGAAGTCATGTTGTGACTCAAGGTTTCTGCTCTTACATCAGTTCCTCTCCGGTAATTTCCTCGCCTGCTGCCTTATAAGGACTTTCACATCACAGACGAGCTATTCTCCTCCCTGCTTTCGCCTCGCGCGGTCTTCAGATGCCATGCTCCACTTTAGATTGCATTACAGCAGTGCAACAAGTTTAAGACTTGTCAGTCTGTCTTAATCAGTTATTTTACATTGTAGTGGATTTTAGTTTTGCATTTAGATAGTCTAAATAATCTGTTTGGTTTTATTACTCAAATCTGACGCCATGTTGTAAAGTCTTTTCACCAGCTCACTTACTGTATTTCCAAATGGGCCTTAACCACAGTAACAGTTTTCTCCCTTTTTGCTATTTGAACAATAAAATGAATTTTAGTGTAACAACCAGACGTTTTTTAAACCAGTTTTTCATTATTCACAAGCGGTGAATAATGTGAATCACACTAAATGTATACACAGCACCTTTATATCCACAAATACCGAAACAGCCTACTGTTATTTACAAAACGTAAGCCCAACTTACCATTATAGCCCGTTATGTAGAAACCATGACAGATGCTGTTTTCTGGTTAACAGGACCAAACCTTTAACAAGTGAAGCGATGGAGAAATGGTAAATGGAAACACCCAGCGGTATGCAAGCGGGGGATTAAATAAGTCTGTATAGTGCACATAGCAGAGCAGATTAACAGTGTGTGTAGAGGTGCTGGACAAACTACAATCAAAACTTTTTACACAAGTAGCGAGTTCAATGTTTTCTGTTTGGAAGTAGTGAGAAAATCAAACTTCTGAAAGTAAGTTCTTTGTTGTTATTCATTTATTATTTTTACTTTAATATACCCCTATTATCCTCTGTTTTTTCTCGTTTGCTAAAGCATCTTTATAATTTTCTGTTTAGATAATCCAATGCTTTTTTAATTGGATATAATCTCCCGTTAGAGACATTAAAGTATAATTACAATTACACATTACAATGAGATGAATGTTATGATTATTTGACACTCATTGTAATGAAAGTGTCTAGAAGAACGAGTCAGCAAAGTTCAAACTGTGTACATAATGAGAGAATGGCATAAACAAAGCACTACAGTCAATATTAGTGCATCGCTGCAAATAGAAGAGCCTGTGGTTTGTATCTGTCTTGTGTTTGTGTGGTAGACATTGTCAGCTGGTAGGGATTGGACTATGCTGAAACATTGAATTAGGTTTAAATACTTGTATTAGGTATATAAAATGTGCATTGGAAAAATAACATAGTCAGACAGGCATTATACCTGCATGTTGCCTTCTGGTCTTTTTGTTGGGTCTACATATTTTTGTGTATATGGCTGTAACAATTTAACATTTGATCCAAAAGGAGACATGGTAGACCAAACCAGTTGGACTAAAACAGCCCTTACTTGGTCAGTAGGAGGCTTACAGTTGGCAACAAGATGGCAGACACAGTTGGCAAACAAATGCAGGGGTCAAAAGGAAGGCAAGATATCAGAATAAAGGAGAGCAGAACAAGTTCCGAACAACATAGTCAGAGTTGTAGCACTGGACTGATTTAAATAAGAGGATTAAGTGGTAAAGATGAGAGATGTGTTGGCTGGTTATAAGTCAGTTTGAAATAATAGTAAACAGGAGATAATAAGAGTTCATCAACCGGGTTTTCCAACACAATGGATGTTGCTATTAAAAACAACCAAAAGACAAGTTTATAATTCATGTAGTGATGTGATTTGTCTTTAAAAAAATGGTTGTGGGAACTAGTTTGAATGGACCTTTTGCCCTTTGTGTTTACTGTCCCCTCCTCTTCTCCATACTCCCTCTTCCTGTTGCCGAGCTTCTTCTCTTCAGCCACAGGGTTTGTTCATGGTTACACTAGCAGACAGGATGACTACCGAAACAAGAACACTCGTGTTTTTAATTATCATAATCTAAAAAAATGTTGTTTTGTAGTATAGATACTTTCCTGTTGGCTTGCTGCAAACATTGTACTGCAGTGGAGGGTAATATGTGTATATGGCCTTTAGGGGATGTATAAACATGCTCATTGTCTTTTCACATGGTTTCCTTTGTAGCATTGGCTTCAAGCGATAACATGAACATAGTTTGTTAGGCTGTCAGATTTGGTCATCTCCGTCACATTGACACTTACCTAATAACTGTATGATGTTGGGAAGGACAACATACTAACTGTACCCTTTATTCACATTTTAATATAACTGTTCCACCTGACTGGATTGAAGCCAACCTTATTTTTGTCGCCTCTGACATCCGCAGTTCGTCTTTCAGATAAGCTGTGAATCAGGTAGGGGTAGGTGTCAATAGAATGGTTGCTGTGGCTGTGTGTAGATCCATTGTTAACGAGAAGCTCAGCATAGTTGCTGACCTTGTGTGGCTACCGTGGACAGCATGACTCAGAAGTACAACTCAGATTTGATCCCTGTCGCGTATAACAGTGACATTTGTTAGAATTGTCACTCTTAAGGTGGCGCATTACATGTACTGCTACACTCAGTTGATGACAATCCTGCTTCAAATCTTTTTTTTTTTCTCAAAAGGATTGTTCCCACATCTATGATGTTTGATTAAAGTGCATCTCAGTGGAGAAAAGAGTGGACTGGGTCTGTTCTGGGCTTAACTGCTCGTCTTTTGATGGGGTTAATACAGCTTCCAAATATTGTCACTCATACAGCTCTCATGTTTTCTGTTTTATCCTTCTTACATTGGCAGTTGAGTTTATCAACATTATCATTGAGCTCAATTCACCACTGTATGTATGTGAGTTTTTTATAGCCTAATGTTTTGTGAAAGCCTAAGTTAATTTGAAACTAGACCTAAACCTGATATGACGCCATATGCATTTATTTAAATAATAAATTAATATACTTTTATATCAAATAATTTTAGTTTTTCGTATGATTTAATGCTGTGAGGTCAAAAGAAGTAGAAGAACACAACTGTATGACTAAAGACAAAGTACACATATTAGAAATAACCTAAAGTTTTAGGCAGTCGTTGTGGAGAACTCTTGAAAAAAGCTTCACATTACAGAGGTGATTCAACAAGCCAATAGTTTGTCAAAAAGTGAGTCAGAAACAACACTTATGCCTCAAGCTTTTTACAAGTTGTTGAAGTCTTGGTGTGGTTATAAAAAACAGTTGAGAATAGGTCATGGAAACTTGACGTGTTGTCCTGAGAGGGGCGTTTTTGAGTATGTCCTAATAATAGGGTGTTAAGTGTTTTTGAATTCTGGCCATGAGAGACACACCCTACCCAGGCAGAAAACGTTTGAGTGCAGTTCCCTTTTCTAGCAGAATTAGCCATTCCGTCGCAGGAAATGAAAGCACTGAAACTCTAGTAGGGTGGTCATGAACTAAACTCTAAGCTACACACTAATGAAACAGATTTTCATGAAAGTTCATAGTTTTCCGTTTAAAGAGAGGCACGTCTCTGTGACTTGAGGCGTCTGCGTTGGGGTTCAGTGTAGGCCCAGATTGTAGGTTTCACCACAACGCTTTCTGCTGCTGGTGATGACAGGAAGTGAGACGTGGGGCAAGTATCCCAGGCAGTAAATGGGGTCCCGCTGACATGAATGGGAAAGAACGCAACACTAATCAGCCCCGCAACTGGGAAATAATGCATACCATTGTTGTCCGGGGCAGGCGTGGGCCTCAGCCTGCACAGTTATTTCCCAATAGACATGCTTGCTGCTGTTTTCGTCATCTCTAAGAGGACAGAGAAAATGAAAAAATGCCTGTATGGTCAGTTTACTCTGTACAGAATCAATTTATTCTCTGTGCGACCTTAGTGAAGGGGGCTTTAAGGTTAAATATATTCATACTCCTAACTCTTGAGCTATAATTTCACAATACACACCATCCTTTTAAGTTTCTTGTATTAAGCAGTGCATCACTAGCTAAATAACCAGCTGTCATTAAGTGTGTTTCCCGACAAGGACTATTTATCAAAGTCTGCTCTTGTTAAGTTCTGCTTGGGCAGATAGCTTAGCAGCAAGCTGACAGGTTGCTTGATACATGACGGGATGTAGTCGCCTCTCATGAGAGTTCAGTGTTCAGCAGCAGTGCCTCACAGCCACCAGAGGATGTGGTTACTTCCTGTAGATAAGTTCTATACCGAGACAGGGCCAGATTGGCACGTTTGTCGTAGACAAGGCGGGACCTTGAGACATGATCTTTCATGAATTCTACATGTGTCTACATTTTTCAGGGTTGATGATGCCGTGGTTTGCCGGTTGTTCACAGTAGACACATGTCCACACATTGTGTGCACGGAGGGTTGTGGACAGCCATGTTTATTCCAAAATTTCCCAACAAGTATCAGCTGATGAACCACTGTATGTGGATATAATGATATTATTATTTATTAACTTCTAATAATTTTATTTTGGTATTTTGATGATTTTATTTGTTATATATAAAACCATTAAGGGGCAACAGTGAGACATTTCTTGTATTCTATATATACTTATTTTAGTTAAAGCTTTAAGGGATTCAGTGTGTCCTTGCTGTACTCTTGATTTGTGTATGGAGTCATTTCAAAACAAAAGTCATAAACTTGATCGGTTAATTTTTTTGAAAAATATACAGTATATATAAGTCATTTGCTCTTTTGAATTTTAGCACAATATATATGTGAGATATTTATTCATCCTTAAACATCTCATTCTTCCAATGCTCTCTCTCTTCCTCAGATTAGTGTCAGAGTCACTACAATGGATGCTGAACTGGAATTTGCCATTCAGCCAAATACAACAGGAAAGCAACTCTTTGACCAGGTAATAAAAACAGATGACTTGTGACTACTGGGATGTGATTCCCATTCAGTGTGGTTATGAAACTATTAGCAGCGGTGCATTATTTTCAACTACTGTGTGATAACCAAACTAATAACTGTTAATAGTTGTACAACTTATTAGGTAAAGAAAAAATATACCATTGTAAATGTTATCAATTTTATTTTTCTTTGTAAAACATATGAGTTTAACCTGTGCTTTACCAAGAAAATATCGCAAAATTGAGCCATCACATTTACTTGTTTATATTTTTAACACATGCAGGATTAGGCAATCTTGGTTTCAACCAAAAATGTTTTTAATCTCACAAAATAATTAGCAATAATTTGTTGTTTTTAGGTGTATTAAACAAAAAACAACAAACATACAGTAGCATGATGATGGCACCTGTTGCCTGCGGTTCACTGTGTACTAGGGTTCTGTGGCACGTAACACAATACTTCTGCTTTCATGTGTGCAGGTGGTTAAGACCATTGGGCTGCGAGAGGTGTGGTACTTTGGACTCCAATACCAGGATACAAAGGGTTTCTCTACATGGCTGAAACTCAATAAGAAGGTAAGATGCTCCGTTTTTTGCTTCACAACAATGTCTAAAACAAGATAGCCATCCTTGTCAAAATTGTCTATTTACAGAAGTATAACTTCTACCACCTCACCCGCTTTATTTTAGGTGACAGCCCAGGATGTGAGGAAGGAAAGCCCGCTGCTGTTTAAGTTCCGCGCCAAGTTTTTCCCTGAGGATGTGACAGAGGAGTTAATCCAGGACGCCACACAGCGGCTGTTCTTCCTGCAGGTGAAGGAGGGAATCTTAAATGACGACATCTACTGTCCTCCAGAGACCGCTGTCCTTCTGGCCTCCTACGCAGTGCAGGCCAAGTATGCTGACTACAACAAGGAAGTCCACACGCCAGGCTATCTGTCCAGTGAACAGCTGCTCCCTCAGAGGTAACACAGGAGTACGGCCCCTTTTTAACGTGGTGGTCAACATCAAATGAGTGTCACCTTTCGGCCAGTGTACACAACGTGTGTCTCTGCATGGCTTCTGACACTCTGATGTCTCATATCCTCAGAGTTTTGGACCAGCACAAACTCAACAAGGACCAGTGGGAGGAGAGGATTCAAGTGTGGCACGAAGAACACAAGAGCATGATGAGGTAATAATTGACATGCATGTACACGTTTGAAGGAGAGACCAGCTCTTTCAACGAATGGAATTCCAAGAGGATCTTTTACAATCTTACTGACTTAAGTGTGTATATGTGGGAGATCATTACAATTGACTATCTGACTGCAGTGTCTGCAAAACTATTTCATAGTCTACTCCTTATTGAGGCCATGGCTCTATCTAATCTAAGTCACTACCATGAAAATGTGGAGCTTTAATTGTCTTGCTCGCTGTCATGGTTTGTTTTTCGCCTTGACAGGAAATTCCTTTTGAGGCTCCTAAATGTAGACTACCCTGTGCTTCCAACTCAAAGCTCCAACATCTCTAGCTTTTGTGTGCTCCCTTAACCCCTCTCTCTCTTCTTATTTGTTTTCAGAGAGGAGTCCATGATGGAGTATCTGAAGATCGCTCAAGATCTGGAGATGTACGGAGTCAACTACTTCAACATCAAGAATAAGAAAGGAACAGAACTGTTTTTGGGAGTGGATGCTTTGGGGCTCAACATCTATGAACAAAATGACAAGTAAGTGATTCTACAACATTGTGAAGTTGCCATGAATGCAAATGTTCATCATGTGTTTATTCTTATTACTAGTTTCAGTGTAATGTCATGTGCCTGACGGAGATTTTTGCATTGTCTTCAACAGAATGACGCCCAAAATTGGATTTCCTTGGAGTGAAATCAGGAACATTTCCTTTAATGACAAGAAGTTTGTCATCAAACCAATTGACAAGAAAGCACCAGTATGTTAACCGTCAATAACGGACAGCTTCTGAACAGTTGATAATTCATCTGTCTGTGTATCACTCCTAATCTCGTAAACCTGTAATGTCCCTGTTTTAGGACTTTGTATTCTATGCTCCAAGACTGCGCATCAACAAGCGCATTCTGGCTCTTTGCATGGGCAACCATGAGCTGTACATGCGCCGCCGCAAACCTGACACCATTGAAGTGCAGCAGATGAAGGCTCAAGCTCGGGAGGAGAAGAATCACAAGAAGATGGAGAGGTAAGAGTTTGACTGTTGATGTTCTACCACTGTTAATGTGGCAAACATGTATTATGGACATGTAAACTACTGTATTTTTAAATACGTTGCGCAAGTAGGGGGGTGATCTGCTCAAAAGATTAGGATTACTGTTTATTCCAGTGCATCTTATTTACTGTTTCTGTTTCCATTAGAGCTCTGTTGGAGAATGAAAAGAGGAAACGAGAACTTGCAGAAAAGGAGAAGGAAAAGATTGAAAAGGAAAAGGAGGAATTAATGGAGAGGTTAAAGCAGATCGAGGAGCAGACGAAAAAAGCCCAACAAGGTGGGTGACCTCTTAGAAAAGCTTTGCAGGTTGTACTGCAGTGAATGCTGACAGTGTTTTTTCTCCCACAATGCTGACCTTTAGTGCTTCTTTGTGCGTGTGAATGTGTGTCTGAACAGAGCTGGAGGAGCAAACACAGAGGGCTCTGGAATTGGAGATGGAGAGGAAGAAGGCTCTGGAGGAGACTGGACGTCTGGAGGCTGATCTGAAGGGCGCTGAAGATGCCAAGGTGGCGCTGCTGCAACAGTCAGAGAACCAAATGAAGAACCAAGAACACCTGGTCAGTTATCCAAACCTATATGAAAACAAATTACTGTTCTGATGCTTCAAATATATATATATATATATATATATATATATATATATATATATATATATGTATATGTATATGTGTGTGTGTGTGTGTATATATAATATTACAAGAAAAACTAAAAGCAAATGTCTTTTCAGGCGACAGAGTTGGCAGAGTTGACTTCCAAAATTTCCCTCCTGGAGGATGCCAAGAAAAAGAAGGAAGAAGAGGCAGTGGAGTGGCAAGAGAAGGTATGAGCTGAGTGGCCACTTTTTTATGGTCTTCTTCCTTTGAATACAGTGGTAAGTGGTTAGAGTTGTTCAAGATTAAAGTACAAAGGAGAGTACTGTGTCATTAGAACTAATGACATGAAAAGAAGAGTTTTTACGTAATGCAAATGACCTGCGTCCACAGCAGCATGAATACGTAGTTACATGTACACATTTAGACGGCTACATTTCTCGGTAAAACCTTGAATGATGCATTACAACCATCATGTGTGGAGACGGCCACTCCATAGTGGCTTATACTACATTTCAGGTACTAGAGTCTCGAGTGTGCGTTATAGTGATTTTACTGTGGCCCAGGTGTCAGAATGAGCGCAATGTGGACGTGGCAGAAATGAGTTAGTCAATCAAATTGATATTCTGCTGACCACGTTGACCCACAGTGAGGACAGACATTCCTGAGGTCTTGTTGTTGTGTGTTTCTGGGGGAGGGGTGAGAGCTCACAGCTTGCCTCTTGTCTTTTTTAGGTAAAAACCATGTGTGCCATGCCAGCCCCATTCTTCTTTATGGCCAGTGTGACTCATGTTGTTAACGGTGGTGATGGTCGTCTTTATGCGAAGGAAATCCCGTCGTAACTCTTGTGCACCATTATGATATTCTGTTTGATAAACAACTGCTGGTTTCCATATCGTGCGTTTTTGGCAAACAGTGTAGTTTCAGTTGAAATTCCAGTCCCTCTCATAATTGGCTCTTATTCCTGGCTGCTCATAGCACAAGAACTCTGTTTTCACTCTCTCGGCGGCTTTCATTTATTGTTTAGCAAATTTTGTCGCACAAGTTGTCCTCTATAGCTGAAGTGAATGGTTAGGTTCTTAAATAGATTGTTTAAATTCAATTTAGTACCCAAAGTAATCTACACAGCCAGCAACGCAGAGCTAAAATTACCTTCCTTCTAGCGCCCCCATCAGGTTCAAAATGTTGGAAATTAGAGAAAACGATAGGATGGGTTGTTGTGTAACTTTGTACGTCTTCCATGTTTCCCACAGGATGGATATGTTGTGTTTTGCCCATTTAGAAGCACAACTTTAAACACATTTCCATCAACGAATTCTCTTGTCAAAATTGTAGCACCTCACCTCATTGTCGCTCTCTGTTTCCTCAGGCCACCACGGTGCAGGAGGACCTGGAGAAGACCAAAAACGAGCTCAGAAACAAGGTGATGGTGGCTCACATTCAGGAGCCCCTCAACGCAGAGAACGAACACGATGAGAACGACGAGAGCAGCGCTGAGGCCAGCGCCGAGTTTGAAGCTGCCGGCACGTATAAGGACCGCAGTGAAGAGGAGCGCATGACCGAGGCTGAGAAGAACGAGCGCTTGCAGAAACATCTACTCGTGAGTCTTCGTTTATACATCATAGACAAGTTGAATTTGATCCGTCGAAAAATTATTGGATCGATAGATCAAAAGGCTTATCGTGGAGGTTTAAAAAGTAGAAAGAAAAAAGAGGCCAGTGGGTCTCTTTACTGCTGTTTGTCAACTTCAGTGTTGAAGTACAAATACAACTGAAAATGAAGGACGGATAGACTGATGAGGTGAATATATCATCGCATCTCAATTTCTTCTTAGTAAATCAATATTTACGATGAAGGAGAAAAAGGAAGATAAAGAGAAACAGATGATTGTTGCGTTTTAAACTGATGTGGTTAGCGTAGAAACAGATGTGAGTTACTTAAAACCTAGACATGTTTGCACATTCAGGGAGAAGAATGATTAACATATGTTCATAATAACAAACCACTGTGAGATCTATAAATACCGCTGTGACTGTTATTCCCAGGCTTTAAGCTCAGAGCTGGCCAACGCTCGGGACGAGAGCAAGAAAACAGTGAACGACATGATCCATGCAGAGAACATGAAGGCGGGACGAGACAAGTACAAGACCCTCAGACAGATCCGGTCAGGAAACACCAAACAGCGCATTGACGAGTTCGAGTGCATGTGATGTCCGCACACCCCGATGCGAAAGCCCACCCAGCTGGGCCGCTCTGCCTGGACTGCAGTCCTGCCTCACACAAGCTGTTTCCTCTGCACCCAAATAAATCAGATCCACAACATGACATGGTTGCACAAGCACAGCACAATGTACAAATATGGATCTGGAAAACTCCATTTGTTATCATTCCTAACGTTGAATTTAGGCAAGTTACTGGTTGAAAAGGGACAAACTGTATTTTATTAGTTTCATTCCCCACGAGGGGTTTATGTAGCATATAAGTAACGGGCTCACGCATCATTTCATGACACATTGAGTAAGCATTTATTATTTCTTCATATATTTCTGTCACGTCTTTGTATCATGATTTCAAAATAAAAGGCTCAGAGACCAATCCAAATTTCAGATTGAAAACTGTAGACATATCACGGCTGTTCACGTGCAACGGTTCTTCACAGCAAGCTGGATGTTATTTTTTCTCCCACGATCCGCTACCCATGTTTTCAAATCTAAATGCACTGTAATCTGTCAACGAAGAGCATGAACAGAGTAGTATTATGTTGTTTCAAATTCCCTTAAATTGCCTCACTGATCATTGGAGTGTATTCTGAATCTGCTCACTGTTACAGATCATTCAGTATTTAGCCGCACTCAAGCGGTGATATTAAAGATAAATTTCATTTCTTTTTTTTTGTCTGATTTTACATTTATAAACACCTTTAAGTCAGTTTGCAATTACAAGGCTTTAGTGTAAATGTTGCTGTATTATTATTCAGTGCCGTCAACTAGTCGATTCAGCTTTCAATACATTTGAATTTCCTGTTCGTTTTGAGAGTTTTACCCTAGTTCTATTACTCTGCTTTTATTTTTGAAGAAACCTGTTGGATAATTCAAATATATATATTTTTGCATCGCTATAACCAGTTTAGCATAAGGAATTACACTGTAGTTGTCACAAATAAAGTCATCTGTAAAAGTAAAAGTTGTAGTGTAATCTTACATTCTCGCTCATGTGTTGTATTCACATATGAGACATTTCCTTCTTCAAAATCTCAATAGAATTTGATGCATAGAATAAAATAATTTCATTAAACATGCACTGGAAAACCATAGCTTACAAAAGGAGTCAAGACAGACGTACTGTCCCGATGCATGCATTTTTGATATACTGTGTATTTAATTACGTTTGTGTATTTTGTAATTTGGATTTTTCAGAAGTGATAGAACTCTGTACGGTGGAAGAACAGACACCACTGAGGATATTTTTGTATTATACAATCTAGGAGTACTTGTCAAAGTAGCAGTTTTTTTTTCAGAGCGAACATTTTGAAAACAGTATTTTGGTGTTAACTAATAGCTCAGTGCTGTGATAGTAAGCTGATGGAACAAGCAACACCCTCATAGCCTGCGATGGGACCGATGAAAAGCCAGACGCGACAGGAGATTCTGTCCACAGGCAAAATAGTGAATGGAAATCTAATCCAGGCCAAAACATTTTTGCATGAAAATGAACCAAACTTCCTCAAGCCATTTGTTCCATATTCCATTTTGTGACATTGCCATGCGAAGGGTTTTGCTTGTTCTCAGATATTTAGACATGAGTGTTTGAAAGATTTATTTACACTATTGTGCAAGTTCAAAGTTTAGATCTTTTAGAATTTTATTTAGATTTCTCATATGGAATGAACTTTTCTCATTTGTACCAAGATGCATTTTGATATTCAGTATTCTCTCCCATTGCTGCATAAAGTTCTTGTTTCATGAAATGTAAAAGTGCAGTCGTTGCTATTTGGGATACCTTTCCATGCCTTTGACGATAACCTGTATAACGCGACGCTGTTTGTTCTACCTGAAGCGCCATGTATTGAAAGCCTTCTTTTTGAGAATCAAGTGTAATTTGAACCCGAGTCATCATGCGTGAAAAAGAAATGTATTAAAAGATGCTGCTCGATATCTTGTCTTGAATCCAAAAGGGCTGAAACGTAATATTGTACATTGACAGACAGTGCCTTGCCCAGGTTTTCCATCAGATCTTGCTGCTTCAAGTCTTCCTTTCAACAATGAATAAAAGTAAAATCAAACGGATTTTCTTTCCCTGACTATTTCTTTATTATTAGAACCACCATTTCAACTAAAGTGAAAAAAAAAACATTTTAATTAGTCGTGTCTGATAAGTATCCTAACACTCCATATTTCTTCATGTTCATCATGTCAACATGAATGTCAACATTTAATCTGTTAAAATACTTAGATTAGGTGTATAATACAGTGCTCACACTCATCAGATCCATCTTGGGCCCACTGGTTTGATGCCTTTAGTTCCCATCACACCTGCAGGTGTGCACATGATTGCAGTTCCACAATGAGCCACAAGATGGCAGTTTACCCTCAGTCTTCAATCAGAGTGACGCAGCAACAATTTGAAAAGTTCAGATAAATGAGTGATGATATTAGGATTGTCAGAAATATATAACGCCATATTAATCAATAGTGAACTCATCCGTAAATAGTATGTATATCAATTTAAAGAAATGGGACTTTGAGGTTAATTTTTACACACAACATACATACATACATACATATAAACATACATACATATACATATACCTACTTTTCCTGTTCTTACAGCATTCAACTGCAGCCATATGGAATTTACTTTGTGTGTGTTTTCTGACTTTCTTTCTCACACACACACACACACACACACACACACACACACACACACACACACACACACACAGTAACGGCCTGAGCGGAAGCGTTATCACAGGCATTCCAGCCAGAAAGCTTCACCCACGCGTCAGAGGAGCATCAGGATCAGGTGTGGGACGAGACTCATCTAATCCTGATCTCCTCATCAGCGAGGCTTACAAAAGGCAGAGAGGGCAAGGGAGCAGAAGAGAGATGCGACAAGAGAAGAGAGGCTTCTCTTGTCCCTAACGGAGGTGAAACCAGTAAGCCGGGTAGAGGCCCGGTTGTGGTAGGAAATCAATGAACAGAGTTTGACACCGAGCTACTTTTGAGTTCTTTTGTGTTTGTTTCATTAAAACCTGCAGAAATGACTCTGCGTTTGATTGCTGTGCTGCCCTAAAGTCTGGGTCCTTCCTCCCATCCTGTTACCATAGATACATACATACATACATACATACATACATACATACATACATACATACATACATACATACATACATACGTACATACATACATACATACATACATACATACATCTGTACTGGACATTAAGAGCCACTACAGAATGGGAAAAAATAGAAGGTTATAAAAATATTTTTTGTTATCATGTGGACAGCACTCTACTTTGGGTAGCTCAATGTTTTACTTTATTAATCAAATTGTTGATGAAAATAAAGATTTGACCAAAAAACAATCTATTTTTGCATTAGGAAGTTCAGTGAAGTCTTGTTGAACGACTTGATAAAAAGTCCACCATCTCTGTCTTAACACCAAGGAGAGATGGTGTTTTTTCATCTCCCACTTCCTCTATATTTGTGGTATAAGTGGTCTAAAGAGGGTGTTGAAATGGTTCACACTCTGAACTGCCTCGTAGAGATAAGCTGCCACGAGTCTCGCTGCCTGAACAAGACTCACAGTGTTTCACGTAGAATGAGACAGGATCTCTGAATACAGTTTTTCTCTCTTCATTCTTCAGGTTGTCACATGGAAACAAGAACAACATACCATTGTCCTTTAAGCACTCTAATACTTATTTTCAAATTGTTAATATACTGTTTCCAAATATTACTAAACGAAGGTTCTTGTCTAATGACTGGATTCTTTAATCCTTTCACAGCTCTGGTGACTCACAAAACGACACCAGACCACCCAACTTTTTTGGAATTTGTTTGAATGTCAGTCTTAAAATATATATGGGAACAATATGACTATTGTGGTATGACTATCAAGTGGGTCATAGCCTAATGGTGCATTTGGGGCAATCTGGGAATCTGCACGGTGGTTTATCGAGTGTGTTTATGCCAGTTTATGAGTTGCGGTGTTGGAAACAAATATTTCTGATACTTTTCATTTTCTGTTGGTGGCTCACAGTTTATGAAGGATAATGAGTTTACATTTAAATTTTCATGTTCATTCTCTGCACATTAAAATCACGTGTCATGCAAAAACAATGCAATCATGTGCTTGTCAGAGCCTTTCTTAACAAATCCTGAGGGGTGCTGGTTGGGGCAGTTTGTTACTTTTGGACTATTTCCAGCCTTCTAACCTAAACTGTCCGACTGCTGGCTGTATCTTTTTATGTATCATACTAGCATCCATCTTCTCATATCATTTTCTGCAAAAACTTAATAAAGCATATTTCAAAGTAAAAAAGTGAATTTATTCCTTCAAATAACTGGTTTTAGAACCTCTTCAAGGTCCATCACTTTGAAAATATTTTATGTTTTGTTTATTCAGTTTGACTAATTCCAGTGTTAAAATGATGTTTATTTGAATATTGTCTAACTTTGTTCAGAGCCAACGATAATTTGAGTTTTTATAATTAATTGGCTACAATGCATAGACCTTATGAGACATATTTCTTCCCCTACCTGTGTTATAGCAATTGCACTTAAAAGGAGCATCCTTTTAAAGATAAAGTCACTCTTTAGTTGAATGGGATGCCTTGCTGTCCATGGACTCCAGCCCTCTCCAAGCAGGTTGCACCTGAAATGACTGTCATGTACTTGAGCCTCCACTATACAGGAAAGTCCAGTTCTCTGTTGTTAGATGTTGTTGGTTTTTACTGCATGAGTCACATGACCTCTCATGCTGTAAGGATTCATCTTGAGTGAAGCTGGTTCATAAACAGCTGTATCAGGGTGCAGATGCTTTGTTTCCGGGGGCATTTGGACAAAAATCATTGTTAAACTTGCTCAGAAAAGCTTCTAAAGAGCTTTTTATATATATATATATATATATATATATATATATATATATATATATATCAATGTGACGCCGCAGCATGGTTGCTTCACACACTGCTCACACTGCATACTGTCTAATGTCAAATTTGGTTTAGGCTTTTCCGCTCTTTTGATTTCGCACAATTTTTTGGGTTCATCAATCAGTCCATTTCTTTCCTGTATCCATGTGGCCCTCTGCATGCTGCCTTCTACTGAGATTATCTGAGTATCCACAAAAACAACAGTCCAGGTTTACCAGCTCTGAACAATCGATAAAACATAATTCAATCTTCAGTCCCTTTGAGTGGTAAGGAAGTGCACATTACAGTACAGTTGTGACTGCAGGAGGAAGTCCAGTGAGGGATTCACCATGGCGTATTAGTCAAGAGTTAAATGAGGAAGTTGCACGGCTCTTTGCAAACTGTGTTTTATGGTCGTTGCAAAAAAGAGTGGAGGTAATGTTGGTGTCGCAGTTAAGTGACAGTAATAACAAACAGTTTTGAGGGTCACCTTGAAGTTTAGGATTCCAGATATTATAAAATCATTGCATGCACTGGGTTTGCACCGATGACCAATTAGCAGTGGAGACTAACTGCTGATGCTTGTCTTTACACCGGAAGGAGCATATGACGACCAGCCAAGGATGATCTGGGTGAAAATGATAGAAAAATAGGACCGCCATTAGCGGAGATACGGGTGCAAGAATAATGCGATATAGTATGATAATACAGAATGAGAGGGAATAAACTTGAACCTGACTGTCAAATACCGTCTATACTCTTAGTTATTTGATCTAAATTCTCCCAAGCTTGGTTTTCACTTTCTTGGTTGATAGTTTTCCAAACCTATATATACTTGCAATAGTTGGGACTCATGAAACAGTTGAAAATGTCTCAGGCAACTATTATCTAGAGCCACGAAAGCCTTCAACAACATTTCACAATCGTGACATGTTGACACTTTATTTCCACACGTTTCCTGAGAGCTAGCTTTGCAGTTATCTTCCTTGTTTTGACTTCCTCTTTGCAGTGTCAGGCTCAGTGGTCAAACGGATCGCCTTGTGCACAGAGTCGTCACTGTGAGCGCCTGCGAGAGAAAGAGGAGCGTTGCACTCTGACTCATCTGCTTCAACATCAGGAGGTCCGAGAGCTCAGGGAACAGGTTGGTGTCTGCTTTCCTAAATGCTGTGCACGGACGACGCCTCATTTCTCTAAAATGTCTGATGTGTGCATGTTTTTGTGTCTTTGATCATGTTTGCTTGGAGCGACACCCGTTCTTTGTTTTTTATTCCACAGAGTCATCTCTGACGTTGCGAGATCAGGCCCCCCACTTAGTGTATTTGACAAGCTGAGTTTGACACTCTGTCTCTCCGAGTGTCAGTTTGTCAAATACCCCAAGTGAGGTGTCACTTGTCGACACATCCCGAGTCTCTCCACAGACTGGCCATCATGCTCTTAGAAGGAATCTGAAAAAGCACCATGTGTATTGTGTTTGAATGCCATTTTTAGTAAGTCACATGCAAGTTACAAATAAGTGCAACGAACCAACCGACCAATGTCTCACTGAGATCTTTTAATAAAATGAATGTGTGCAAAAAGATTTATTGACAAAAAAAAACTAACCTCTTCGACCAAATTTCCTTTTTCAGCAAGTTTATTTCTAGGTTTAAAGCAGAGTTGCTGCACAACTCAGCCAAAACATGTCAAATGGTATTTTCAGGAGAGGTAAGGCTGCTCAAAATTCCATTATTTGTTGTGGTTCCTCGGCTCATTTATATTTAAAAAAGAGTTTTGACACAGTTTGCATCCAGAAGGTTAGAGGTTACGAAACGTTGCTCCAAACCCATGAGAACAATCATAATGTGAGTTTACTGCTGATCCTTTGCCAGGGATTCACACATTTAAATGCATGCTAAATGTATCTTATGTGTATTCACACATGTTCTTGTGTAAGGGCAAATCCATCTACTGGACAAAATGATCTGCATGACTTACAGGATGACCAGTCTTTTCTAAGACTGCACGCATGCAAATATTTCAGGTATTTGCCTCCTTTCTCCCATTCAGTGTTTTGCAGCATGGTTTTGTTCAGCCTCAGTGGACGTGTCTTTTCCCTGCCAACGCGTGGGAGCGCCTCTTCTAAAGTTCAGCTGGTGAAAACTGGACTTTCACTTGGGTGACTTTAGGGAGAGAATAAATATCCAGTAACCATGTGCCCTCTGAATCTTCTGTGGACTTTTTGTGTGTTGACATGATCTGCAAAAATGTGTACGACTTTTATAGGCCGATGTGTGATCTCTCAAGAGTTATACATATGATCTAAAGCTGCAGACAGAAGCTTATCAGTCCGCCTTGCATTTCCTGTTCCTGTGGGAACACGTTGCATTTCCTGCATGTGTGAACCAATGTGTAGGCCTGTTTCTGCATTTTAAAAGATCTTCACTCACTAACTGTTGCCATGAAGGTTTTTAAAAGCACTTCATTAATCATTGAGGGTTGGACTAACTAGAAAAGCAGGCTCGCTTGCACACTGCAAAATGTGACCCAATGCTCAAGCACATCCCACTTTTTTTCCATGAATTGGGAAATGCTAAAAAAAAAGAAGTATTTATATATTTCTGACATACTATATAGTATGGTAGTATGTGTAATGGCGTGCACAGTAAGTGCATGTCCACTGTAATGCATCCTTGCACAGGGAGGCGGTTAACACATGGTGTACATCATGAGCTTTAAAGGTCATTAAAGTGTCCAGCTCTCCATCGACCAACACATGCTCGGTATGAACAAAAAGATGTGCAGCAGTGTTTTATCTGCAGCTATGAGCAGCTTGTACATCTAGTTTTTAAGGCACACCCATACACGGTTTCATGGATGAACTGGTTTGTGGCTGTTTGTTTAATTCCAATTAAACTATTTCTAAGATTTTCGCATTGTTAGGCTGCACAGTCAAACACCGTATCATGTTGCTCTGATTCACATCCAGATAAAGTGTTTTGAAGCGAGTCCAAATGTCAAGTTGTACTGTACACTGTAACCAAGTCTCGTCTGGCCTCCAAGGCGGTTGGAAATGTTCTTAAATTAACGTTGGTCTGGAGCGGGACTTCATCAGAATGTTTTAAGACCTTCAGAATAACTACATAAGAGTCTGTAAAAAGGATCCTTTGTATTGTGATGAGATCAGGTCAACAACAGCAATAGGTGCACCGTGTTCAAACTGTTTAGACACCCAGGCTGGCTTTATTTGGAAATGCAAATTTTCAGTGGATTTTATTGCACAAGAGCAATGGACCTCCAATGGGGCTTTGAATTCTACACTAAAGTGTTTTTAAATGTGCTACAGCACCCCCACCCTCTCACCCCCCGCCACCCCATTTCCAAGATGAAGTCTAAACCACACCTGCAGTACAAACGGGCGCCAACGGGAATTGCAGTAAAAATGCCAGTTTTCTTCCTGGAGAGACCAACAGTGTGTAAAAGAAGTGTGTGTGAAAGAAATTCACAAAAAAACAACAGTATTTTGTTTCCAACCACCTCTCCATCTGCGCTTTTCTATATTTCTTCTTTATTTCCTGCTGTAATGTGACCAGTAAGTGGTGCTAGAGCGCTATTTGTTGATTTGTTTCAAACATTAGGCCAACTTCACATTAAAGAGTCTGACATTGAACACAATTCACAAATATACATTTAGTTTGTCGAGATAATATTCTTTACTGGAAAGAAAAGAACATATCTATGTATCTATGTATGTATCTATGTATGTATGTATCTATGTATGTATCTATCTATCTATCTATCTATCTATCTATCTATCTATCTATCTATCTATCTATCTATCTATCTATCTATCTATCTATCTATCTATCACAACCATTCAGTCAGATCATATTTTAATTTAGTTTATTACTTATTTATCATAACTTTATGTTTGATATCATAATAATTGTCATTGTTTTTGCTGATGCCTCTTTCTGTTGCATTATGCCCGTTGCTTCTGTAATACTATAAATGACCACACTATGGGACTAATAAAGATAATCTTATTTGATGTTATCTAATTAATATGGCCTATGAGCCACTCAAGCGTCTGCTGATTGTTCAGCACGAGTTTTGAATCCGTGCTCATAATTTTGGAAATTATTTAGTGATTCATTTAATATTGAAGAAGAAAAAACATATTTAAAAGCTTTTTCATAAAAAGCTTTATAAGAACTCCTGATAAGTGGTGCGAAGCAATTGTGACATGTAGTTTTCTAATTTTAATAGGGGAAAAGGATTAAAAAAGGATTACAATAACAGCAACACGTTAGGTTATTCATGTTTTTCTGACATTTCTTTAAAAAAAAGTACTGTATGGCTATAGGTATCCATACAGCATATCTTCCTTTGAAAGCCATTCCCTAACGTTCCCTAACTGCTGTACTCAACATGAGTAACTCAGTCACAGTCACAAGATGTTGTTTGGTTCCAGAGAAAGAAAATACTGTCCACCGGCCGACACATGGGCTCAATTAAGGGTAAGAAGGACATTGCAAAGCTTTGTAACTGCTTCCAGTAGAACAACACGAGGGCTTTGAGGGGTGAAAATGTATTGTGTTATACGAGGCAAACAAACCCGGAGCAAAAACCTTAACCACAAGCATGATGAGGCTTATAGTCAGACAATGAGATGCAGATTACTTTACGCAGAGATGTTTCACCATATAGAGCCTCGCCGGGTCCTATTTTATAATATCTGATAAATGACTCACAAATAAGAAAATGTAATGCTCTGAAATCAGGTTTTATTATTAAGATTAAATGAAAACTTTCATGCATTTAGAACTAAAACCATGAGATAAAGCCTAAAGCGATCATATTGTAACCTTTTAATGACAAAGTCAAGTCAGCTGTTAGGTGTCCAAGGTTTCATTTGTTTCAAACTAATTCTCATTATTAAAACACAGAAAAAACACATGCAATAATACTAGGAATTAAGTAAACAAAAAACTGCATTCCGTAATAAAAACTACTAAAATAATGATTCAATCAACAGTAAGCATGTCCATCCTCCTTATAGACATCGAGTCCCAAGTGTCAACACGTGGATCCTTGTGATCTGACCTCTGGTTGAAGAAACCCGTTGAACTGACTGAACTGGTGAGATATCATCAGCAGAATCCATGATTTCTAAAAAAGTGCCGTCTTATGTTTTCTGTGAAAACGCTGATGCACAATGAAGACTAAGGTGAGTTGTTCTCCTGAGTTTTGCGGATATCAGAGTTATCACCTTAAAAGAACAAACAGATAACCTCGGTTGAATACAAAATAATACTTATTTCAAATAAAGATGTATTTGCAGGATCAAGGAATTCATTAAACTTCACAATGAGGTGAAAGACATTTAGAAAAAAATATAATTTTTTAAGGTTTAAAAGATTCTTTGCTTTCACACAAACGTGTGAGTGCCAAATGCACCAAAATCTGAAATAGATAATAAACAGAATATGTGAAATGAAAGATTTTTTCTCCTCATCACATCTTTTCCTTCATGTTTCAGGTTTCTTTGTGGTGCAAATGGGGGATTATTTTGGATATTAATCCTGGAGTGGTTTATGACTAAATTATTTAGTAATAAAATTTGATAAATGTTGCTACTAAATGAGAAACACATGAATGGTAAATGGTCTGTACTTGTATGACATGTTATCATTCACAATGAAAAGACTGAAAACTTAAATTTTTCTATTAGATCACTGCGATATATTTCAAAAGGTGTTTGTTCTCAATATGAATTTAATTTTACCAAAGAAGGAAACCTTTCTAATTGGCCACTGAGGGAATATTAGTATCAACAAGCTCTGTCTCCACCTACAAATCATAATGTCTTAATGCATTCCAGATTGGGGTTATTTACTTGGTGCCACACGTAATACATCTGAGCCGGAAGGAATCTGTGAACAAGCAGAACATCTTTATAAAAGCAGGGGTCATATTTATCTACATTTCTGGAAGGAATGTTCAGTCCTGCTGTCATCACCCCCATATGGGAATTAGGACTGAGTCCTGCTTTGGCCAGGCATAGTCCCATGTAAACATCATCAAGAGGAAGAATGGGGATGAACTGGGACATATTGAATATGACTAAAGCTGTGTAGCGAGACAAGAGGAAGCCCCCACCCCCGCAGTAGGGGGGGTATGAGTTTGACTCCTGCAACTGAACTGGAATATATTTCATATTTCGAGGCGCTCTAATAGGCTTAGCATTCTGAATCAGGTGGCCGATGAAGAGGTGCTCGTTTCCTGTATTGTTCTCGAGGCTTTGGAGATAGTGAACCATGTGGTTTGTGTTGGCAAAGACGTCATCGTCACCATTTAGCAGGAAGTGAACATGTGGACAGTTTCTTTCCATCCATTCCAGGAAGAGTGTCTGCTTCAGAGTGAGGTTGTAGAATGAGTCATTGAAGTCCCACTGCAGGATGTCATTGTAGTCGCGTTGCTCCTGCTTGAGGAGGTTATTCAGGCGCACTTTCTCAAAACCAGCACTCTTGGATCCTGTAATGAAGATCCTTCGGATCCACACACCATTGTGTAACCTCTCTTCAGCCCAGGTTTTGCGCAGTGCCTCTCGCTGATTATAGTTGTCAGGTGAACTTTTAATGACCAGTAGAAGGAAGACGTCTGAGGATCCATTAGCTCCTCCACATTTGTCAGGAACATCCAGCAGCGTGGGAAAATGTCGACAGTGTCGATAGTAGAGGACGTTTTTTATATGTTCCGGGAATGAGTTGAAGTTTGTGATGTTGGCAGCGGACATGTTTTGTTCACATCTGGGCCAGGAGTAAACATAGGGCACATCTGTGGTTGGTGGCTTTTTTTGATGGATATTTGTTTGATGGACATGCTTCCTCTCATAGATTTGGTGGATGGTGACATTGGGCTTGATAAAATCTTTACAGAGATAAACAGCAATGAAAAGAGCTCCCAATAGAATCATGCTCACTTTCAAACCGGCCTTCTTTCGGCCTCTGCAAAGATAAAAAACATTCTCATCAACTTGTCTCAGTCTGACATGCTATTTCAAAGAGATGTATTACAATATCAAGAGTTTGAAGTAGATTAACCTTATTTTAAGATCTACAAAACTCAGTTATCCATGTCATGGTATATCTGATTCGCATTTGGGGATGAAAACATTACTGTCAGTAAATATAGTACCACTGAGTCTGGTACAACTGGTTCCTTTTATTAAAGCAGCCTTAAAGTTGAGGTACAGGTAAATATCTCAGATCCCCTGACTTTTTCTCCAGTTCCATCTAGATGGTTTAAGGTTTTAGTTTTGATTGAAACATCTGCAATTTAATTAATTATCATGGAATTTGGAAAACTTATTCTTGTTCCCCTCAGGATAAACTGTAAAAAAAAACGTAAAACCCTCCCTATTCATTCTAGTTCTATCACCAGGTCAAAAGGTTAATTATTTTGCTACTTTAAGTTTCTGTGACAGCAAACAAACGTTTAATTTCAGTGACAGAAAATAACTTAACTTAACTCTACTTGCTTTTCCTGTTCAACAGCCTGGCATGTCTTTTGTATGTGTGTGTGTGTGTGTGTGTGTGTGTGTGTGTGTGTGTGTGTGTGTGTGTGTGTGTGTTTATCTGGCTCTCTTTCTCATAACAGATTTAAGACCAACACATAGTGAATGACTTCGACAATGAGCATCAGAAATAAAGGTCCTGTGATTTAAGCGTCTCATTAACTCGCTCCTACAGTTCCTGGGAGAGTTGTGGATTGTCAATTCTAGATTGGCAGACAATGCTTGTTACTTTACAAAGTAGTGTTTTTTTCTTTCTTGCATACCTTTGAATAAATATATAATTAGATGCAAGGCATTGCTATGTTCTGTCAAGGAGGCTTTGGTCAAACTTTTGATTTCCAATGTTATTTTGCATAAATTGTGTTTATGCTGAAACACTGCAATGCTGCAGGGAGAAAATGCATTATGCATTAGCTCCAGCACTGAGCAATAATTAAGGATTAGAAATTACAGACTTTTATAATATAGAACTATTGTGTTCTGAAGGAATTAAGTATGAAAGTCTTCGCCATCAAAATTAAATCTGACCTCCAACTCCAAACATGTTAAAATGTTTAAAATAATTGTAAAATATACACTGTTATTTCACATTTCAATCCATTTTCAGGAGAGGAATAAAACTCACATAAGCATGGAGCACACGATGAAACCAACCTCGATTAAACAACATTACCTGAACATGTTGGCAGATCAATGCGAGCTCCCTCTGATCGTCAGTCAGCACAGATTGAGACGTAAAAGTAAAGGTGGCTTGTTTGTTGCCCTCAGGGGCTCAGAAGCTCAGCCAATGAGATTCTATGCTGAGTAATTACATGGTTCAAATAGTTTGTGTTGAACATCCTTGTTTGTGCTTAGCTTGCAGGGAGGGAAATCTATAAACTCGTCTGTGATTTACAGTCTCAAAGAATCTAAAGTGGAGGCTAGTGGGAAATCCGGAATGGAGTCAAATCCATTTTATTCAATATTAGCAGTCAATAATAATAAAAAAAAAATCCCCTTTTTAGCAAAGGACGCTCATTTGATCCTAACATTCCTCTTACCTGCACTATTGTAAGTTTCCCCAACCCCGGCCCCACACCTGCTGTTGAACCAGTTTCAGACGGGCCATAGAAGACAAACGTGTTAGTTTGCATCGTTAAGACCGAAAATGTCAAGTAACAAAGTATGAAAATATAAGCAAACTGTATATAATTGTAGATAGGCTATGTTATATCCATCTACCTCATGTATGTAACTTGTTACATTCACAATTACATATTTATCCAGCCTTATACCAGTTGTGTTTTACTCTTATATATATATATATATATATATATATATATATATATATATATATATATATATATATATATATATGTACATTGTTACATTTTTACATTCAGATTTGTCGTTGTTTTTATATGTATGTTCCATTTCTCTGTAAGTACATTTCAAGCCACGAACAATCCTTATGTGTGTCCACACATTTTTTGGGGTGTCTTTAAGTATTCATAAAACACAGTCATGTTACTTTGAAAAAAAGTGATCAACAGTGTTTGAATGGAACTAAACGAACGAGATGAATCAGGTGCCGCAGCGGAGGAGAAGCTGCAGGTGTGTGCGCGGCCGCAGAGGGGGCGGAGCTTAGCGCTCCATATCTCTCAGCGGACATTCCGGAGGAGACAATTAGTTGCAAATCTTCAGCGTGTCAGGGCCATAGACACAGACACTAAAGTTCACAGCAATGAAATCAAATGAAATACAATTGAGAATGACGTCAAAGCGTGTGCTTTGATAGAGATTATATGTTGCACCTGGCGTTAATAAAAAGTAAAAAGCTAGTTTACGTCAGCCTCCACTAATCAGCGATTGAGAGCCCCAAAACAAACGCACCTACGTCGTTGAGCGAACTGGCTCAAGCCGGGTCGCGAAAGGCCATGACGTGACATAACATGCGCACGGTAACCCATTTCGGATTCCCGCTCAGTGTGCGTGACAACAACCCCCGCACGCGGCTGCGGAGAGACGGGTCATTATGTGACCCGAGAGAGAGAAGACGGGGACGCGCTTCCGCAGAACCGTGCACGAGACTCGCTCAGGTGAGTAGCCGACAATGACACGCACACTGCATTGAGGAGTGAAAGTGTGTGTGTGTGTGTGTGTGTGTGTGTGTGTGTGTGTGTGTGTGTGTGTGTGTGTGTGTGTGTGTGTGTGTGTGTGTGTGTGTGTGTGTGTGTGTGTGTGTGTGTGTGTGTGTGTGTGTGTGTGTGTGTGTTCTTTAGTTTTAAGGCAACTATAGGGCTATATGGCCCAGAGAAACACAATATATCAGGTTTTTGGTACACATCCAATCTTTTGAAAGATTTTGTTGTATTTGGTCATCTCAATGGATTTGTTGTTAAAGGAGGTGCTCGTGCACCTGCAAAATGTGCTAGATTAGACGCATGCCCCATTGTCTTTATTTTAGCAATGGCTGAATGAAGCTGAATGAAATTTGCCATATAAGTCGGTGTTGCAGAGGAGAAAACTACCTAAGCACTGCCTCTCCTACTCAGTGGTTCAGTGTGACCCCATTAATTGTGGATGTTGCACTCTCAATGTCACTCTGACTTGTGCTTGGAGGAGCCAAGCATCCTTTTGGAGGAGATTGTTAATTGAGGAAGAAACATGGTTGGAGGAGGATTACCTGTTCTCTTCCTGCTAAAAAAAGTCATTCAAATTAAAAACATCATTGAGCTCACTTAATTAGTTTTTCAGTGACTGGCTGAACATCATTATTAAGTTCAGCTCATGCATAATTTAATAAGTAGATACTTTTGGTTTTGGTTTGTCTGAAAGGTATAAAAAAGACAACAGAGGGAACGCTACTGTAAGAGGGCTTACACAAATGCTCCTGTAGTAGATGTAGGACTGCACCTGTTTAACTTTTTCCATAAAGGAATATTTATATGCAGAATTTGTATTTGTTCACATTGTCCATTTGATCAAAAAATACATGTTCAAAAACATTTGCGTATTAAATACTGTATTTACTTTTGCATTGTGAATGCCAAGGTTGTATTTGAGGTCAACCTGGGCAAAGTTTGGCAAAAGTTTCAAATGGAGACAATTTGAAAAGAAGTTCTTTTTTTAAGGATTTTTTTTAAAAAGCTGCTATTGTCAAAACAAACCTTTTTTAAGACTTAATCAAAGATTCAAACCCCTATTATGTAACATACTGTGCATTCACTAAGCCAGAATTAGAACATTCACACTTTTAAAAATGCTCAAATAGGGAACAGTAAAATGCATTTTTCTCTTACAGAAGGTAAAATAAATCCAAAATATTTTTCTTCAAGAAATAGAAAGAAATTGCTCTTTTGCCATCATTTTTCTATTTGCTCAGTTGCTTTCCTCCACCTAAGTGGGTTGCCAGTGTGATTTAAGGACTTAGAGAGGACCATACAGGTTTGCATTTTAACTGCTGTACAAATGACTTGACATCACAGCTAATTATTTTGCAAACAATACTGGAATTTCTTTGTAGCTATGCTTGCATTATGTCTTTGTTCAATGCATTTTTTCAACAATAAACATACATCATACAACATGTTTCTATCAGCCTTGGCTGACCCTTCGGCAACCCCTGCACTCGTATCAGCCAGCTGTGACCCGGGTCTAAGGTGAGAGTCAGGAAAAGGGAAGAGGAGGGTATGATGTGAAGATTCACTTTTACACTGATTTTTAGACTTTAGCTGCTATCTTTATCTTTTATACTTGTTTTCACTGCTGAATCAGTTATAACGCATATTGAAGACCCCTCTTATCTGCTTCTATCTGGTGGTCAACATGGTAAACATGTCACTTGCTTAAAGGAATACTTTACCGATTTCCCACTAGCTCTGTATGAAGTGTTTCAGCCTCAAAGAGATGCTTGCATAGCTCATCATGTTTTAACTGTAAAATTATCCACTCGTTTTTAATAGGCCTACAAAATCCACATCTCTTAGCACAATCTTGAAATGAGCAGTACATGACGCATCTTGGGAAAATGAATGTAAGCAAAGGAATGCCTGAAATGGTAATGTTAGGAAAACTGAATCCAAAAGGGAAAACAATTTCAAATATACATGACTTGTTAAGGGGCTAAAGTACATTTTCTAGATAATTTCCTTTCCAGTGTCCTTTCTGAACTGAGCATTGTGTCCCCTGCAGCTATTTATGGTTTAATGGGCGGTCTGCTATCTGCTAAATATACACCCATGCTTTGCCTAATTTTATCACTCTCTTAAACCAAATATAGACGTTGAAATAGCTGACTGAAGGCAACCATAACTAATGAAGGCACTGTGTCCAGACAATAAATGAGAGCAGGATGAATAGCCTCATGACAGGTCTGCAGGGAAGAGGTGATGTAGTTGGTGGCTAATTGTGACATAATTGTATTCCTAGTTTTCTATATGATCCTTGTGAAATCAAACTATTACCATAGTAAGTGGTGCTTTCCTGTACCTTTTGGTCGCATACCTTTTTTAAAAACAATTAGACATTCTTTTTTTACAAGTCTGACTAATTCCAATAACTAAAGATTACATTTTCCTTGGACACAAAGTCAGCTCCAATGATGTACAAATGTGACAGTGAGGGGAAACTAACCCAAGCTTTTGTGTGTTTGAAGGACTCTGTTAAGATTAATATGCAAATGCCAAAAATACATAACTCAAGGCATCACATTTGTAGAGCGGCCCTCAGTTAGACCTGTGTTGACCCGTGTGGGAAGATTAAATACCAAGTGAAAGACTGGATTAAACAATTATTTTTCAGACATACTTGCACTGACAATATTTTAAAGTAATCAACTTCCCTGTTGTTCAAAAACCTCACATGAAATACCATTCAAAAGAGATTGATTAGTCATTTTCATAGATAGATAGAGCCTTTCGCTTCGGGATGCACCGATCCAATCAATATGCAGTATGCCACACTGTGTGGAAGTAACTGGAATATCTTTTTTTATGTGGAAAGCAACATAAAGTTTGACTAAAACAAAATATAACAAATATATACATATATAAATGTGTTGAATTATTTAAAATAATGGTATCTGATCTTATATCTGCCCATTGTACCTCCAGTATTAGTATCGATGCATCACTATGCTTACACGTTTCTAACAACCATGAGTGTGCTTTCATCCTTCCTTCCTGCTACTGTCAGGCTGCACAACCAACTGAGCTCACAGTGGACTACAAAAACACTTAAAATCACTTTGGTCACTCACTTCAACATTTTATACTAATAAAGGAATATCTTATCTGATGGTGACCTGCAATAGACCAACTCGCCCAAGACTTCCCTGCAGTTGAAGTTATTATTTTTAACTCCAAGTATGAAACTTTGTGCGTGAATTACAAAACAGTAGACCTCCTCATATTTCACTCTCAGGCTAAATCATGTCATATTTGACTTTGGTACAACATAGACCTTTTCCGATATGTTTAGGTGTGAAGACTTTATTAGCTGATATCCCTTTCACACATTTCTTGCACCAAGTCTGAAATAGAAAAATCAAATTACTCCTTAAAAAGTAATTAAAAACTTTTAAAGAGTCTCAGAATAAAAAAAATCCCACTTTTCTTTAGTTGAAGAATATATTTGCAATTTTGACTGTTCTTACACCATTTTGATTATTTGATAGGTACTGCATTTACAAAAACACTACACACTCAGGACTGGATACCACTGACAGTGAAGAAATATGAGACAGATATGAACTAATCATAAGTCCACAGCAGCTTTGAGATGTCAACAAAGTGCACAGCTTTTGTATTTTGGGGAAGCAGGATATTACAACTGCTGCCCCTTTCCTGCTGATACAAAGGATGATCTGGATGTGTTGCAAAGGATATTAATTAATGCAATCGATTATAACGGATAAAGTTCCTTTCAGTGTGATCATTAACAAACCAAATCCTTTCTGATGTAGTTAAATGAACAGCCTGAGGGACAAAGACGTAAAGCAGCTGTGTGACTCGCCTTAACCTAGTTTCAAATTCAGAGTTTAGATTTTGAATGGTCGCTTTATTCAGAGTGAACACGTGTAGACGCAGGTAATGCTCTCGGTGTGTGAGGACGCAGAAGTATTTAAAGTAGGAAAAAGGCCTGAATGAATGCAGTTCATTTGAAACCTGCAGAACTTGCGTGTTCTTGTACAGCAGATGTATGTATCAGCTCTGAGCTGCCGAAGAGTAATTAGTCTAAAATGCAACAACACAGGTAAGAACACGCAGTCTGTCTGGAAAGACCAGTTATTCCATGTCTCAATATCACAGAACTTTTTGTCTCCTGAGCTGGTGATCTGTTTTCATGCTGATGCATTATGGTTTGTGGGAAATACAGTTTCCCTTAAAAGAAGAAAAAATACATTACTTCATGTTGATCCGATGATTTACTCTTTGACTTCTTTGAGCTGCAATTCGGTTCATGGTGCAACGTTTAGATGCAATTCCTCTATTGGTCACTAGATGCTGAGGACAAGGAAAGTCAGCTTGCACTGAAGTTCTGAAGAAAACTCCCTAAATGTCACCGTGATCTCAGTATCAATGTTGAACAACCACTTAATTTAAAATATGTTAAAACCTAAATAGCGGTGTGTTTAGGAATGATTTGTTTAGTCAAGAAAGACTATGAATTAAGTTCAAACTTTTTTTTTAAGGTCTTAGAATTATTTGTTTTACCCAAAGCATGATCTCTAAGAGCAGTCATATTTTGGATTATTTTTGTTTATACAGCAATAAACAAGCTTATTGTTACACTGTCTTCCAAAAATTGTGCAAGAAAAGCTTTGCATCGTAGAATGCACAGTCGAGACGTAGCACATTATTAATCCCGATCCCCTGGACTCTGTATAACATTTATAGATTGGCAATTTCGTCTCCTTTTTATTCGCGAAGATGAACATATGGCTTTAAGAAAACAAACTTCCAGACCCAAGAAAAACTGAGGTATTGACAAAAATGGCTAAGATAATATTTAGAAAATGTTAGACTGGAATGAGAATAAAGTAATATTTTGATTATTTGTCTATGTTTTGACTGCCACACAGGTGCTCCGATGGTGCTGGACTCGGGCACGTGACGTATAATCAGTGACTGCAGACTTGGCACCTATAATATAAATATCCCCATTACAATATATAAAATGCTTTTCAGCCAAACATTCACGCAGTACAGAAGGCTAAATGGAGAACTAAATACATGAGGAAATGAAACTTTTTGGATTTTATTACTACATTTTAATTATTTATATCTCTGTTGACTATTACACAACATGACATGTCAGACTGACCAGATTAGGTCTCTGCTTTAAACACTTAATGAATTCCAAAGAAAGTCACAGACAGCATAACTCCACATTGCAATACACCATAAAAAACGCTCAATTGAACATTTCACTGAAAAACAAGTAAACTATAGTTTAATGTATTACAGTATTTTTCAATGCGCTTGTTTGCAGTTATAACGATAAATATTATTGGCAATATAACTTCACCTCGACTGGCTTGCCAAAAATGAAGTGTGCACAAAATACGAATATATTTACAAGATGACCTTTTAATGCAGATCACCTTTTTGTGTTCTGTAAAAATAACGAAGAGCATGGAGGGCGGCATTGTCCTAAGCTATGTGCAGTATTGTAACGTGTGTGTTGGAGGCACGAGCCCAAACCGAAAACTATTTATACCTTTTTTATATTCAACTTGAAGCACCTCCTCAACATTGAAAGACATGTCCCATCTTACTCCAAATCATTTCCTGATGCTTCATGATTTACAGTCAATTATTATACCCATAAAGGGAATTTGATGAATTTGCTTAACAGGCACATTCTTCAGATGCAACTTCACTTTCACCTCTGCCTTTACCTCCTAGTATTTGTTCCTCTGTTCACTTCCTAGTAAACTAGTTCCTCAATAGTGGCAAATGATAATGGCTCTAGACAGCTTCCATGAGATATCCCAAACCAAGTAGACTTCAATCATCTTTGGTGCTACGGGGGAATCTGTATCGTTATGATGTATGAACAGCATTATTGTTGTTATGGGTGTGCTTCATCCATTGTATTCAACTATCTTGCAACATTACTGTTTATGGAATATGTTTTTATTGGCACCACACACATAGACTCTTTCTCGCGGGATTAGGCTACTTTTCAGACTTTTTTAGCGACTCGCTGCTCAGAGTAAACTAAGCCAGCGGCTGCTCGAGCAGCAACGTCCTCCCTCATCTCTCTCCCTTTGTTACTATGGTTACGGGCATCAGTGTATGTAAGCCGATGTGAAACTCAACAATTAGACGTTTTGAATTTGAGATTAGTCTTTGTCCAACAGCCTGCCAAAATACATGCAGGTCTTTAAAGTGTGTGTGTGTGTGTGTGTGTGTGTGTGTGTGTGTGTGTGTGTGTGTGTGTGTGTGTGTGTGTGTGTGTGTGTGTGTGTGTGTGTGTGTGTGTGTGTGTGTGGTAATTGCAGTTGAGTGACGCAACAGACATGGTAAAGTGCACATATTCATAAGTTTTGTGGAAGGCTAGACATTTAATGTGTAAATGATTAATGCATGTAATGAAGGCTTTGCAGGTGAATATGGAGCCAGAGTGCATTTGAAAAATAGTTTGTTGACAGAAAATGCCTGCGTCCCATTTTCTCGGCTCCACTATTGGCAGACTGCATTGAACTGGTCTAAACTCACTAATATTGACTTCACTATTGTTTCCAGATCATTGGCAATCCAGACGAGCATTTGCTCTGCATGGATTGGGAGGATGTGTACATTAAATGCCCGCCCACAGATTCATGTCTTCTAATTTATACTTGAAAAGAATTCATCAAAAAGGATTTAATCAAAAAGGGTCTGTTTCCAACTTGCACTCAATCCTGAGAGTAGTGGTCATCATGAAACTTTCCAAAATCTCTAAACCAGCCAGTCATTGGATTACCAGCTGATCATAATTGTTGAAGGTCAAAATTGATAAACACACAAAAAATGCACATAGTGGACTTCAAAAGCTTTTATCATATTATATTTTGTCCAAAAAAATCTCCCAGACCTGTTTTTTACAGATCATGATGTACCTGCAGTATCCATTCAGCTTGTTTAATGTGGACCATGACAGACTGTGTACTTGAGATTTGGAAGTGAGCATGTTTGGCATGAGCCTAGGAAGACATTTATAACATTTAGAGTTTCAACACAGCCCTGCTGCATGTCATTCCTCTTTTATTGTCCACGCTCTTGAAGGACTGCATTTTGTTCTAGCAGAAGCATTATGAAGGCCGTGAATGACTGCCAGACAGAAATGTCCCCGATAAGAACACCCACTGCAACATTTAACACCTGAATTTTCTACTATTTCTTCTTGCTCTATATGTGTTTTTCTTTTCGGTTTTGGATTCAACTTTGATACATGCTTGTTTTGTTCAGCAAGACTCTTTAGAAATGAACACCACGTTTATAAGTTTTTAAAGATTGAATGCTATCCCCAGAAGGAAAACGCTAACCGGCCTATAAACAAAGTTACCCACGGTTGCTCGAGCGTGAGTTCCGTCACGGTGCTTTGAAGGTGGACTTGTCGCTGTGATAAAGTTTAATGCCTCCTATAACATCTGTAATTCCATTCCATTTGTTAGCAACCAGATTATTTACTGACCCATTTTATATCCTAAATGGGAGTCTACTGTACCAAACCCACGATTCAGAAGATAACATTTTTTTGTGAGAGCTTTTCATAAGCTGTGCTCAGGGAAATTGATTTGTTAACTTGTCGCATAATGTGAAGACTTTTTTTCTCAAATGACAGTATTCCAGTGCAGTGACATTTAAAATGTTCTATTTGTGTTTGCTCTGGCTTAAACCTCCACAGTGAGAGAACCAACATGTAAATTGCGCTTTCCCTCCTTAAATATTTGCCAAGAATTCACATTAACAACTCACTGGCACTATTACTTTTTCTGAGGGAATATAAAGAATATTGAATATGCCCAATATTCTTCTATAACTTCACCCTGGAGCTGAACGAGGGACGAGATAAAGGCAGGAATGTGTGGGAGAACGGAGAGGAAAAAAAGCAAGGTTTCGAAGAGGCAAAATGCCAAGGCTGAGACATTTGACTGTCTTTTCCTGGAAAACAGGAAGATCTGTGAAAGTGGAAATTCAAGGTTACGGACAGCATGGGGGTTCTCAGCCTGGACTCTTTGCCCTCGAGGACTGGGGAGACTGACGATTACTTTAGCAGTGTTCATTTAAGTTGTAAATGCACATGTGAAGCCATCCTTATGTCATTGCTCGCAGAATATTAAACACAAAAATTCTACATTATTTTATCACTGCAAAATACTTAATTAAAAAAAAATGTCCCTCTGCTTTTTCCTCCTCAGTTTCACCTGTCTTGTCCTCCTGGCTTAGTGGGCTGATCTGGGGATCCCACCAGTTTATCTCAGTGGCAACACTGCACAGAAGGGTTGTCCCGGACAGCATCAAGATAAATGTGGATCAAAAGCGCCTCCTCGGCCTACATGTACTGCTTGTTGAGGGCTTTTGATGCTGTATCATCCAGACACTTAGTGATCGCTTCACTGATGAGGCAATATATAAAACAGATTTTATGGTATATATTTCTTCATATTATTAATCACACTAAACTTACAGGTCAACCAACTGACTCAAAAGTATCTGCTTTCAGTTAGTTAAGACAAAAGAGGGGATGTTTTCACATTGGTTCTTTATTTATTGTGAAGTCTCAAAGTTCAGTGTAGTTAAGAGCATATAGGCCTTCTGCCTTTTTTTTTGGATAAGTGAGAACAGAGAGCAAAAGGAAACATAAGAAGGCTTAAGTAGGTAAATAGATCACATTATAAGGCCAAGATAAGCAACACAAAAATGAAAGTTGAGATTCAACGACATGTGATTACCATGCTAGATTTTCCAGATTATTGGGCACTCAGAAGCTTGTGACTGTCAGAGCAGCTGATGTTGGGATGCCAGCGGAAAGAAAAAGAAGACGCCTGTACAGCAGTGCCACATTTCATCGTATATCACCATTGATATCAATAAAAGACATGACAGCATACATACCATGGAGTGTGGGCACTCCGGATGAGACTTTTATTCCCTTCTCTGGAGGTGGAGCTCCACAGCACTGCTACTCTCTCTGTTCTGCTGTTTTATCATTCAAACATGTAATCCTTTTTCTTTCGACTTTAGATGATTCACCTCGTTTTAATTTAATTATGCTGTGTGTTTAAACAAGTCCGTTTGAAACGGTTCATATTAGTTATGGTCATGCTTGGAGTCAGTGGTATTTTTTGTTTGGTATAATAGTTGAACACAGACGGGAACAACAACATTCAGCACAACACCTTTTACTGTGGTTTGTATTGTGATTTTCACTAAACTGTTCGGTGGCTACTTTAACATGCGTGACCAAT
>NW_027176207.1:7606151-7773651 GCF_023055335.1 Clinocottus analis | reverse complement strand
TCTGGATGACATGAGCTCTGGTTGTGATAAACGTCAGGAAGGACTGTCCAAGTAGTCCCAGGAGATGTTAGGACTGATGAGGGAACCTCATTTAATTTCCCACTGTTAAACATGCAAATAATGTCCCTGTTCCAAATGTCCAACTTGGGAAACCAAGCGGATCTAGCTGGAAGAAAAAGAGAGGTGCCGCAATGTTCCAAAAGCTGATGGATGCTTGAGAAGTAATTTAGAAATCTTTATTAAAACAAGTTTTCCCAGTAACAGAAATTGAACCGAGGAACTCCCACAGAGAAACACTGACGGGTCCACATCTTTCCATCCCAGACAGCGCATGCACGGCTAAGTTGCAAAGTCATGTCTTCATTGGTCCATGGCTTGTCTATCTGCACGTTTTCTTAATTGGCTATGTGTAGCATGTGCTGCAGTCGTCAAACATAAGCCAACAATAATCAAGGGAGATGCACTTCTCTCTCCCGCGTCATTTTTTTGGTTCTCATTAGATTAATGAATCACTCAACGCTCAGCTTTCATTTCAGAGGGGGGAAGTTCCGGCGTTTGCCAGATAGGCTGCAAAACCCCTCTGTTGAATTCACTACTCATCAAACTCAATTTGAGCACCTCTGACTCTGTGAATCTCAGTTCAGGAGGAGTTTGTAAGTCCCGTGGCTCCCGCAGGACCGCTACCAAAACGCTCTGCGTGAGAGTTGCAGCAGAGACCTTTGTCCTGCAAACTTCGGTCTCTTGTCCGAGTAAACACTTTATTTTTTCCTTTTTTTGGGGATATGAGCCAAACTAACCAACAGTTATCTCGGAGCAAAATTTGGTCAGTGGGAGAGAAAACAAAAAGGGGCGACGCTGCGAGCGCTCCCAGCATGGCGCTAAAAACAGATGAAAGTCGGCTCTATTTTACCAAAACCTCGTCGGGAAGCGGCGTCGGCAGGCTGAAAGAGCGCAACAATGCCAACGCGAACGTTTTTGGCTCCGGACAAGTTGATCCGCTATCCCGTGACATGGAAAAACACTGCTGTCACACAGCTGCTTCTCCTCAGAAGGAGTTGTTAAACGCTGACTGCCGTGTGGGCGACAGTCGCTCTTTTTCCGCCTGCGCCACAATCTCAGAAACAGCCAGGGAGCTCTGCAAAGCGGTGTCCGTGTCACTGGGACTGGCCATGGAGTCCAGCGAGACCAGCGACTTGGACGCATCTCTCCCGCCGTGTGTCGCCAACGACCACATGCGCGGAGAGTACCGGTACATGCCTCTGAACTGTCCCGGTGCCGTCGCCGAGTACAAGTGTCCAGACCGCGAGGACCGGACCGCGCACGGCCAGAAGCAACTGGTGGAAATGTTAAAAAGTCCCGAGACGGCTATGCGTCTCCAGCACCTCACCCCGACTCGGACGTCGGCGCACGAGCACAACTTCGCACAGAGCGAGGCCGATGAGATCACTTCGGACGAGATCGATCATCTGGACACGGCGCGCACTGCCTCCTGCCCGTATGCCCCCTCCGCGCAAGGCCACTTGGCACACTTCGGCCAGAATGGACCGTGCCGGGTGTACAAGCCCCTCGGGGAAGCGACGGACTTCGGCGAAGCCGTGGAGAACAAGTTCAGTGGCTATCAGCCGGAACAATACGGCGTCCGAGTGAAATGTGAGGACGGCGAGTCCTCCGGGGCTTTGTGGGGCAGTAATTACACCTCTGATGAGAAGTACAACTCTCAGTGTTGGGGCTCGGGGCAGTGCATGAACGCGCACAGCGCGGGGAACAACCCCGCCTTCATATGTAATCCATATGAGAGGACCGTCATGCGCCCGGAGCAGTGGTACCCCGCCGGGATGCTGAGGCCGCCGTATCCCAACTCCAACTACGTGAAGACTGAAGTCGGCGAGTGGCTGGATGTCACCTACAATGACACCAGGTAAGTTATAATCATACTATGTACAATAATACTAATATGTGTGTTGTGTGGTTGACGAAGCTGGAATAATGGTTAGGGAGCAGAGCAGGGCGAGTGTGCTCTGACCAGGTAGTGCAGCAAAACGTTCACTCCGATTCCTATTTAACGCTGCAGGTTTCCGGTGTGACCACATGACCTCAATCTGACCGCAGCCATGGGTGTTAAATAGTCTGTTTTGCGTGAGTTACTCCCACGTAGATTATATGATTTTGCTCTGTGGCTATGGCGAAAAATACTTAATCATAACAAAATGCTATCATAATATCATTATAGATATTGACTGATTTAATCTCATTTTACTTTTTCGTTTATTTCTCGCAAACGGCTTAATGTTTTTTTCATGTAAAGGAATATTTGTTTTCTTCACTTCTTTAATACAAAAAATAAATACAAAAAACAAGTTACAAACCAAATGTTGAACTGAAAACGTGTCCTATTGGTTAAACAAAAGATTACTTTATGTTGCTTTTAATGAATGCTTTGCAAACAAAAAGTCAACTGAGGTCGCACTGCATTTATATGTGTCTGGTTTACATCCTTGACATTTTATATGCATGTGCAACATGCACACATATTACATTTCAAATATCACTCACAAAGTTTTCAAACAAAGTTCCTTCAGATTCTTGGTGAGTGGACACAGTCCTGAGAACAGGTTTTCCAGGTTTTTCCAATTTCCTCTTTAATTGGAGTGATAAAGTAATTATAAAGATACCATACAAACACAACTATAAATATACAGATAGAGACCTGCAAGATATGTAGAAAAACAAATAAAATCCAATCCATAAAGTTCAGTTCATGAACGATTTGTTCTTTTTTTGGACTTTGTCATCAAACAAACACATATAGTTGTCACATATGTTGTCTGAGGCGCCTGCTCATAACATTCACGTGGGAACAAATGAAGAAAGTATTTCTGAATGTATTGAAAAAAATGTTTCACTGAAATGCTTTTTTTGTCTTCTGATCTACAGCTAAAGTTCTCCCGTAAGAGAATATCACCACCGAATTTGTTGGATTAATGTCACAAATAAATGCGACAGGATGAAATTACAGCAAAGTAATGTTTGACTTGAGATTGTTTCTAAGTGGAGGGAAGTGTTAATAGTTTAAGACCGGTGCCAATCATTTTACAAATGTTTCAAAAACGTTTTGTTTTTTTTGGCTTTGGGGTCGACAGTTAGATTTTTTTAGAGTCTACCAAATGTGAGTGTGGCCCAGAATGACAGATAGTGGGCATTTAACTGAGAGCCATGAGCTGCATGTGCACGGCTACAGCTGACGTCATCGTACTTGTCCACCGGCTGAGGAACGTTTCAGAACACTATCAGAAATATATGCACAAGGAATGAGGTGAGGTCAGGAGGTGTTATGTCTTATGACTTATTGAATTTCAGATTCTTAAATCCAGATCATCGAAAACTAAACACCATCCATGAACAGCTGCTGACAGAATAAATAGTAAAATACTAAAATGAAATGAGTTACAACTGATACTGATACTTTAAGCAAATAGACAATGACAAAATAACCAATAAACCAAGGTATATCAAAATAACAGCATTAACAGGAGACCTACAGGAGATTAGGGTAACAACAATTTAACTTAACATTTTCAGAAAAATAAAAATGAAAAGTGTGTGTGTGTGTGTAATATATATATATATATATATATATATATATATATATATATATATATATATATATATATATATATATATATATATATATATATATATATATATATATATATATATAATGTAAAATCTAGTTTCCAGAATGACAGTAATCAACTGGGGTGTGTCGTGGTGATATCCATTAGTTCAAATATGCAAATAAATGCTACTTTGCATACATTTCCAGAATATAAATCTGAACATTGAATAAAGCAGGTTCAACATACTTGTTTCATATTGTTTAGTATTTCTTTTTTCAATCACTCCATAATGAGAAATGGACATTAAATAAATATTGCGGCATGCAAACTTACAATGGCAGCCTGTATCATCAAGTTTTGGACTTCGGCACGGGTTGTGGATTTGTCCCCATTAAGTGCATTACACTGTGGATGTGTAGCTTGTAGCTATTGTTGAACATTATATATTTACTTTTTACTCCCTTCATCTCCTCAGTTGAGGAAAGTTTGATAAAAAAAACAACTTTACTTTTGTGCACTTATTTGTGTGTGCTTTTTTTTCTATTCCAATACTCCACACATATACAGTATGTGTGTGTGTATATATATATATATATATATATATATATATATATATATATATATATATATATATATATATATATATATATATATATAGCAAACCTTTGGGGAATTTACAGGGAACGTTTTACCAACGGTGAAAGTCAAAGTAGTAAAATAAACACTTAAAAGCTTTTTTTTTTCTCCACATCCACCCTGCTGCAGTCATCATCGTTTAATTAAGAGCTGTATACACTACAGAGAAACTGTCTCTTGTGTGTTTACAGATACACATAGGAACGTAATGTATAAGTCAACTGTCAACATGAGTACTCCCCGTGTGCTTCATGAGCACTAAACTAAGCTATTGAACCTGATGCCAGAAAGGCGTGTTCACTGGAGTAAAACTGCAGAAACATTTCCCTTTTTTATTATTGTGTTTCTCTACCTCAGTTATAAGGCGATCAGATATTTTCTCACAAGCTGCCACCTTGTCCAAGTCTGAGATCAATTCGTGGAATAATTGGCCAAGTACAGTTTTCCATTTTCTCATCTGTTTACTAATCATAATACATGTGATCAGTAATATGTTTAAATGTGAAACCAGTTACAATATCCCAAACACATGGCGGTGAGGAGCTGTGCTCCAACTTCATCTGCTTTGAATCAAGAAGATATAGAGCCCTAAACATGCCTTGTCTAATGGCAAGAGGTGCATGCTGGTTTTATTTTTATGGTAATTGTCCTTTTTTTCAATATTTGGACTGGGGGCGGAAATAGGAAACACTGGAAAATAGAGGGACGATTGATCTGTGACTGAGGTCCCGAGCCAGTCTGGGTTCAAAGGGTTTATATGGTATTCAGTTTAGACTTCTAGGTTTTACAGGATGTCACCAAATGCACACGCATAAAACCATCAGAGCACTGAGAGATCCAGCTTTCCTATTGCTGCTGACCTCAAGTTCTCTGGCTGGTTTCAGGAGGCTGGTTTTCCAAATTATCTGGACAAACCCAGAGGTCTCTGATTGGGCCAGCCTCCAGAACCTTACAGCTGTTTGGATTTGGTTCCCAATTTCTTTCCCATTTTGTCTTTTGAATTGATTGAAACATAGCTCTTCACTCTATCTACCGTGATGCAATCAGTATCATGCAATGGTAACACTTTCAAAGACAAATGCTAATATTATTGTAAAAACACATAGCCCCTGCAACATTTAGACAACTCCATTCTGAAATCTTTCAGTGGCCCTTTGAAGATGAATAAACTGCAAGAGTAATCCTCATCCGATGATGTCATAGGAAAATAGCCGAACATAGCAGACTGTAACGCCCCCCTTCATTTGTCTATTGCTGTGATGATTTGTTGCTGTCACAAAATAGCAAAAATATCTCTTTTGCAATGACCTGTTGCTTTGCGTCTTGCTTCTGCTTGTCATGTAACACCCTGAGCAGGTGGGGAAGGACATGGTATAAATATACGGTGGGGGGAATGAGGAAGGTGAGACAGGTGACAGTCCGAGTCGCTCAATAATGCAAGCTCTTGAGTTAAGTGAGACACGGCCGAAGACAAGAACAGCCGGAGCAAAATGAAAACAAGCAACTATGTGAGCCTTTTTTTGTGCAGATGAATGTGTTTCAGTTTTAACCAGTCTAAACATGTTGACAATCATGAGTATGTAGTTCACTACAGAGGAGAACAGCATGGGTATTTGTACAAACTTTATCTCTCACGCAAGTGGTGGACTTTTTAATGCACATTGATCTACAACTTTAGTTATTTTTAAGAATAATATTTTCCAGTGGAAACCATGTTTCTCAACATTTTGTGATCTTTGAATTTTTTTTTTTCTTGATGAACTGAAGGATCAAGTGTTCCTTTATGAATGATAACATTATCCTATTTCTTAAGAGAAATAAACTATGAAAAGCCCTCTTCAATTTGCTGGAAAATGATTTGTCGCAAAGGTCTTTTTTTTGTGTTTTTCGAGATGTGTTGCTCTCAGCGACGCTGTTAGAATACGAAACACTGCTTCAGATTAAACTACACAATCATAAACACTTAGAGCAGTAAAACGCACATTACTGCCACAGAAATATTAAACCTGAAAAATGACATATCATAGTTTACTGCACAATGAGATACAAAATCACATTTTCCTGAAAATACTTGCGAGCTTGTACTTCAGGATTGTTTTGAAAACAGGACTTTCCATCAGCGAGTATTTTCACAGTGCAGTACTGCTGCTTTAAATTAAGCAGAGGCTCTGGATAATTCTTCCACTAATGTGTACTGGCCTCGTGTGGCAGTAAACTGGCTCAGCTGGCTGAGGGTGCACGGTTTGCCAGTTGTGTAGTTGTAGTTTTGGTTGAATTTCTGGACTCTGGCTCATGAACTGGTCCGTCTGTAGACCACATGAGATTCCAGGTCTTAGGCAGAGATGTCATTTCCTGTAATTGTTCTAACAAAAAACTTTTGAATAGGATTGCTGTAATGGCATGCGCTGGACTTAAACTTTTGATTTATAACTGTTACACAAACAGACTGAGGTGATACATTTATCTTGAATCAACCAGATTTTAGGAGGGTTTGAGCCAATAGCAGAGTGAGAAGTAGACCCTGTAGTCATCTGTGTGTGGAGGGAAGTGAGTTATATCCAGAGTGTGAGAAAATCACGCCACTTACCCATGAACACAAATGTACAGTGGAGGAATTCAGCAGAGAGAGCTAGTCTGTGATGATATTGGTATCTTCTGACAGAGGAGGAACTGCATGCTGTTACCTCACAAAAGAGGGAAAACAGATGTTTCTACTCATTTAGCTGAAGCAACAAAACTGCGCACAGTTTCCACACATACTCGCTTCAACTCCAAAATGCTCACGCATGCATATTAGTCTAGCAAATCTGTGCAGTAAAGCTAGGTATTCAAACTGCGTATTGATCATTCTCTGACCATGAATCACGTGGCTCATGTAGCATTGTCATTGTCTGGCGGTCAGGGCTCTGCTGGCCGCTTCTCAGTCTTTGTTAGAAGGGGCTGGGCTTTGGCAGTCGGAGCCCCTCAGCTCTGAATTCTGCATCTGAAGATCTGAGGCTGCAGAAGAAGTGAAAATAAAGTGTTTTATTAATACCAGCAAACTGGTTTGTTTCCAACTCGTCTTATCTGTTGTTATTATTGTTTTTATCTCATATTTCTGCTGGATATTTTATCCCAACCTACCTTTGTACTAAATTGTCTGATTGTATTTAATTGCTGTCCTGGAGTGCTTCACACAAAGTGCTTCTTGCCAGTATAATGCAACGCAACACATTTAGCTGGATAGGGTCAGTGAACTTCATGTGATTTTGCAAATTATTAAATCTTTCCTTGTGCATTTTTGTAAGACAATAATTCATGTTGGAATATGTACTTGTAGACAATAGTGTACATCTGGTTTGTCTTGCTCTCCAAAGGTGTGGGTAAACAACAACATGATCATGATTTATAGCAAATCGTATTCAAGCAAATCAGCTATACGATGCAATATCAGTATAGTCACATTTAATCAAATCAAAGATGACAATATTCCGTATTTACATCAGTATGTGTAATCAATCGCATTCAAAAAGTGTAACAAATCTAGAGCAGGATCTTTCGTCCCTGCAAGCCTCTAAATCCAGGACCTTCCAGGTCACCGGACTATTCATCTTACATCTTTTGACATAAATACCAAACATGACACAAAGAAACTTTGAAAGTAAGCTTGGCTTGAAGCTTCAATTACAGCACTCTGTTGGAAAAAATAGATTTATGATAAGAGAATACTTGTTCACGTAGTCGTGCACCGCCTCCTCTGGACCAAGCGTTAATGTGACCATTGTTTAGACCGATAAACATTTTTATTTTTATTTTAGCCATTATATTCTGTGAGAAATGCTACCATGTGTTTCGTTGGGTTTAATCCAAGAGCAGTCTGGTTATCACGGGTTAGCACCTGTCTTTTAGCAGTAAAAAGCCTCAGTGCATTGCCATACAAATCTTAACATGCTTTCTTTTTTTTTTTTTACTTTTATTGTTGATGTATTCTAAACCACATTAGAATTTTATTACAAGTCACTATTCCTGATACTATGCTAAGTTCTGCTCTAGTCTGGACGTCAATCTAACATCAAACAATGTCTAAATATAAGTTTCAGAGCTAAGATTAATGTCATAAATGAAATTGAATGTAAGATTTCCATTACTTCAAAGTATTGTGTTGCTAATAACTTAAATACTAATTATTTGTTTCCCCATTTGTCTGAATCATTTAGTTCCTCTATTACCTAAAACCAATCGGGATACAGTTGAGCTTCATCCTTGTCTCTTTTACAGCGAACCTTGATATCTTAAGTTGCGCGTCACTGAGGCAACGTTATGTCTAAACCTTTTCCAATCTCTCCTTGTTCAAGGCTGAAGCTGGGAGCCATCGGGCCCCCCCAACCCTGAGCCTCGGTTTTGGCACGGAAATCTTTCCCACACTTTCCGTCATCACACTCTCTGTCCTCCTTAAATTGCACAGAGAGAGGCCTTAGCAGGGCTCTGGGGAGTGAATAGTAAATGCTCTGTGGTTACAGTTTGGACAGTATTAACGCAGTAAAAAAACATGGATATGCTGTGGTGTATGTACTCAAGGTTAGGCTTTAAAATGGGCTATTGGTTTCAAAAGATAATTTAAAAAAAAACAAGTGATAAAAAATGCTGTGCAGTGACCCAGTTGATACATCCAAGCTGGGTAACATTAACAGAGGTTTCTCGTGTAAATAAATTATATTATTCAGATATAAATACCAACAATTACATGTTGGTCATAACCTTGTTATTAACGGGTGTCCTGTTGATTGTTCATAGAGGTCCTGTTTTTTATGTTTTACTGCAGGTTCGAAACTGGCAGAGAGCACATGTTTCCCATGGAGTTCTTCTTTCCACCACAGAGGATGTGCCTGATTTGTTCAGACGAGGCATCTGGCTGCCATTACGGTGCACTCACCTGTGGCAGCTGTAAGGTTTTCTTCAAAAGGGCTGCAGAAGGTAAAACTCAGCAGGGATCAGAGTTTCTCCACTTTGAGGCCGGCTAAACCCGTGTACCTTCCATTTTAGTTGAGATACAGATTTTGTTAAAAAAAAAAGAAATTGTAACAGGGCTGGGCAAGTTAACAGGTTAAAAAAGCGTTAACGCGGCAATCCTTTAACGGCATTTACAATTTGATCATGTGTTATCATTTTTTGTATTTGGAGGGGCTTATCACTGCCGCACACAGGTGCTGCACTTTAAATCTCTCCCAGACGGCGTAGATCAAAACTGGACATCTTCGGGCTCTCCCAGTCCGGCCCACGTAAGGTCAATCAAAAATGAAAAATAAATAAATAAGATGCACGCCATGAATGCAATACAACGGCACTGCTTTTCATTCGAAGGCGATTTATGTACGCGCACGCGTTTCCGTCGCCTCACCGACGGCCAGTTTTGACTTGCTGACTTGAGCCCGAGCAGCGAATGCTGCCGCGAGTTGCTCCGTCTCACAAAGCGCTTACAAGCGGTCAGTCTCACAGGAGCCTCGCGCTGCAGGCTTCACGTCCAGATTGAAAGTTTTTCGCGCATGCGCAAAACTCCTGACCCTGCGGTCGGATCCACTATGGCAGGCACTTTAAGTCAGGATCACTTCTGGATCTTTACTCTTCTCTCAAAGAGGAGGACTTTCCTCAGATCACAAGATGTTCAGTGCACTTGTTCAAGCCAACACAGGCTGGACTTTTTTTACTGAGTAAGAAACAATGAACTGAACTTGAAAACGTGAAAAGCACTTATTGCTTTTGTATAAAGTTAATCAATTGCTGGTCTTTAACATACATCTTTAAGGTAAGCAACAAACTGAACATAGACAGAAGAAGGAGTGGTTTGTCCCTCACTGGGACCCTTACTACTGAACACAGTGTTTGACCCAATCCCAATCTCCACCCTTGCGGACTCACGGACTTTGGGGCGCGCTCCCATGAAGTCCTTGAGGGTTTAGGGGTGTCCCAGTGTTACATGGTGGAGTGCCTGAGGGCTCTGTGGCCGACATTTTGAGCCCTTTATGAACCCTTTCCGTAAGTCAACATTAAATGCTGACTTTGCCTAAGGGAATTACCCACAATGCATTGGAACGTGAGGTTAAACACGCAGTTCCCAATGGAAGAATGGAGACGTAAAAAAAAAAAAGGTAAACAAAGAGGCACGTGGGCATTTAGCCCGATAAAATACCTTTACAACATTATGGAACATAAAAACACATGAATTAGAGGAATGCAAACAGAATATATATATTTTTCTGTACATTCATCATACATTTTATTTTGACAAAAACAAGTGAATAAATAATATAAAATCACTTCTCATCTTATGAGGAAGACGTTTGAACCAGTGAATTAAAAAGAATAAAATAAATACATAATTGTGCACAATATGTTTTAATGTAGTCACGTGATGTTGCAGTAAAGTGCTGTCCCATTCATATTCACACCAGCTCAAGCCCTCACAGACTCTCACACTCAAGCACTTAGCAGCTGACGTCAGTGAGTCCCTGAGGGTTCACGGGTTTAGGGTGGAGATTGGGATTTGGCCTTTATGTTGTTCTCTGATAAAATACAAATGTTTCTACGAGTACTAGTACTAGGTACTAGTACCTAGTACTAGTACCTGTATACTCTATCTGTATGTAAGTTAACATACCTACATATAAAGTATATACATCTGTATGTTAACTTGCTGTTGCTCCGAGAGTGTCTGTTATATTGTTGTGATAACATTACTTTAAAATAAAAGTGTGCAATAGACTTATTATTGAATTTGGTGCATAATGCGATTCATTGCAGAAAAATCATGCGATTAATCCGTTAAATTGGTTCAACTTTGCCCAGCCCTAATTTGTAATAAGACAACACATTGTTTATCTTGAAGTAACCTCTGGTTTCTCTGTCCGCTTAGGCAAACAGAAATACTTGTGTGCGAGCAAAAACGACTGCACTATTGATAAGCTAAGAAGGAAGAACTGCCCATCTTGTCGGTTGAAGAAGTGTTTTGAAGCTGGAATGACACTCGGAGGTAGGATCAATTTAAAATACTACAATCTGCTCTTAGAAGAAACAATTATTGCTCATGTTATGTTTTTGCTGCAGTTCGTCGTCGCGTTGCTGCGCACGAGTATATTTAGTTAGTATTACCATCAGTTGCATTTCACTCAAGACAAAGGATTCATGCCTTTACAATATATACATCTGTGCAGCATTGACTACAATAAACACTGTGCAGTACACGCTGTATGAACAAAGCACACCACAGAGAAAGTGAAGTCCTAAAAGTGGTACTTTATTCTCCCTTCACTGCACATCCGAGCAAGCTGGCTCTCTTCAATTGCAGCATCATCACAATAGGGGATGTTACTGATAATCAAGCCCCTGACTGAGCTGCCATGCAATTTAGACCTATTCCATTCACTTCTCCTTACTGTCACCCACACCTGTTCGTCATATTAGGCTTTAAAGATTGACATGTAGTGGACTAATTTTAGTCTTGTGTTCAATTTTCACTCTCTTCCATTTTCCCATTCTGTTAACGGTGAAAATTGTACTCGAAGCACAAAGCTGACATGAGACATGTGAATTAAAGCAGCAGACATGCTGGTAATTTAGCCACCAGTCACTGACAAACCCATGGAGGGGAAAATGTGATCTAATGCTGCGATTGTAAGTAAAAAGGCACACCTTTTCTAGTTGTGGCTTAAAAGAGCCTCCTTTCATAGACGTTCTCATCCTGGACATGTAATTCACTCGCTGCATTTCACAGGAAAATTTATGACAATCATTTTTAGAAGTGGAGGCAGAAAAATGATACTTATTATCCCAGAGGGATTTTACTCCAAATACTATAAAAAAAATAAAATAAAATTGCGGGGAGGTTTCTGATTTGACTCATTGGATTTTTATGTATCAATTAAATAACTTTGTATCATTAGATCACATCATATTCAGTTTGTAGTTTCTCTCCTCCTAGTTGGAAGGTCTGAGGAACAGCAGAAAAATCTTTGAATCTTGCGTTTGTTGAGTTTGGCATCTGTTCAAGTTTGAAAAACATAGTTATTATAAATTGCTCGACGGTTTCATTTTTATAATTTGAATTCCATATTATTCCTGGAATGCTAATTACATCCGCAAATAGAAGCTGCACAAGGAGGCTGCTGCCGCCGAGCGAGGAGAGCTGTATCCTTCTGCAGCGACCTGAAGGAAGCTTGCTGCACATCTGACCACGGCTCCCACATGTTACTAAACCCGTGACTCTCACTCTCCTACACAAGTGGCCATTCTCCTCCAACTTCTCAGTGGGGAAATATGCAGTTCACTGATGTCCATTCTCAGCTTAAATGGATTACTTATTCAAAACATTGTTCTGCATTTCAGTAATGGTAATTTATTTTTCATCAAATGGTGAATAAACAACACCACTGAAGGCCAGGACCAAAGTAAAGATTTATATGGACCTGCTTCATGTGGATCTGTTTCTATTTTTTTTCTTGCGACCAGGTTTTATCAGAAAAAATGTGTCATTAAACGGCACAGCTTCCAGATTGTTATTTGTGCATTAGTATATAGCTTTTAACTCAAAGTTCATCTATGTATCTCAACATAGCAGCAGAAATGTCCTTTTCCCCAGTAAAAATCCTCTGGGAAATCCCAAAGATTTCTAAACCAGTATGGAGGCCTGAAACCTGCATAACTTAATCCTAAGGCCCTGTGAAGCACTGAACTCTCCCTTTTGTATCGCTGTTCTGCTCACTTGTAATAATGAGTTGAGGATATGGTACCACACTGGTAGTAACAAGGAAATATATTTATAATATGCAATGAATGTATTGGTAATATTTGGAAGAATATTGCCACGTTGTAAGGGAGCAGGACATGTCGGTAATCACAAGGTAATAATGGTGTAATATAGGACGAGGCAGCAAACCATGTTTTTAAAAAATATATAATTACACGAAGATAACCAGTTTACATTGATATACAAGATAAAAGGGCTGAACATACTCACATTGGAGAATCTGGGTCTTGACGATCTGATGACCTTAACCAATTTTATGTATTAGAGTCACAAGGTGGGCTAATGGGAGAACATGTTTGGATGCGTGTTCTGCCACAAACAAATCCAATGTCCAGGACGATGTGTTTATTTTATCCATTTATTCTGTGATAAAACACTAGCAAGTTGACACGAGCACGGTCAAAAACTATTGTGCTTCCCATCCACACACCTGTTCCCATCCTGGCACCTCCTTCTATGACCTCCCGAAGTGGATGTGCCACCCTGTGTTAAAATAAAGGAACTACATTCACCCAGTGTTTCCCTCAAATCATAAACCTCATTTTGGCTCCAACACACCGACTCCTAATTGTTAATGTCAGGAGGGCATAAACAATTTCAAATTATATAATGGAGCCAATAAACCCATAATAAAATTAACAAACTCCAAAAAAATCCCCTCATGGGTAAGGAGTCACTTATATGTTAGCTTCTTGTACATAAACAAAGGAACCACATTCACCCAGTGATTCCCTCAAATCATGAACCCCATTTTGGCTCCAACAATCATTGATTAATGCATTTTCTTTTAATAAACAGATTTGAAAAATGTGTTTTATTATTATTAGTCTGTTATTAAAAATTGGTTTAGTCAGTGTTTGTGCAAAATGTTATGTTTTGCAATTACGTAGTAATAATAGGAGATGATGAGCTTTAATTACTGAACGTAACACAGGGGTATAAATAGAGTAAAAACTTTTAAGTCATGAGTTAAGTAGTTAAGTTAAATACTGACATGCATCTTCTTCATTGTAAACATTTAAGGGTTTACTGTTAGAACGTTCAAATAGCAAAATGTCTCATGTAAAAACAAAGTACTTGTGATGTAATAATAAATTAGGGCATGAAAATACAATATCAGTTATTTACTATGAGGTAGTAATTATGGTTGGTGTTAGATTGAACATAGTTTTAAAATAATGACGCTGCTTTTTCAAAAATATGTCACTGGATTTGCCTAACAATTGATTTTTGCTTTTTCAGAGAAACTATAAATTGTGACTCCACTAGTCTTTGTGGAAGATTTTTTTTATCAGAGCTCTCACATCTTTCTCTTCGAGTCAGACTCACACATTACTCCCTCAAACCTTTCCAGAAACACAACTGACATCGGTGATCTAATGATGTAATGACATCTACAAACTGGACACCAAAGTGAGAGTAAAGTGGGATCTGCAAAGGCACACATTACAAAAAGGCATTTCAAGAGGAGTAAAACGTGCTAAACTGACCTTCCAGTTTTTTGTGCAATCAAGTCGCTCCGGCAACCTAAAATGGCAGTCGGGATAAAGATGGTGATTATAATGGCCATGAGACGGGTAATGACACGGAAGGAAGTGGTCCACAAAATGTGAGCGTATTGAGTCAAAAATGTCCAATAAATCTTACGTGTGCAATTTGATTTGAGTGAAAATGGGCTCGTCATGGATACGTCTGCTGCCTATTCACTGGAGTTTACTTTCAGGTGGAAACAATCGATGATGCCGACACCAACGCTTGTCGTGCTGGTCAGTTAACGTAGTTAAGGGCAGCGTGGCTAATTAATTGTTCTGTATGGGAGTGTATAACAAAGACGGTGCTTGAATCCATCGTTTTGGATGTCAACTGCCTGTTTATATTGGCTTCCAGTCAGCATGGGGATCTTAAGGTGAACTCAACCCACCTTATTGACACTGCACTGAGCAAAGATCAGGTGTGCCTGTGTCACAAAGGAGCATCCTGGCAAGGCTTTTTTAATAAACCCTTTTTATTTGAGATGTCTGTTATTAGATCAGACATAGAAATGTGATACTTCTTATATCATCTTTAATTGTCTTTCAACCCTGGTGCTCTTGAGAGAGACTTAAGTCGTGTCTATAACTGGCAATTCAATATTTATCCAACAAAACTAAAAAGCCAGGCGGAAGTTTTAATGAGACATTCTCGACACAGAAGTTGCAAGAGGCAATCGCATTACAATTAATGCCGTTTTAATATCAATCAACATCGATGCAATTGATTGAAGAAATATTTTTGCCTCAAATGTTGATTCATGAAGGCTTTTTTTTACCTCCTAGAAGCGAAAACAGATAAATCTTTAAAATAATTGATATCTAATTAATTTGACGAACGCATCAGTCTTAGCAGATTGTAATAAAGTTAAATGGAAGTGAACAACATAAATGTGTCTTCTTCAATGCACTCATATTTCAGCACAGTCACTATGTGAATGTGTCTGTCACTCACTTTGCTCAGCCTGTCATTCTGAAATAACCGGCTGAACTGAAGCTTAACTGCTAACAGTTCTTTAACTTGTGGAAATAAAACCGTCAGTTATTGAACAAAGTGAACGGGTGTGATCTTAAACCATGACTGTTAAAAAACCAAATGCATTTGGCAGCTGTTTAGCAGAATATAATCATTCCATTTTGGTTGTATCACTACTTACTGTACATGGTAGTCTCCACCAAATCAAAGACCTGGATCCCATTTAGCTTCTAAGTGCAGGTTGTCACATGGAGCAGCTGCCTCTGCAGTTTCAGCATTTGTGGGGAAATAAATTGCAGCTTTTTCATTGCCAAGATGAGCGAGTTATTTTTTTTTAAACATACAGTACTTGTTTTTTTTACTTTTTGTTTTCTCTTTATCCCTATATGCTTTGCAGTGTTGAAGGAATCGTATATAATGTATATTTCCCTCAAAATGTTACTTGAAACTAACAGTTTCCAACGGATGATTTGTAAAGGAGGATCATCTCGGGACGGTTCAGCTTGTGCTTTTTAGCCATGCTGACCTGAGAGGATGTCATTCGCAAGTATCTATGACTGATTATTTTCTAAAACAGAAACTTTGTTTTTTCATCACTGGAACGTCGTCAAGTCATTTTGCACATGAAGCTGTAATGGATCTCAAAAGCAAGCAGATAATCCATCATGGCTCTTTAGAGCATATTGCTAAATTGCGGCCTGCAATTTGATATTGAACGGTTGTTGGCGGTACCTCAGAAACATTTTGTGCGGCCCTTGAATGTGACATGAAATGCCTGCTGTATATTTTAATTATTTATGGTCACTTCATTTTCAAAAGCCAACACTTAATACACTACTCAACTAATGCGTAACCGCCGACCTCATAACAAACGTCTGTAAGTGATGGACTGCTTGTAGAAAGCTACTGGTTGCATGCCAACAATTCTCGTGCTAGAAAAGACAGTTAATGCTTTTGAGGCACAACTTTCCAGTTTAGCGTGGAAGTACGATATAAAAATATGTAAAAAGCTGTGAGGTTGACGAGAAAAGTATTTTTCTGGAATAATAGATCACTTGATAAAGTGATCTGTAAGAAATGGGTGAATTCGGTACTCAAGGAATTTACTGTCCAACATCTTTATGAGACCAGTCACAAATCCCACGACTCACTGTGCAGCCCTCAATCATATGCTGGCTTTCTAAATTGGTATACTGTCATTAAAACTTTGAGAGCCCCTATTGTAGAGGACAACTGGATTCATCTGTCGAAATCAATCAGATATAGTAATTGAGGATCATTATTAAAACATATGCAGATCTGTTTATTAACTGCTTGTGTGACAAAATAGAATACACAGAATAATACCTGATTGGATTCTTAATTTTTTGCTTTTGTTTGTAGCCCGTAAACTGAAGAAGATTGGACAACACAAAAACCCTGAGGACGACCATCTCATGAAGGACCCTTCAGAAGTCCTTCCGAATTTCTCTCCTAAATCCGACCTGAACTTCAACTCCCAAACGGTCTTCCTTAACATCCTGGAGTCAATTGAACCCGAGGTGGTGAACGCAGGGCACGACTACGGCCAACCGGACTCCGCCGCCACGCTGCTCACCAGCCTCAACGAGCTGGGAGAGAGGCAACTGGTCAAAGTGGTCAAATGGGCAAAAGGATTGCCAGGTAGGACACTATTTGAGGTTTTTGAAGCATGTGTGGCTTTTTAGCCGGTAAATGCTTCCCTGTGTTCTCCAGCTAGTCATTAACTGTGTCTGCCTGCCGTTTGGTGCTGGGCAGGTCCATGACGCTGTCTGAAAACAGCCTTGAACAAAGCAGAAATGTTGCGATCCATAACACCAAAACAATAAGCTGAAAGACGCTGAAAGGCTTCATAGGAGGGGAATTGCAGAGTCGGGATAATTCTCTGTGGATTTGTCACTGCAAGTGATCCCTTTCGATTTCTTGTTAATGTAAATATCCTGATTATACCAGAATGGAGTCAGATCATTTTTACGTGTATGACGACTAAACCTGTTGGTTTCATATTTTATATTTAAGATATCAACACTGTTTTCAGATCCTTTGGTTAACAATTATCATCGCATAAAAACTATAAGCTGCTTCGACAAATGTTTTTTTTTAAAAATTTGGTTTCTCTCTGTGACTTTACATTCCAGTTTGTCCTTGTTAACCCGTTTTAACGTTTTATTGTGCGTTTCAGTTAAAGATCAAACACTTAAAACACTGATGGAGCAATTTAGACGTCGACATGACAAACCAAAGTTATGTGAACAAGACAGAACATGACAGAGAATCGGAAGTGTTTATTACCAGTGAGTTGAGCATACAAGGAATTTGACTCTGTATAAACATAGTGCAAATACAGGTTGTGATAAAACAGACTGCAGTGAACAGCGTATGAGCTATTTATCATTTTTATAGTTTAGGACTGGGACTAAATATGTAGTCAGCATTTAGGAATCTGTTAAAAAAAATAGTACATTTTTTTCTTCCCCTATCCAGTAATGTGTTTTGCAATCCATATCCTCCAACAATCACTTTTCAATGCCATAATTATTTAGAAAAAAAAAATCTCCAAAAGAACAATTTCCATCAACAGATCTTTTATAGGAACATTAAAAACTTGCATCTATATTCAATGCCTACATATTGGTATACCTTAGCGCCACCTTTAGCTTCAATAACAGCTATAAGTCTTTGGGAGTAAGTATCCAACTCTGCACACTGTTTCGAGTAATTCTTCCTGGCAGATTATCTCCCGGTTGGTCGGTTGCTGCTTGTGGACCACAATTTTTAGAACGAAGCTACAGATTTGATGAAAAATCCCCAAACTCAGTTAATTTTGGCAGACTCAAACAGGTTCTCTCGCACTGTTAAAGGAGTCCCTGCTTGGGAAAAGCAACCTTGGCAGGGTCAGGCTCGTACTTTATGACAAACTCCAGACGAGCTTTGATAGGTTTCTTTCTTGAGTAATGGCTTCTTTAGTCAGCCTGCAATACAGCCCAGTTTTATGCAAAACTTGATAGATGCACCTTAAATTCACCCTAATCACTGTACTCTGTTGCTCCTTTAAATTAATATTTTTGGATTATTGGCAGCTTCCCTTACAAGTTTCCTTCTTGCTCTGCTGCTGAGGGACGACCTCGTCTCGGCAGCTTTTCCTTTTTATTGAACAAACCGTGCTCATTGGGATATCTACACAGTTGGATATTATTGTGTTGCCTTTCCTAAGTTATGCTTTTCTCATACTTTCTCTGAGTTTCTTAGATTGCTCTTTGTCATTGTGAAGAACAACTTTGTAATTAAAGACCATTCTAACCAATGACGCTTCAATCCAGGAGATGATTTTAATCAATCAGAAGATTGTACACAATTGTGAGCATTAGTTGAATATGCTTAATACTTAAATGCAAACAACATCATTGAGTTTATTTATTTTTCTTAAAAGATATTTCCTAACATTAAACCAATGGATCTTAAAAATAGATAATTCTGAGGGCCATTCTTTTAAAATATAACAACTAAACACAGATTCATTTGAAAATACGTCTGTAAATTCAGACAAACTTGATGACTATTAAGAGGGTTGAATAAAAGAGCATTAATTGGTCCTGTGTGCAAGACACGGCCATGAAAAGCATCATCAACATTGGTATGGAAAGAGATGCCAGGCCTCTCGACGACACTACCAAGGGGTATCATATAGAAATTAAAAACTAGCGGCTCTATAATTGATCCCTGGGGGATCTTATTTTACAGTATTTTGAGAAATTATCATCCAAAACAAATCAATAGAACTGTCTGGCAGAGAAATAAAAAAAAGGGGAATATTTCAATTAATCAGGCTTCATGAAAGGTCAATGTGTTCCATCAGTGTATTAAAAAAAAAGATGTTGGTTACGACTTTAATAGGAATGTCACTGTACAATAATTTGTGGTTCTTCCTGTGCAATATATGCCATGTAGTGTTGTTTTATCATGCAACATCTTTGTTCTTTAGGTTTCAGAAATCTTCATGTGGATGACCAAATGACTGTCATCCAACATTCATGGATGGGGGTGATGGTGTTTGCTCTGGGATGGAGGTCTTACAAGAACGTCAACGGCAGGATGCTTTACTTTGCCCCTGATCTTGTGTTCAATGAGTATGTACAACGCGGAAGTCTTGAATTCAATTGTGTTCTCTAAAATGATTCCATCAGTGGGTGACCAACATGCTGTGCTCCTCCATAATATATAGAAATCTGTCCCAGTGACTGAGTACATAATACAGACATATCAGTTTCTCTCTGTCTTCATCTCTTTCTCTCTCCATTTCTCAAAACACAAAGGCATCTCTAAAAATTTTTACCAGGCTTTTTTTTTTGGATCATGTTCATCCAATTCCCTCCTTAGGTGTTCTTTTGTCAATGTGAGATTAAAGGGAGGCACATTAGTTTCCAGCATTCAAACTCTCACAGCCCTGGTGAACAGGATTCATCCCTGAATATTACTCATGACAGACAACAGGGGTTTGGTCTGTGTGAGTGTTAGTGAGGAATATTAATAGTTTTATTTTGTCCAATCAAATGTTTACTGCCATGGATCTGTGGAAGGCAAAATTGTAAGTTAATCTTTAAAATCCATAATTATTTCTTTTAAAAGCTCAAGTATTTAGTGTTGTGTAAACTGCTCATATGTAGTATGCTGTTTTTTTTAACACTATAATCTTTTACAAAAGTGTAAGTCATGACACCAGCACTATATAAACTTTACTCCCATGCATTCATTATTTATGTTTACTTCATGTGCAATGCTGTTGTTCACCGTAACCAAACAAATGCGATCAAATCAGAGGTTTGTTGCTGATAAATACTGTTTGTTATCGTTAGAGAAAATGTACCCAATTTATGAAAACTGCCAGTGAATACCACATTTCTTTCTGCAATTCACAGTAACAATATGTTTACGTAGCTCTGTGGAATTTGCTTGGGAGAAAATCTCAATGTGAATTTATATTTATGAATACAACTAAAAGGTTAGAGTAATTGGAAAGCATCTGGCTCGATCTTGAACAGACAGGATACATCTGGGCAGGGAAGAAAATAAATGAAACCCAAACTGCTCATCGTGGTCATACTGGGCAGCTCACAGTTATGATTGTATAACTTTGTGAGTGGGAGAGGCAGGGTCTTGCTCAGCAGATCTTCACTAAATAAATACAGCTTTAATTAAAGTAGTTCAAATTCAAATTATCCACGCAGACAAGTGTGAAAAAATATGAGAGGGCAAGGGGCAATGTGGACGTCTGCCGAGGCCGCTTTCATCAGTGGAAATGGGTTCTTTTTCGGCCCTTGCTTCATCCCTCAACCAAGGATTATGACAATCGGGGCCAGCAGTGTTTCTGTAATCCTGCTGACAAACAGACAAACAAACTGAACCTGAATCATAACCTCTTGGTGGACATAATAAAGCCACAATGTGTATATCTCTCAACAAAGCAGCTTGTTTGCTGGATTGTTTGTACAGATTCTGTGATTATGTAAATCTAAAAATGCACACAGACTGAAGCGGCAGAGAGCTGCTCTGACTTCAAATGCTCCTTGCTTCACATTTTTCGCCACATCCAGTTCCATGATTTCATTGCAGGTGTTTTTTTCTTTTTACCAGCTGACAGAATATACCTGAAGGAGAAGGAGCAAAGCTCCAGGGAATCCCAAACAGATTCAAGTTTCAAGTTAGGATTAGACGGAGAATGTAGTTTTCCTCTCTTTTTTTTTATAACCTTTGCACGAGTCAAAATCCACAACTTGGAAACAAAGTTCTATCTTTTAATGGAAACTCATTTATTCAGCTTTTTTTGGAGTTGTGGTGAATCTGTCATTCATCTTTTGAGAATTGAATTAGGGCTGGTGGAGGCCATGTGAGTCAGAAAGGTAGATAATTTAGGCTATTTGAAAGAAATTTGGCATAAAACGTAAAGTGCTCCTTGTCATCTTTTAAATTAGCTGCTTACCGCCACCTGCCAAGCCAAGTCTTTTCCTCTTAAGAGGGGTAAAAACTCAGACACAATCTTTAATTCAGTCTCCAATTACGATGACGGAGATCGAGGAGATTGTTGGGCTCTTTTATTGAACTAAAATTGCAGGTGTACTAGTTATATACGCCATCTACAATTGTATCGGGCTCTCTGGTTCACTTTAATTGTTATAAGACTATATTTACATGAAGGAATAGGTATCTGCTGTGATACATTATTTTATAAGACAGTTGATATCAACATGTTAGCGATTTATAGATGGTTGTGTAGGTTTGTGTCCGTTACATACAAACATTTTTTGTATAACTGTTTGTATAACTGGCTTAAAGAAGTCTTTGAACATTTTTGGAATTAAGCTTATTTGTGTTATTGCCAAGGGCAACATGGGAAGATTCATGGCCTACTGCTTAGCTTAGCATAAGGTAAAGTTTAAAAAAAGAAGAGAAATAACATGTCTTGTGTTATAATCGGTGACATTTAGAAGTACTAGTTGGCAGATGTTTTAAACTTTGATCAGAGACAGGCCAGCTGTTCTCAGTCTTTATGCTAAGCTAAGCTCGGCTAACCAGCTTCTGGCCAAAGCCGTATATTAACCAGTCAAACATGAGAGTGGTATCAATCTTTTAATCCAAGTTGTGACAAGAAAGTCAATGAACCAACTGACTGGTGAACAACTTTGGTTGTTTTCGGTGTGTGAGTCAGACCTGACTGGCGGTTAAGTATATGTCTGCTGTATGAGCCAATACAAATGACAGAACAAGTACTTCTTCAGTGACATTTTTAAAGCTAGAAAGTTCAACCATCACATTGAATAGGAAGTTTGAAAGGCACATATTGCCAGCTACATACCACTTTAAAAGAAGGCTGAGCTGCTCAGTGTGCAGTAGTTCTGGTCATTGCTTGATGTGGATGTCTGTGCAGCATTAACATCATCCCCAATAACAAACCATCCCATTATCGTCTTGATATGAATTTAACACAAATGTGTATACTATTGGATTATACGTGATCTGTGAATGTTATGCATGTATACGATTGCATGTCTGAAACTTTGTATTGATTTCCAGAGAGATGAGGAACATTCAGGTCCACCTAGCCTGACTGCATTTCTATCTTCACAGCATAGGAATTTGTTACAAACTGTCTCTTTCCTTGGTGATAATAAAGGCAGAATCGTTTTATCACACTGAATAGAGATGACAAACTTTGATCACGATGCCTGTTCTCCCACGTTTCTTCTCCCAGGCTCGTTTAAATAACTGAAGATTGTTCATGTGTGATGAACATGAAATATCCAATCACCGCTTTTAATATTCCGCTATAAACGATTGGGACATTTTGCTGAACTTTTTTGCCATTTATAAAGGAGTAAATTCTAGCGCAACGGAATTGTGTGTTTTAAACATCTTGCTCCAAATGTCAAAGATCACACGGGAGAAATCTGTATTGTTTTAAAGATAATTCAGTGCCAAAGACCCCATTACACCATTAATAGATATGGATCTAACGTTTGGCATGCTTTCCCATTCAGTAGTTATTCACTCCAGAATAAATGTCCACGGTGTTAAGCAATTTGTTCCCTCACTCTAAGATTTGAAAGTTTCCTCTATTTCACATTTCTGATCCTGACCTTTTTAAATCTGCAGACATCGGATGCAAATTTCCACAATGTACGAGCACTGCGTACGAATGAGGCATCTTTCACAGGAGTTCCTGCTGCTGCAGATCTCTCAGGAAGAGTTTCTCTGCATGAAGGCCTTGCTCCTCTTCAGCATTCGTAAGTATCGTCCCGGGTACGGAGGATTAACATGTCAAAACAAACCGCCTTGCTTTACTTTATCCCATAAGTGGACATGCAGAAGAGAGACAACTGCTGAACATGTCGTTAAAACTGTTTTTTTTTTCTCTTGTCACCAGTTCCAGTTGAGGGTCTGAAGAGTCAGAAGTACTTCGATGAACTGCGTCTTACCTACATCAACGAACTTGATCGCCTCATAAGCTATCGGATGACGACCAACTGTCCTCAGCGGTTCTACCAGCTCACCCGACTCTTGGACTCTCTCCAGATGGTGAGATACGCTGCTTCAAATGGTCTCAAGTTAACTGTTGTTCACATACACTCCTTCCCCCAACAGAGGGAGACGGTAAAGAGTTTGTGAAAGATATCTGAACATGTGGGTGCATCATAGGCGAGCCAGGAGAACGGTCCAAAGCAAGAGTCATTCTACAAATTAGCTAAAAGCGTTTCTTAACTTGGCATGCAATTAATTCACATGGGATGCTTTGTTGTTCATAGCCCATGAAAAAAGGCAGCATTCAAGTCAGTGCAAGCAAAATCTTTTTTTCGAAAAAAAAAAAAGGTTGATGGAGGACTTTGACATGATTATATATTTGCCCGAGGCATGAAACACGCCTGAGTCACTGGATGAAATGTACTTTTTGACAAAAGATTTAATCATGATTTATTTTTGTTTCTTTTGTTTCAGACTGTAAAGAAGCTCCACCAGTTTACATTTGACCTGTTTGTCCAGGCTCAGTCGCTCCCCACAAAGGTCAGCTTCCCAGAGATGATTGGAGAAATAATCTCAGTCCATGTACCAAAGATGCTGGCAGGTTTGGCTAAACCGATCTTGTTTCATGAGTAGAGGGATTTTTAATTGATCAAAAGTGACTCATCTTTGCTGCCTCCATAAACTTTAACAAATGGTACTGTTTACTTACATCTTCAGTCTAATAGCCCTGTCCTGTAATCATTATTTTGTTGCTCAAGTGTTTTTTGTGTGTTCCTTTTAGCCATAATTGAGGTTGTTTGTTCAAAACTGTTAAAGCTTTTATCTGAGGCACTTGCAAAAGGCATAGCCTGTTGACAATTTGTGTTTTCAGAGATTCTGCTTTACATACACAGTATGTTTGTAAATCATGATTACAGCAACCAAAAAAGTAGCAGGGTTAAAAACAAAAAAAAAACATTTTTGTAAGTTGTGCATGTGACTTTCATTATACATACACATGACAAGGTATTCATGGATACTGAAAAACAAGAGACAGCCCAAAGAGCAGATGAGAATTGGATCACAGAAATAAACAAACACTTGTTTCCCATCAACTTTCCAAAATCTGTTTTTCTAAGTGCCGCCTTCAGATGCACCTACTAAGTTCCTGCTTGTGATATTTAGAGTGGTTAATACAACTCGTGAGGCATTTAAGTGCTTAAGTGCCTTAAAATTAAACAATGTATTCCAACTGTAAAACACAAACTTGATGCGCTACGTCATCATTGTTTACAGATAACCTACAATATTAGATTGTCCTGCTGTGTGAGTGTCCAGTAGTTTTGATGCTGCAGGTCAGTCATTGAGGACGTCTACTGTCTGGACTTATGCTCTCCTAATTTGAAACTAAATGAAGCCAAGTAGAGTATTGATTACTGATAAGGAAATCAACTATGAAATGATAATAACACCATTGTTACTACCTCTTGGGCTTGCATGTCTCTCAACAACTAAGTTGAATATTTAGCTGAAGTAGTTCTGACCGCCATCGAAGGCAGCTGCAGTATATTTGTTTTTATCTGACTGTAAAAAATATGTATGCAAAACTGTGTTCATCCAGTATTCACTTAAAAACATTTTTATTGAAGTTTAAACTTCACAATAAAGTCAAAGACTTATTAACTTTGTCTTTGTGAAGCACTGTGAACAAGATGACAGGTAATGTCAGGCTTTGGAACAGCTGTTGTGTCTGACAGCACCCAGACAACCAAAACGTCCCATTGTGTAGTTTAAAGGGAAGATTTACGCCCTTGAATCACGCTTGATGGTGAATGTCATTGATTGCGGTGACACATTCCTTAGTGGGGGCCGTGCTATTGACAGAGAAAGCTGAGTTCACAGCTGCAGAATCTTGTTTTTCCTGCATCCGGTGCCGTCATTTGAGGTGGCGGTGACGTCATTGGAAGCAACTGCTCGCTGTTTGAGCGTGGATGTGTAGTCTCACGGTCTCACCGCCATGAGGTGTGCTCTCAATGCTTCTACAAAACGTTCCATTAGCTGTGCAGGAGAGTATGGCTGGCAGGGATCCTGCTCGCTTGCAATGCATCGTGGTACGTGTAGGCACTGCCAGCACAGCTCGGTGTTCATGGGGACTCTGCTTTCTCGATAAAAGCCTTAGCAAAGACTCAATTAACCACATGCACCATCAACACTGATTTGGAAATCCATATAAAAGGTGGTAAACTTTCTCTGCAAGCGCAATGAATATTTCACCTCGTCATCACTATTCGCGCCTACCTACTTCAGAAATCAAATATCATGCATGATCTGTAATATTCTTAGAATATACAGCATAACGAAACATTTCAGTCATGTGACTGTCATGAAAGCAACAACCTGATCTCTATACTGTAAAACTCAGCCTTTTGTATAGCTGTTTTCTTTACACATTTTAAAAATATATAGTAGGTAAACTTGTATTAAAGCAGGCCATGAGGGAAATTGTAGAAAATTGATTGGACTGTTAGTTTTAATAATTCGGTTCTTTATTTCTCCACTGCACAGCTTTAAAACTATTGATAACCGAGTATTTGTAGTGCAACTAAAGAAGTTGCCAAAGATTTCTTTCTTTTTTTCCCTGCATGACAAACTATGTCTGTATAGAAATGTAGAAAGTATCAAACCCCCCAGTTTGCTGCAGCAGGCACTCGGAGACTTGTAGGCACACCAGATAAGAGCGTGGCACCAAATACAGGCAAAATCTGTATGAGAATTTGGATGATTCAAACAGCCAGTTCATCGATTAGGGCAGTCCTGTTCCAGCAGGACAACAAATACAAATGTACTGCCAAATTATAACTGGAAGCGCTTCAGATGTAAAATGTGAAAGTCCTTGACTTGTCCTGCCAAACCTTAGAGATGAAAACCAAGAAGAAAATCTGAAGAATGCCTTGAAGATAACTGATGATCAAAGACACTTGAGTAAAACTGTTGAAAAGAATTGGAGTCAATTATCAGTTTTTGTATTTTACTTAAGAAATTAAGAAACATAAACCAAGGCGGTGAAACATAAGGCTCTTTGTACATACATCTTGGTCTACTTGATGCAGAGTGTACACTACACTGAAATGATGTCTGACGCAAACAAAACGTCAAATTTGCTTCTGTGCTACATTCTGCAGCAATGTTTCATAACTCTGTAAAGTCAACACTTTTTTCACGATTCCACATTTTCCCCCACAAGCTTGTAGATGCATGCTTCATGTGTTTGTTTAAATGTAGGCATTGTGTTTCGCTTTGCAGAAAGCAATGCATGGACATCCATTTACCTCTCCAAGTACCTGTCTTTTTGTGTACTGACTGATGGCGTCAGCATTCTTCAATGCATGGGACATCTGTCAGGAGGCGTAATGACATTTTGTTGTACAGTGCAAAGTGATGAGTTGACTATCGCAGTCATTTTCAGTGTTTTGTAACTGATTCATTCATAAACTTCAGTTGAGCGTTTAGAGTTCTTTACTTGATTTGCAGAAATTAATGTCTTCGTCTTGTCTTTTTTATACAATCTTTGCTATATGAACAGGAATGGAGGAAAATATGGAAACCAGTAGCTAAAGACCAATTCAGGTGATCCACAAGACTCAACCCCACAACAGCTAGTTATAGTCCTGACACTTGAATACATGTGTCTGCTGTCATTTGAGAAAGCAGCAGTTCAGTGGGAAGTTAAAACTACACAAAAGCCTAATTAAAAGATAATATGACCATAAATAAAGCAGTAAAATGATTCAAAATACCTGTAAAAGTACCAGCACATAATGCACTATATTGTAAGACTGATGTTGCAGCAACTCTTTATCCTTTAAATTAATCCTTGTTCTAAAGAATGTTGTGTTTTTATTAATGCTGTTTTAACTTGTATTATACATTACATGTGAGGGTGAAGGCACTTCCAGTGCCAGTGAGTCATGCACTTCAATGAGCCACCTCGTTGCTCTGTATATTTTTTAATACTAATATGATTTAATCACCGTCGACGACAGTGTCTGTATTATGTCAGTTGACAAAAGCTGGTATGTGCCCAGTGTACTGCATTTAACCTGATTCTTTGTACATGCTACAGTAACTGTATATATTGATTCGTTTAATGTCCGTTTTGGTGTCCCAACACTTGACTTTTAAAGTCTTCTCTTGTATGATTTTTATCTTTTGTGAATTGAATATGTGTGTTTTTCAAATGTGTAAAGCTGCATCATCTTTTAAAGGCAAATAAAACAATTCTGACTCTTTTGTTTGAAGTACTTGTAAAAGATACTGTAAAGTAGTGCCGATGGCGTGTGATCATTTTATCTCAAAGTCCAAATGTTTACGTCTTTTGATTGGAAAAAAAAAAAAGAGACGCTAGGAACAACTCAGGTTTGAGACGTAAAGAGGCATATTGTAATTGTTTGAATTCCAAATAGCTTACACTGCTTGAATGCTGGGATGAATAAATAACAGTAAACTTTTAGTAACACAGATACATGTGCTGTTGTTAGCTGGTAAGCGTGATGCTAAAAAGTAGAACAAATATTCATCCAGTATAAATTCTTTCCCGAAGAAAAATGTTGGCACCATAAATCCCTGTTTAGTTCAGCTTTTATGTCCACTGAATCGTGCGCTGGCGCCAATAGGAACACGCATTCTTTTGTTGTGTGTGTTCCTGTATTTGACAGGCTTGCACTTTGCAGTATATTAATTAATTTACTGCAGTTCATACAAGCTCATATGAATAAGCACGCGAGCTCTGAGCAGGGAATTTCCGATGGTCCCTGATGAGGGCCACCAACCACCCAGCCCAGTGCCTCTGGTCCTGTAACACCAGTGAGCTTCAATGTGACTCTGACCGGTAGTTAAGATTGGACTGTGGCAGGAGGAGAGGACGGTACCTTAAAAACAAAGTCTCAGTGTAGGCTTATAAAAAACAGACCGAGTGCATAATTAAGAACTGTTGTGTTCCTCTTTTTCATTTGGCAAGTTACAGGTGGGAAAGTTAGCTCTCCTAATTGCATTTAAAAACATGTTGCTCCTTAAATTTTATGCATTTCCTGTTGAGAAAGGGTATTTGAAGTGAATATAGATAAAACCTCAAGGATATGACCCAGGAGGATTAATTGTGCTTGTGAACGGCAGCGTGGTTGGGTTTTTGAAAAGATCAAACGTGATCGTGAGAGGCTCTCTGAGGATTGTTCAAGTATTCCCGAGGCCGGAGGGGATGGACTGCATGGAGACACTGGAGACTGTGAGTGCTGGCAGCATGCGCTCTGGTGTCAGTGGTCCAGACTGAACAACAACTGTTGAATTGTTGAAACTTTGCACAGTAAATCATGGTCACTGCAGAATATTGTTAACTGATTTAAGTGATCCTCTGACTTTTCCGGTGACGCCTCCAGCAGGCTGACATTTGTGGCAACAACTTTGGGATGGGTTGCCATAGAGAAATGAGCAAATATAGCCTACTCATGTTCCCCTTGGGAAGAATTGTGATGATTTGGGGGATTTTTGTCGCTGGCACAGAGGAGTTATGTTTTGGTTGACAGTCTGTCATAATATCTCAGGACCTCCTGAAGGGGATTTCCTCCTATTTGGCACAAGCGTCCACTCGGACTCAAGGATTACCTGATTAGATTTGGGCGTTCAAAGATCAAGGTCACTGTGACATAATATCCGTACCATTCTCGAGATATCTCAGGAATGCCTTCCAAATTGGCACCAATGTCCACTTGGACTAAACGATTAGAATTTAGTGGTCGAATGTTATTTTTTACTTCACAAAACACATTTATGGCCATAACTCAATAACTAATATGGTATTATTTCCCACATATGTCTAATAAGATGAAACCTTTTTGACAGACATGGATGTAAATGGCAACATGACTGGTTGATGGAGGCACACAGCCACAGGTAAGGCAGGTTTATGTTGTTGCTGCTGCTGTTTTTGTTCTTTAAAAAAGTAATTAAGGGATTTTCAGTTTAATCTATTGTTTATTGTTATTGTTTTAATTGTCCACAGCAATTTTCACCCATTGTTTATTTAATTATATTCTTCATAATTGCATCTGAATTCCCTATAAATAAAATAATGACTATTTTCAATCATCAGTTGACTGAGATAGGACGAGATATGACTATAATCATGCAATAACACAAAAATATTTCCATAAGTCATGTTAAGAACTTTTATTTATTTTTTAACAAATGCAACCAGAAGATAATCAGAATCATCAAGGTCGGTTATCAAACAAAAGTTTAAAATGAACATAACTATTTTTTTTTTAAATGGACAAAAAACAAAATATTGGAGTGTTATTTTCACAAACTGCGGTTACAATCAGTTTACTTGACCCGTTTTGGTAATCCCATCTATTCTTTTTGAGGTGTAATAAATTCAGGTAAACTTCTAGGACTCTCCATGAGGTAAGAAGTGATCGGCACCATGGTCAGAAGTGAGGCAATCTAGTTTTTAATAATTAATGATCAAACTAACATTAGCATTGTATTCATCATGAAAATTCTACACTGACTGGATTACAAGCTGACACCCGGGTAGCGAAATACTTTGTTGTAATGCCTCTTCAAAAGTGACTTGTGGTTGAATGACATGTTTTGTCAAATTACATTTTGACCTAAATATTAGTTTATAAAACTGACCAACTAAAAAAGCTTCAACAGAAATAATTATTCCATCGACATAACTAGCTTTATGAATTTACTTCATTTAGCTCGTTGACAGACCGTCACATGGTTCATTATAAAATCTAGAAGTTAAAACTAATATTTCATATTTTCAAATTAATAATGATTAACCCTATTTTGATCAATTAATCTTCTTTGGGAGATTTATTTTACAATGCAAAGTGTTAAAAAATGTAGACGAGACGTCTAAGTAAGCTGTTATGGCAGTTTGATGCCTCTAATAAAATGGGCCATTCAAACTTAACACTGTAAAATGACAAAATATTGTAATATTGTTGACAAAATTGTCAACTGGCATGAAACAAAGGGGGAAATAGTACCGTCAACAGTCCATTTGCTAATGTGTTGCCTCACAACATCCCTTTTTCCCTTTGAAAATATCGAATCAAATCTATCCATTATGATCAATGACACTCCCTGCAGCTTCATCAGCACCCACCAGCACATGTTGAGGTCACAGGATCTTCTCCGAGTTTTCTTGACTTTAATTCTGAGAAAACAAGTATAAAAAAAATAAAACTGAGAAATCAATTCATTAAACAGGTAGACTCACAATTCAGTATTTTAATGCTGTTAAATCTGTCACAAAAGTAAATCTCACCTTTTTTTTCACATTCGTCACTGCTTATGATGGCGGAGAGTCCGGTGGGCTAAATTAGAAAAAGGAAAAAAAAAAGACAAACACATTCTTGATTCTGAAGAAAGACGGTTGCCATTTTCACTCAACACCCAAACACATAAATAAGAAGCTCGTGAACTCCTGATGTTGTTCAGTTTAATTGGCAACGTAATCTAAAGCGTAAAGTAGGGAGAAGCACGTTTCTCCACACAGGTGATGACGAGGAAGATTCTCTGAATAGTTTAAATAAACGCAGAGAAAATACTGAATAAGTTAGTGTAGTGAAACATTCTTTCCAGGATAGTTTTAAGCTTTGGTCTGGTTTCCAAAGTTGTGTGTTTATTTACCAGTATCTCTGGGATTAGAGTTATAATATTGATGTTTTGTTTTTTGGGTGTAATTGTGATATCAGAAGTATGTTCATGACATCCCTATCTCCTGCGAGCCTCCGAGCCACCTAGTGGAAATAAGCCACTTTATTGCAAATTAATTTGAGCACTGTATGCACATTTGGGTTGGCTACTGTATTTTTAATTGATCAAATATAATCAATGTATAAATATATTGATTGTATTTGAGTGTCCGTCTCACTAACTGCCTCACCAAAGGGAAAAAGAAATGTTGAGATTACATGATAGTTTTATTCATTGATTTCTTCATATTTTTAAAATTGTTATTTTTAGGAACTTAAGTTTGTTTAAATGTTTATCAATCATAATGTCTCAGGATTCGGCCCCCAGTAGTCACACTCGTACTCTTTTTACCACGTGCGCCTAAGAAACACCTTTATAAAAGCAGGAAGTGAAAGAGCATATCTGTGCCATTGTTCTTGTGATCTCTCAGAAATGCATGAAATGGCCATGACCTCTTGACCTCTTGACTGACTATTGATCAAATTTTAAATAAATTATGCTTGTTGGAAAAATGTAGGTTGCGTTTGTCAAAATTTGGCGGATTTATTATATATCTTGGAAAAACAATATTATCAAACAAGCTGTCATTTTATGGTCAAAAACAACACTTTGTGTCCACTTATTATTGACTCATTTAGCTCTCGATAGGCTCGCGATGCGCATGGATATTTCTGACTTTAAAAGATGTTCATCATTATTTAATGAAGAAAGAAAAACTGTGGTTGCCAATGACAACACACCACATGACCTGCGGGATCTTACCCATCGGCAGAGGCAAAACCTTACAGGGACTTTTCAGGTGCTACAAAAAGGACTGACTATGTGACATGGCTGTCGCACTGGCAAGCTATTAAGTAATAAACAGGGAAATATATGTGTGTTTTAAAAAGGCTCATGGATAAAGATGAGAACAGAAACTCGGCCAGTCATGGAAATCATGTTAAACTGTCTGCATGTGTTGGTAGAAAAAGACGACAAGTTAGCAAAACGAATAAGCTCCTCAACTTTGTTCACGATCAAAGCGGACTCAGAATGATTTGATTCAAGCCGCCGTGGAGTTTATCACAAGTCATATGAAACTTGACCTATGAGCAGCATCCTATGGGAGCATGGATTTCACAAACAGCTGTTTTCTCTTCAAACCAAGACTGTGGACATCGGCCCATGTGCTGTAGATGTCCTGTGTACTTTAACAATCAGCATGTGCGGTTTGGGGTTTTTATCTGGTCGTTTAAGAGAAAAGTAACAAACTAAAACTAACCAGGAGACCCGCTGCCTCACATCTGTGAGAGGAGAATAAAATTGTATAATTTTATTCTCCACATCTCCGTACAAAGGGAAGACAGGTTTGAGATGTCAGTAAAACAAATTCTAGAAATTCATTATTTGATTTAATGAGATTAAAGTCTAATTTGATTTGATTATACTGGTCACAATAAAGCCACGGAATAACTCCTGTACAGCTGCTAAATACTTTTGACTGCAATAGTGTGCACGAGACGGTATCCACGGCCACAAAACCTTTGAAGCACATGAAGACCAACAGCTGTGACAAACCAGAACCGGCTTTCTTCTTTGGCTCATGTTGCCACTGCAAAGGAAAGACTTATGGAACTGAGGAAGAACCCTAATGAGAAGGACTTTCACATCAAAGTCAGGAACATCTTTGTCCAGACGGAGAGGCGCACAGACTCTCTTCAAACAAAGTAAGTGCCTCTTTTAAAAAAAACAGAATAAATCAAATCTATACATGTATGTATGAATGTATGAATACATACATACACACACACACATATACATATATATATATATATATTAATTAATTACACTAATTATTAATATTAGCTTAGAGACTGGCATGTAATAGTACACATTTCCCAATCTCTTTCTCACACACAACCAACAAAGTATTGTTGTTGCTTTAGCTCAGTCCAAAAGTCAAACATTACTAGAAGATCACTAAATGATAAACATTTCCAAAGTTCTATTATTTTTTTACCAAAATAAGTATTCTTATATTTGTTGTCATTTAGATTTTCCAACAACATGTAATATGTTCAAAAACAGTTTGTTCTCAAGGTGGCAGTGTAGAAGCAAAATTACATCACCATAAATTACATTTATATAACCACAATAACATAAAATCATACCTTGCCCTTTTGTTTAGGGTGATGACATCAAGACAGACAATTGGACGCTTCAGTCAAAAAACCCAATGGGAAAAAATATTTGTTTATCGGCCAATATATAAATAATTTACTTACACATTATTATTAGTTTAGTTTGAGAGCCCTTTTATTGACTTTGTGTGTGTTGGCACAGGTTTCTCTTTGTTTCTTTGTTCTGGTGCGCCGTCGCGAGATGATTTTACTTCTTTTTGGAGGAATGATTAGCTGTGATCTTACAGGTGCGCTGACAAACAAGATTCCGCTGTTTTTTCCCCATTATTTACCCAAGTGTGCATTTTTATGCATTTGGATGAGTGTTAAAGTGGCTATCTACGTGCGCGCTGACACAGAGATCTCCATCTTTTTCTTGATCCTGGTGCTTTGTCACCAGACGCTCATTGCGTGTGGACATGCCACATTGTTAGGTCAATGCGTACCCAGACAAAGAGTTCCCTGCATGTCACTGCTTTCTTGCTTTAGATTCACTGACTGCACATTTTAAGGCTCATATGTGTGACAACAGCAACACTTGCAGGTTTAACGCATCTCAGGTCGTGTGTGATGAGTCTAATGAAGTGGAACGATAAAGTAATTGATTTATCTTGTTTATCTATGAACCACCTGTAATAATCTTTAGCGGCTAACAACAAATTGTTAGATCTAAATATATCTACACAATATTCATACTTTACAGCTAATCACTATGATTCACCGTCTGTGCTTCTTCATTTCAAAGGCCAAACTTTATATGTCTGTAGGTGACACCGAGAGATTACAATGTAGAAAAAGATAAACTCTCTTTGATCAAACTTCCACAAACTCTTGCCACTCAGGCATTTTTCATTTGCAGCCTTCATCACTGCCTGTGCAGGGAGGGCAGGAAGGACCTTAAAGCGGACCATCCAAGCAAATCATAAAAGAGAAGATATGTTTCCACTTCCATATTCATGTCATCAGAAGAAAGAGTCTAACGAGAATCTTTTTGTAATGTTTTCTTACGTGTCCTGTAATCTCCAAGGATGTAAAAACATTTGTGTCTGATCAGTGTACTGAACTGAAGAAAAAGACAGAAAATTTTGTACATACCCGCCAACGTGCTTGGAGGCATTCTCAAAAAACTTTGTTTTAGACGCAACACTGCAGAAAAACAAACAAAAACATTGTTATAGACCAACACATGATTCATCTCATTGGTAAGATTCCTCAATAGATTCTTTTGTAAAACAACATAAAATTCACTTTGGATAAAAGCATAAGCTAAATACTTGTTATCTCAGCGCCAGTTCTGACAGATTACTGAGACACTTAATGGAACCGAGCCATTGCTAATATTTTTCTTATTAAAAAAGGCGTTAAAAGATAACAAGCCTTATTAATCCAACAACTTTGTCTTTTCAGGGTAACGAAATTAATAACTTTATCTTATAACTTTGTTTTTTGCTGACACATTGTCGCCTTTTTAATTGATATGGTGAATTTGTAACAAACATTAACATTATAATGTTTTTGGCATATGGAGTGTTTAAGGTTCTACCACCCTGTGAGGTAATATGTTAAATTATATTTTACGTATGTTCATTAGCTAGTTTATTGCAACTAACTTATTTTGTCAGGTAGTTTAATAGCTGTTACTGCTTACAACTACTGCCTGCCCCGTCTAAAAATGTCGTTGACGAAAACGATAAGAATAAACCAAAACACCTAAGTTGTGGACCGTAAAACCAAAACAATGAGCTGAAAGATGCTAAGAGTGCAGGTTAACTGCAGAATCAGTTGATAATTCTATCACGACAAGCGACCCCATACACATAATCTATTGTGAATAAAATAATATTGATTATCGTCATTTTTACTAATCTTTAGGACGACAGAAGATAGCAACATGTGCATTCTTCGACTGAACAGTTTTGATAATCAAAGCTACTAATGCCTTCAGTGTCGCTCATCCAGCACGTCTTAGTTGACCAGTATCTCAAAAAAGGGGGCGACAGCCTTTCGGAAGACAGAAGAGTCCTTACTAGGATGTGGCTGAGCCCTCGCCGCTGGCTGCACTCGGGGTCTTTTGTTGAGCGGTGTACCTGGAGGGGGGCTCAGGAGGCCTGACAGGGGGTCTACAAATGGCATGTTTCTCTGTGGACCTTGTTCTGGTTGGCCCATCAGAATCTCCTGAAATAAATAATACAACCTTCACATAAAACTACATGTTACAATACAATTGTAAATAGCAATATTAAGACTAATGGCTATGATGGGTTGAAAGGGTTCCGAAACCCCTTTTTTTAACTTTCACTATGATATAGATCTTCTATAATACCAAAAGATCTTTGCAATGACATGCTAGAACCAAACCTCTATTTGTTTAAAGATGATTGAAAAGGAAGAAAAACAATAACGGATGACTAAAATCTTCTGAGACGATTTTGTCAGCAACTCAACTATACTAAACTAGACTGCCTCACGGTTGTATGTCTCCTCCAACCAGTCAAGTTTCAGTTTACATCCACTTCTGACCAGCTCCACTTTGTAATGTTATTCTATTAAACATTTGTGTGAAATAGTCATAATTAGCATATGCAGGGCAAAAAAAGACAAATGACCAAAATCTGTTGCCTTGACTTCATCTTTGATGACGCTTGAGTCCAAGTGGATGTTGGTGGCAAATTTAAGGAAATGCATTTACAAGACTGCTTTGAATCAGGGGTGTCAAACTCATTTTAGTGAAGGGGCCACATGCTGCCCAGTTTGATCTCAAGTGGACCGGACCAGTAAAATCACAGCATGATAACGCATAATTAACGACAATGTTCCTCTATGTTTAAATCATTGGTGAAGGTTTTTAGATCCATCCATCCTTGCTGTGAGGCGTCAGTGCTAGCCACTACACCACCGTGTAGCCCAGATATGATTGTGGCGCCACTTTCATGACGTGAGCCATGTTGAAGGATTTCTAACACAATAATATCAGTGCTCACATCAATTACGAATGTGGCTCAATGGTTTGCAAGTCCATTTCATAAGCAGAGGATCAGAGGTTTGAATCCCAGCTCTGCTAATTTTGTTGTTAAAAAAATTTTAAAAAAAGATTTATATTATTTTAATTGAACACCCTGGCGGAGCGCATCCGGCCCGCGGGCCGTATGTTTGACAACCCTGCTTTTGATAGACCTTTGGCCACGTCTATTTCCGGCGCCTCGGCATAAAAACAAACAAATCAAGATAAAAAAGGCACTTTTAAGGACTGGATGTAGCCACATGACAAAAGGGGAAACAAGCTGGCGACCTTATGAAGAGCTGGCTGACGATATTCATCTTGTCTACGACTATTTCCATCTGCTACCATATCTGACCAAAGAATCACAACTTTTGCTTTCTACATTACACTACATCCCTTTGTGTTCACTTTTGTAAAATTCCCATAAAACCTGGAAGGAAGCATTATGTTGTCAGTAAAAGATAAACAAGTATTCATGTTTTTTGCACATGAACACATGGTTCATTATACCTTCTCTGTTGGCTGCTGTGACTTTCGGAGGTTGTCTCCTGCTCTGAAAGGATGGTACTCTGCTCACATAGACTCCAGACTCCCCGTTTGCCGCTGAAGAAGAATCTGGCCTTTGCCTTGTGTCGTCTAACTTGCCAGAGTCAGAGTCTAAGTGTCTTTCCTGACGGCTCGCTGTTCTGGGCATCAATGCCAGTCTTGGAGGAGGTTCTCTTGGAACGAGTGGAGCCAGGCTTACAGGTTTTGTCCGCTGCAGGGGAACCGGGTTAGTTGAGACTTCCCCATCCATGACGGAGCTGTCGGTCTGGCCATCTGTTGCAAAGAAAGAACATAGCCAATAAATAAATGTAAATGTTTTCTTCTGTGCGAGAACAGAATCATGCAAAGCTCAGCAAAAAATGTGCTAAAGGTCACAATACAATACAATGTAATTGTAAAAAAAAAAACACGTAGTAACGCAAGCACAATGTTTCAGAGGTTTAAGAAGAAAAAAAATTATATAATCATACAGGGCTGGTTATTTCGCTTTACAAGAGGTAAGTTAATAATCGTTAAATATTAAACACACTCAAGCTGCATGTGTTCCAAAGCTCTCTGCCACAGTGTACGAGAGCACGGAGACACACCCACTTAACAAGGGGTTCAAACAGGCCAAAAATTACACAATTTATTCAAAGGGCTTTCAAAAAAATGCTATAAAAGAGAGTAAAAAGGTGCCTTAGTTTATTTATTTCCAAATAAAAAAAGCACTAGAGTAATTCCATATCAACAATAAAGCATAAAAAAAGGAATAAATACAGGTAACGAATCAATTATGATTTTACATTCTTTGACAAACAAAAGAACGAACCCATGTTAAGGAATATGTCATACTTTTTTTAATGTATTTTGTTAATGTTAAGAACCGACTGCAGAGATATTATGGCTAAAATCTTTTTGCAATATTTTAATAATCTACTGTACCACAGCACAGATAGGTTGGGTTAATGATAAAGATGATGATGACAATGGAGTCGAGGGAGCCTGATAATTACTCTCTGTGTGCTGGTAGACGTTGTGACTAAGAGCTTGATAAACACGAGGTGGACGCTTGGAGATGGTGATTGGTTGCCGCTTTCTCGGGGTGATCCGCGGAGGAGGGACTGGTGGGGAAGTGCTGTCCTCTGGCATATAACTGAAGATCTTCAATCACAAGAAAACATACAGTCACACTTTGGTTTAGTGGCTATTGTTACAGACTGTAAGTGAATAAATACAAGTATACATGACACATGCGAAGGAGCAGAAAGAAAACGGCGACAATAGAATTGTCTGCTATTTTTCACAAAACAATCTGAACGGAAATACTCGGTATGAATCCCAAATAAGTGATTTCGTGACTTCTCTGGCAAATAAATGCTTCTGCTGCGTAAAATCACATTAAGAAGGATCATATGATTCGGCACTGTCCAAAATAAACTAAATGCATTTATTGTCCAGAATTCCATGAGAAGATCAACATCCTCGACATCTGTACGTATATGAAGCTCCAGACTTAGCATAGCTTAGCATAAGAGTAGAAACAGCTACCGTGGCTCAGACCACTAGTGTTGTTGTATCTTGTTTGTTTAATGGGTGTACAAATCAACACCTAAAAACGTAAATTTAGGATTTTACTGGGGTTGTAATTACTGGACTATTTCTTAGCCCAAAAAATAATTGAACTCCCTGTTGTGGTTTTGGGGATTTTGTTTCCAGCCAACCAAGCTTTTTCCACTCATTCCCAGTCATTATGCTAAGATAAATTAGCCAGCTGCAAGTGGTAGATTAAAATGAACTGAGTGGTATCAATTTTCTCGTCTTAATCTCGGTAAAGCATAGAAGTATTCCCTATAGTTTTTTTTAGGACTATTTTTTTTTTTACTATAATTCTTCTAAAATGTACCTTTTTGAAGTCCTCAATCAGAATCTCAACGACAATATTTTGGAACTTAATATCCAACATGGCCGCCACCGTTTCCTCCTTGGCTCTCAATAGTGTGGGTCCAAAGATAACCGCCATGTTTGAAGGGGTCATTCGATTTTCTTCACTGTGACTGCACACGCTGTTCACAAACATCAAGGACTGTTAGCACTGGGCAGTGACACATAAATCCTGTGGGAGCAGTAAAAACAGACAATAAATACAGTCTATGCTATAACATACTTGACCAAGTGTTTGATAAGCATCTCCACCATCTCCCGATTCTTCTCTGGCAGTTTGTGGGAAAGAGAATGAATCTCACTCAGTCGAAAGTCCAGATTATCTGACTCTGTGACACAAAGACAACACAAAGTATCTATAGACTTAAATCACAAGAGAAGCAATATAAAATACACTGCAATGGCATGAGACTAGTAAAAAACCCAGGCCATATAATCGGGAGCCTCTATTCAAATACCGAACGACATTTCCAGGAAACTGAAGCCACAATCTGTCTTACTGTAACATCCTGACAGAATGAGGCTGATGCTATTAAACTCATTGTCTCCTCTGTTTTACAATGAGATTGTGTGACCGATAGAAAATAAGCAGAGCTTTTATTGCTTCTAGACTGCTGAACCTGCCATTGATTAACCAATGCCTCTCTTGTATCTGCCATGCATGCAATGCTTGTCCGCAATGTAAAGATATGCAAAATACATGGAAAATTGACTAACTACTATAACTTCATATATTACACAGGTCAACAGTCAGATAAATTCAGGAAACTGTAACTTAATTGTAACCTATTGTAAAAAAATAACAATAAATGACAAAATTTAAACTACCAGTATATACAAACAGAATTTTCAATGCGACTTCATTTTATATTTATCCTCCTCTTTGCAAATAGAAAGCATGAAGGCTTTTGGTACTTTAAGTAGAACATGAATAAGCATGCAAAATAAAAAATCATTTTTTCACCATTGTATGCCAACAGGTGAGGACAAGTTTTAGGCAAAGTCACATAATCAAGTTACAAACCGTCCTAATCACTGTTGCATCATCGAGAGGATTAGATTTTGAGTGACACTTCAGTATGAGTTGACATATTTAGGTCTAGATCCACGAAGAGAGTTTAAAGAAATGAATATGAACATGTAAACACAAGTCCCTGATCTTTTTGCTGGATGAAGTCTAAACACATCTTACTTGCAGCACACATGAGGTCTCTGTGTAGACTGTAGGTCATCAGCGGTTCAGACAAGCTCCTGTAGAAACATACACACAATCGTAAACAAGTCCAAGGCTGCAGTGCATTATAACTCACCACGTCAAAACACACAAAAAAACAAAAAGCAGGCCTCACTGTTACACATTTGCACCAAGAAGCGCTTAGAGACTGCAGCCTCTGTCTACGCTGCGTTTGTTATTTTAATAACAACCTATTACTTCAATGTGCATTCGGTTCCAGATCCCTACAAACACCCGACAATCGAGCAAATTCTTGGAAAATGTGTAAATCCTCTAAATATCAGGGATTTGTACCAGTAATAATTCTGCAAGGTTAGAAATGAGATCATTGATCAATTAAAATTAATTGAATAATTTGATTATAAATTTGTATTATTAATATTGTATTATAGTTGTATGTATTTAATGTAGGCCTATCTAACAGATGCATTACAGAAGAGACGTACAGTCAAAATCCGTATCAAAATTCTTGTCAGTCCAAAATAGCTGTAAATCTCGAGCTACACAGTGCTCTTCAGTATTTTTCACATATCAACTTTATGTCTCCTACTCGCATGCATCTCCTCACAAACAAACATACCTTAGATAAAACTTCAGTGCACTTGTGATGGTTTTAACGTCCCAGTCGCTGCTCTGGAGATCCACGTCTCCTGGGTTTGTGGGGTCTATTAAGAACAAAACACAGCAAATGTTCAGTTCCATGTAAACAACACTGACAACCACCTGTGATTACGGCCTTAATTGATACAAGTAAATTACAGGTTGTTGCACGTACCAGCCATAATTTAATAATAAGCAATACGGGTGCAGGAATTCACTACTAGACATACAGCAATTGCAAAAACATGTCGATGATGATGATGATGATGTTTTTTACAGAAGAATATAAGGCACATCACAAAAGGAAAATCATTAGTGTAAATAAGTGTTGATGTTATGTCTAAATTTGAATTTAAATTTGAATCAGAGCTGGGCGATAATTCTTTGTGGGTTTGCCACTACAACCCCCAGCTTTTAATGCATTTGATTTTTATAAAAAATGATATGCAGCCATTTTAAGACAGAGCCACCTGGAGCAGAAGCACCGCGAGTCAGCGACCTGCTGATATTTTCTTGTCATTTGTGCAGATGACCTTCACAAAAGTGGCAGAACCGGCTTTGTTGTACAAAAGAAGACAAGCCCGAGGGAAGAGACACAGTGAATGAACGTACAACATGTTCACAACTTATTTCCTTACCAAAGAAGGCATTTAATAGCTTCTGCACCTGGATGTTGCTGCCAACTGTTCTGTACACTCCTTCTTGTGTGACTCCTGGACAGAGAAGAGGGGGAGGTTAAAAAAACATTTAAAAAAGGGTCCATAGTGTAATCTGGACAAATACAGAGCAGTGGAAACCACATGCTTCTCTTCAGAGGTGCACGAGCCAGAATCAAGCTACAGATGTGCTTTCCTGATTGTGCACGCTTCGTCTAACCAGTTAGTTTGAGACCAAACAATGCGCCATGCGAGTCCAATTGGATGCTTATGGCTTGAGTGCTTCTTCTTATCTTGTGAAATTAATCGCACTTCTGCCGAAACATTTTGAAACTGTAGAATTATAAAAGGTAAGGTTTGAGCTATTGGGCTTCTATGTTTTAGCATGTGTGGAGAGAAGGGCTTTTGTTAAAGAAATAATAGTAAAAACAATCCTTTAAAAAACAAACATGACATGTGTGTCATAAAAATAATTAAACTTCTGTACGATCTGAAATAGAGAATTTAATTCAGACTATTATTGCAATAAAAAACATGACAGCTGCTTGCAGGCTTGGCAATAAATATTGACCACATGACTCAACTACACCCCCTTCTGAGAAAGTAAGTAAACTATCAGAGCAGCTGCAATAAACATCTAAGACCCTTTACCTTTTGTTTCAATGTAGTTGATGCACTTTCGCACAAACTTGAATCCAATTTCGTTCAGTTCCACTGTAGAAGTAAAAAAAGATGAAAGGATTTAACAGCAAAGATAATTATTCCAATTCTTAAAAGCGGGACATCAATGTGTGAGTGTGTCTGGCTACATCTCATCACATCAACATCACAACGTCAGACTGTGAGGGTCACGAATGACTTACTTTCAGCTTGCTTGTGAATTGGGGAATGATAGATCTGAAATGGGAAAAAAAAATGAAATCGAGGAAACATATGGAAAATCTAAGACTCGCTTCCAAACATGATCAATGAACACATCTTCCTTAGAATATACGAGGGAAACTTGATGAGGGCAGGAGGACACAAAGTTGCTTAACTAAAATCAAACTTGGCTGCATATTGTGATGGCTTCCCGTGGTGTTTATGGGACTATTAGCCCAGTTTTCGGGTTTCGGTTTATTTTATGAGTAGATTCAAATTGCATGAAAACAGTAACAATGTAAGCGGAGAGGGGAAAAAAGGATGGGAGGACATAATGTGTGTCTTGTTAACTGATTTAAAAAGGAAAGATTCAGGATTTTTAAAAAAAGAAAAAAAACAAATAAAAATGATTCGGTACTCTTGGGAGTAATTTAGAGAAGCTTTGAAAGTTAGTAACTCACAATGAACACATCCAACTCAAAGTAGTTTTGATATCAAAGCATTGTCTTATTCTTCCCCAAATTGTTTTTAAGTCTGTCACCCGGCCCCACGAATGGCTGTCAGGGGTCAGGGCCAGCTGGAGCGCAGCTGGGGCCGATAGAGTCTTGTCTCCTCAGCAAGGACGAGTGCTTGTTGCCACAGACGGTTGTGTGAAATAAGTGTGTTATTGATTTAGGCCTGAGAAATAAAACAACTACGGCATAACTCTCTGCTTTGTTTTGGGAGAAAATGTATTTTTTTTTACTACTTAAGAATAAGCAATAAGCCATGCTTCAAATCTGACAAATCTGATTTGTACATGCAAAAATAATGGAGCTGCCATCAGAGAAAGGAATTACTGGCAGGGAAAAGTAACCTTCTTTCCAATGTTTGAATGATTGTCTTGAGAAAAGTAAATTGCCAAAATGTCCTCTTGCTGAGGCAAGTTTGCAGAGGAACGTGCAAGCATTTCCTCTTCATCCAACTCTTTGATGCCAAATACTTATTTTTTTAACTTATAGGAGTTCCAATGGAAAGTGCACAACAACCTTTAGGTAATCTGCAAGTTAGATATTGCATAATATTTGCCATATTGACACACAGGTTCATGCATGTCAACGACTTCTTAGTTTGGAAATTAAAAAAAGAAAGAAACTTCTATCTCTCATCAACCCGCCTGGCTTCCAGAGCTCCTGGTTTATTCTGGGCAAAAACCACAAAAATGATTGTCAATGTGCATCTACGAGGGATGCAACTAACCGTTGTTGTTTTTTTATTGTCACTAAAACCTGCAGATATCATTTTTAAATGTTTGGTTAAGTATTTTTCCAGAACCCTAGGGTACATTGTCAAATGTCTTTCTTTCTCTCAACCAACAGTCTAAAAGTGAAAAATAATCAGCTATACAACAAGGAACCGCAGCAAACCCTAGAAAAGCCCTAATGAATATTTGTAATTTTTTTGCGATACAAAATAATTTTAAAATCCATCTATTAGTTGCTAATTACTTTTGTTTCTCCACTAATCACCTTCGCTCTTGTGTCCACTCCAAGTCAATAAGTGTTAAATGGTAGCGGTGACTAACTCAACAGTTAAAGGTGCAAGAAAATCAGCACACTCTTAAAGCAAAGCTCTCGACAATGGGACAGCACAGTATGAGGAAGGTACAGAAGATGCGGTATGTACAGAACAATGTTGAAACACATAGGAATATGCACTACACGCTGCACTATGAGGCTCATCCGAGCAAATATAAAGTGTCCATCAGACTGCATCTCATATATCAGCCACTCAAAAGGCTAAAAAGGGCATTCAGTGTGTAATAAAGTCCGCTGGAGCAGAAAAGATTAGTCTAACAGAACACCAGAGTTGATCCTTGTCCAGAGCAAACCTGGCAGCAGCGCAGTGCATCTCTGCGTGACAATATTTAGGCAGAGCGGGCGGAAAAGCTCTTGTGAAATGTGCATGATATACAGAAGTCATTGAGGAAGTTGCACAAGAAGATAGGGCGCTGAGAAGCGTGCCTTCTGCTATTTTCAGATTCTTAGGCTGTGACGGCCTATTTGTTCTGTCCACAACTCACACGGCATCTACCTTTAAATCTTAACCATCTCATATGAGAAGGACTGCAGAGGGAGCACAAAATAAGCAGGGTTTACAACCAAAAGAGGAATCAACTTTTTGCAACTACGGCTATTTGGTTTGCCACCGTCTCAAAACTGCTGAATGCAGAGACTGTGGGAGTCGGAGCAAACATTTGGCTGCTTTTATAGAGAGGTGTCAATTAACGCCTAAACATAATAATAAGAAAGAAAAGAAAAATCACTGAATGTGTGAAGTCAGCCGATGGTCTAATGGGCTGAACAGGCTTCATACCATCTCACACGTCTGAATTGGAAGCCGTAACGACATCACCCTCGCCTAACAAATGCCACGTGAGCTGATATGTCCCATACGCGATAAATGCAATAGCAAAAAAGCACAATATTGTTTCCGTTAAACAAATATATTATTTAAACGTGCACGGTACTCAACACATTTTTTCAGAAGCTGATATTGTAAATACATAAAACCCTTTTAATTAGGTGCAATCCAGCTTTTGAAGCTGCAAATGACGTTCATCTTGATAACTGAAGTTGCTTCCCTTAAATATGTAAGATGGAAATTTTACTACCTGCCAGTATTTAAGGAGGTTGAATCTAAGACTTGTTAAATAGACTCTGCAATCCAGATTGGAATTGGAAACTGGCGTTGGGAGTTTCCTGTGTCACCACAATAACCAGTGGCCATGTCTCCCCTTAGTAGCAGACTCCATATTGCATTGTACATATTTTTGGCACTCAAGTCGTTTTTGACAAAAATTATGTCTCGGAGAAGAATAATCTAAAATGAGAGGAGAAATTAACTCACAGGCTCTTTTCCATCCATGGCCTCCATCCACAACTTCCTGTCTCCCTCCGAAAGAGCTTGGAAAGTGACGGGTGTGTTTCTATGGAAACAGTAACGAATGCCATTTAAAGAGGCAAAGGTTGCAATTTAATCATCCAGTCACACAGCTACATTTTCCAACCACGATTGAACATTTTGTTTTTAGAGCTCTTAGACATTTTTCAATTAAAACAAAGTGGACAAAATAACAAGAACAGAACAAGAAGAAGTACCGATGTGTTAACAATGGAGGTCACAAACGGAGACGAGCGAGCTGGGCGTGAAGACTTGATAAGAATCAACTGTTGCAATCTGTCTCCTGCAGAAGCAACGCGATCCGGTGCCAGATTCGACAGCTTATAGGCGACTGGATCAATTGTTAACAAAGAGGACTGTGCTGCAGGTTTGAAGCTGCCAACTGCACTAATCAGCTCACTATGGCAACCTTAAAAACTCAAACTCTCTCAACCGATAGCTAACTCCTGTCTGGAGGAGCCACATGGCTATGATGGCTATTGCTTTATGCTGGCATCTTGCAAACTCGGATGAAGACAATTTATAAAAGGACTATCTATAGTCGCCCTATGTACACACCCACTGGGAAGGTCAAAGGTCAGGGTCAGAAAGTGGCGCTGGGAGCATTTCAGGGACATCCGGGCTCGACGTAAAACATCTTGAGCCAACAGCATAATCCTCTCCACTAGACAGCACTGCCACCTTCAGTTTATCAAACAGCCTACTCCTCATTGTGTTGTTCTGCTCGCACACTGACACAAATGAGTTGCTCCACAATTGGAGACACTTTTAAGCGCTTTGTGAATCATTCAAGCAGCTTTTAATCCTTTAGACACTCTGTCGACACTCCCAAGTATTTCAACGTATTTCAAGAAGCCTGAATCTGACAGAGCCGCCTATGGCTCAAATGCATGCTGTACCGAACGGCCCGCTTGTATAAATATGAACTTGTTGTGTTCCTTCCCCCTGAAATTACACAGTTTTCCATCTGTTTCCAGCCCGTGCCCGTTGCTTAGGGATTGTTTGGGCTGCGGTCCATTTAGCCCTCACACTCCGTCCTTGTGAGCCACCTGTTCACCTCGCCGCCTCAACCTGTTTATCCCACAAGGCTCCCGTGATGCCTCATCTCCCCGCGCACAGATCTGTTTGCGCTAACCTTTCGTTGGTTTCCATGTCGAAGCAAAAGCGCTTGTCGATGGACTCTGTCTTCCGGCGGATGCAAGATATCAGTGTCAGCACCGTAATGCCCTGGAGAGGGAGGGAGGGGAAGAGTGAGAGAGAGAGAAAGCAAGAGAGCGAAAGAGAGAGAGAGAGAAAGAGAGAGAGAGAGAGAGAGAGAGAGAGGATGATGACAGCAGTCTGAGGATATCAACTCGCTGCAGGTGCTGAAGATGTCAGAGCATGTTGGTCTGTGGCTGTGAGTGGTGGCTTTGTTGGAACAGTCTTTGCATCTTTTTTCAGTGAAGCACCTGTTTAGTTGTCGGCTTTTGTTCACAAGGCACCATGACCAGCTGTCTCCCCTTCGTGTGGTAGGTGCAATAATATTTGACCCACGACACGCCTAAAGCCCCTGTTGAGACAAAAAAGAAACAACGACAACCAAAAAAGGAGAGGGCTTGTCAGACAAAACAAAAAGAGTGCATCCAGGTATTATGCTTCTGTTTAAACATCTGGCACACATACACTTCTCCTGGCAGTACAGATAGCCCTGCATGGGCAGGAAACTGTGCATTTTACAAATGTGGGATGGGTGTTTCATTCGCTTCATCAGCTCCTCCATCTCCTCGCGAGTGCTCTCGTAGTGGTTTCTTGTCTGCAGGCAAAACCGAACAGCACTTTAGAATCTTATTGGCATGTGATTAAGAAGATATTAAATCTCTTTGATGGCATCATTTGCTGCACCACTTACATTCTGCAAGCTGAGCTGAAGTTCTTGCTTGTAAGGCATGAAGTCCTGAGTCATCTCCACTGTCAGGTTGTTGAGCGTTAGAATGCTCTGCAGAAACGCCAGCACCTGTCCAACCAAAGCAGGAATTAGATAACACAGATATCCATCAGCGAGTTCTTCTATTTGATTATATATATTTCCTAAATCTCTTGTGACATGACAGCAAAGAGGAAGAATAGAAGAGCAGCACTCACCGGCTCAACCACGTCAAACTTCTTCCTGTCCTGCACCTGATGGATCTGGTACACATAGTCCACCGACGATTCATAGAAATTCACGCGCTCTTTTTCAAGGAGATCATCCGCCTGTAGCACAAAGTTAAAAAAAAAGAAGAAAAAGGACATTTTGAAGCAGTGACTTCTCACTTTTACATTTTACGGCATAACTGATGAATACATGTCATACGCCACCTCTTGAAGATGACTCTCTTTCTTCTTTGCAGAAAGATTCAGGTGTTTGTCGACCTGCGAGTGATATTTCTCACTCTCCTTCTCAAACTTCTTTTTCTTTTCCTGCAGGACAAATGTGTAATTGTGAAAATTAAAGTTTGAATACAATTTTAAAGATGATCCGGCAAAGCTTGACTGGAAGACAAATAGTGTTTAGAAATGTTCATCTCTCATTCAAATTATGAACAGCTATCAAAAACTACAACTAGCAAGATATTTAATTTGAGCTTATTTTGAAAGCCGACATTTCAAGCTAATATTCCAATTTTTGATGGAGATTCTTTAAATTTATATCTTGTAAGTTGTGCGTGAATTTTTTAAAAAGCCCCTCGGTGGTGGGCAGACTATGGGAAACTGTTTCGAAACATTTTGGGCATTTCTGTCCTGCAATTTCTTTTGATAAAGATGCTGATACCAACACATTTGTAGAAGGTTATTATAGGTAACTTATTTCCCAGGGGCTACCTCTGTCATTGCCAGGACATTTTATTTTGTCGACTTTCACTGTTTGGAGAACATTGTCTGCTCATATGCACTTTCTCCTTCTAAAGGACCGTGTTTTCTTATTGAGAAAACACTGATTTATTATCCAGTACATTATTAGTATTGTTGTAAGAGTTCATTTTAGTAGTAATATTATGATGTATAAGCTGCAGTAGTTACTGAAACAATCAAAATATGTCATTAGATAGGATTCAATTAGATTGTTTTAATATGCATTTGTTTTCTAAGTCATGTGGTGCCTGTATATTTCAATCCTGCGTGTGTTTAAACAGCACAGCAGCAAGAAAGCAGCTGGTTAATAAATACAGTGAGAGGGGGAAATAACACTCTTCTGATCACCAGAGCATAACGAGAAGAAAAAACAACTCAAATGTCATTTGGAATAATCAGGGTTATATCCCACTGAGATTCCTGATGACTTTAAAAGCAGAATAAATTGATGGTAGAGTAGCACACAGGGGGTCACCTGAGAAAAACAAAAGCTGTTCTCAACTACAAAACTGCTTTAAAAAAAAAAGGCCTTTACACATTGAGGAGGAGGAAGAGACGTGAATGTTAGGGTTGCTAACACATTAATGTTTCACACATACACTCAAAAATAGATTTGGGGAAGTAGCTCATAACAGGCTGTCTCATCTGTTAGCACCTCAGGAAAGCATTATATATTTTATAATTATATATATACATATATTATGCATAATGTTGTATAAGCAGATATCAGTTCTTAAGGTGTCTTGGTGATATTAGTCACATTTCACTTGCGTAGCAGATTATTTACACTTACTTTTGTAACTCCTATTTGCTCCTTTCTGAACTTCTCTAACGGCTTGATGAGCAGATCGGAGGCGTTCTGGACCTGGGCGGGCAAACATGGAGCAGCCATTACAATTTTACATGCACAAACACTTGCGCACACATAATGTATTGCTTTATGTAGCACACACTCTTTCACACAGTATCAGAATCAGAACCATTTATTGCCATGAATGTTTTCCCAAACAAGGAATTTGTCCTGGCAGGAAGTGCATAACATAACATTTAACATTTACCAATAAAAATGTAACAATAAACAGAGTGCAATAACGGGGGATGACTATTTATAATCAAATCTGCAGAAGAATATAAACTTAAAGTTAAAATAAAGTGCACAGTCATCAGATAGCAGTACTTTAAGGTGGGGTGTAAGTGTACTGTAAATGTAAGTGCAATGTGAAAGTGACAAGTGTATTTAAATATGAGATATGAAGGGATATGCGGGGAGTGACCAGTAAGAAATAATCTAGTATGTTTGTACACATGATACACTGGGGGGGACTAACCTGTTGAAAGAGTTTAAATGTAAAGTTTGAGTGTGACAACTTCATAATAATGCCGCTCTCCTCCACACCACTGCCAGCACAGTTTACTGGATGACTTCCAGTTTTTAAATGATACCTGTTTCCAGTAAACCCAGTCTAACTGGAACTTCTACACCTGACGACATGACTTATATGATCGTGTACGAGGATGAATCAAACCAGGTTAGTTTGAGTTGATCTGGCTGCGTAAATAAGAGAGGATGTGGGACAACTTGGGCGCAACTATATAAAGTTGTTAAAACAAAGCAAATAGCTTAAAAAACAACACAGGCTCCATAACATATTCAGTAGTTACATAGTAATAAATGTGTGAAATAACGGCATCAGACACATTTACAAAAAGGGAACGAGAAACCCGAGAGGGAAACTGATCGCAAAATAATTACCAGAATTCCTCTCAACAAGTATTCACAAGGTCACAGCATCTAGGTTTGTGCCCGTGTCTCATTATGGCACATTTCAATGAACAAAGACAGATGGTATAACTATTATGCAAAAAAAGGTGTTGATTTTGCTTCATAACACAGAGGAAATTAGTTATCTGTAACCGAATGTGCGAAAAGTTTCCTTCTAATCTGTAGTGCAGGACAAGTTGGTGTGGGTTCTAATTTCTAATGAGGGTTTAAATGGGATGCAGAGTCGGTGTGGAGGAAGTTGATAACGCACCAGCATCATCCTGTCGTGCTCTACTTCCTGCAGAAGTCCGGCGAACTCCTGGAATGACTGAGCTGGGAAGGAAAACACAAACATGATGACCGGAATGAAGACATTGCTCATTCCTATCTTAAGTGTCTGACAGGAAAGATAAAAATAAAAAAACACACACACTTGCTCCTGTGTTAATAAATGTGCATTAGAATAAACTTTATGGTGATTTAACCAGCTATTTTGTTAGACGATTGTCATCAAGCTTTGACGCTAAAGTTAAAACTAATTGTGATTCCTCACGTTCAAGTTGTGAGGAATTATCAAGTGGCTGACAACAACGTTCCTCTCCCCTAAGGTCAAGATGGGGATGTCTATTTGATCCTTCTGATGTCAATGTGTATTTATGGTATTAGTACACAGAAAAACCTCCTGGAATATGGTATGACATCTGCAAGTTGTCTAAGAGTCAGTGCATCAGTCAGTAAACACAAAGTAGCATCATCTTACTGATATTAATTTCATCATCTGTCAGGGAGTCACCAATGACGTCAAACTGGAACATGCTGAGAGTCTGGGAGAACTTCTGTACTGCCAAGGAGTAGCCTGAGGAAAAAATAACAATTTACTCCTTTTGAAACATCTGAATGGAGTTACAAATGCCTCTACCACAATTACGTTAAACAACAATATATCTTCAAATGTCTTGATCCTCTGAATACTGTCAAAAAATGGAAATGCAGTCCAGTATTTATTGCAACTGTGTTTTCCTCTTTTTTTTCCTCAGAAATATATCCTTGGCAGGTTTAATCACATCGGCAGCAGCAATATTTCATCCTTGCTTTGTCTGGGTTTTATTATCAAATCAAAAACAGTCAGATCAATACTGAAAGGCTTCTTGTCTGAGGTTGGCTACCAGACCAACACTTTTCAACTTTCCATCATTTCACACGTTTTTGTTTTATCAACAAATGTCTGTTTTGTTTATTTTGTGTATTTGGAATTGTCTCAAAGGCTTTTATTGTTGACAGTACGCAGAACACACACAGCCCATTTAACAGCACCGACAGCTGGAGATCAGTGTTTAAAACATAAATAAAAATGTGTTACAGGACATGAGCGGTGAGTCCAGATGTGAGGACTTGAGATGAATACGTGACTTTTAACGAATATCTCTTGCAGTTGCCCACAGACACCTCGTGAAGTCTGGCTCTTCTGAGGACTGAATACACAGCAAGACCCTCACTCACCGCGCTGCACCTGCAATGACACGTTGTGTGCGTGTGTGTGAGGTGAAAAGCAGCTCACTGGGGATTTGGACTTGGCGAGCCAAATAACAACAAAAACAGAGCTCGCGTTCATGGGTGCCACACTGACCCCAATGAACCCATCTGCTGCGTGCTGTCACTGGCTGCGGTCCATACCCTCCGTGGGACTGGTCCCACTGCACAACCAGCAGCAGGGAGACGACAGGTGACGTCACAGAGGCGGAATTGGCAACGCAAGAAGGCAGCTGTTGTGTTCTGTTTTGGGGGAAAGGATCTGAGGCGCTCGTCCTGCACATCTACACCAGACCCCGTGGGCTTTCAGAGCCGGCTGCTTGGTCCTCTCCCAGGGGTGCACTAGCACCTCCCTGAATCAGCCTCTCCCACCCACATTGATCCCGCCGGGGCCCTTGAAAAGGCCCCATTGATGCTGACCCCAAGCCTCATGATGCCCCTATGTATGCACATGCAATACATACACCACATTGTTTTATTGATTAAAAAAACGAGAGCAATCGCGTTTAATGAGTCTTACCTCTGATTGCAGTGATCACACTGTTGCCGTCTTTTATCAACTCTTTGAGGAATTTGCTCGTCCTCTCCAGCTCCAGTTCATAACACTTGAGAGTCTCCCTGAAGTCCGGGCTGTCCTGATAGCAGGCACTGAACTCCAGAGGAGGATGCCCCATCTTCTGGGCAGTGTAATAATCCAGACAATATAGAAAGAAACCCCGGGTTCTGTTCTCGTGAGCCTCACAGCCGCCGCTCGTCTACCGCGCGCTGGTCATTGCTCATCTGGCCACGGGGTCCGTGGAGTCCTGCGTCAGGTATGAAGTGCACGAAACCGTGAGGAGGCACGGTTGTATTTACTTCCTTTTTACCCTCCTCTAGGGAAACTGGAGCTGGTGAAACTGTAATTTAGTTGTATCCTGGTCCGCTTCGCCACTTTTTCCTTGCTGCGGTGTCGCGATTAGAAGAGCGGCTAGAATCCATTGGGACGCGTCCGTTTCCGAAATATCTCACACTGTCAACAAGACCTTTTCCATCCTTTACCTCGGTTTGAAGTCAAATTTGATTTGTTAAGCTAGCAGCGCGCTATTAAGTCACTAAATACGCATTAGTAAATGCATATCCTCAAACTGAGCTGTCATACATATCTCTTAAACCCCACAGCTTTACAAAGAGGGGCAACATAAAGCGGAATGGGACGTAACCAACTGGCTTCGGACTCGCTGAAAACTTCCCCTTTTCCACACCCAGGAGGTTCTTAAAGGGGCTGCTGCACAGTTGCTGTACTCGTGTTCACGATGCTGCGTTCAGGTGCTGTCGGGGATAAACGGCTATAGCAAAGTTAGACAAAATACTAGTCCAGTAATTACACATAATGTATTCCATATACGTCACCTAAACCCATTGTGTCAAACCCCAACGGGTTAAAAATCAAATAGCTGTGGTCACAGGATGGGATAAAACAATTATTATTTGTAATTTTGCGACATTTTTCTGCATGTAAATTACGAGATGATTTTTCCCTCAGAAAGTTATTGGAGTAACACTTTATGTTTAAACTAGTCACGACCAGTTGTAACAAGAAGACATTGCTTCAACTTCAGGGATCACAAGCCTGAAAGGATGTGAACAGCAAGGTCGCAATAGTGGATTTAAGACCAGAAACAGAAATTAGGTGCTCTTGAGCAAGGCCCTCAACCCTCATCTGCCGCAGTGAACAACAGAGCCGTCTCTGTTTGTGATGTGCAGCTGCCCGTGTGGACTTTTCTGAAAAACATGAAATTAAGGTTACACTTGCCTCTATATTTAATTCATAGATCTTTAAACAAACTACGGCCACACTGTGTGTTGGAGGAACATTTTAATTTCAAAGAATGTCATGATACAGACTCATCTGCAAGGACAGCTATTTAAGATATAATCTTTTATTAGTCTCGCAGTGGGGACATTTACAGGATAATTATTCATTTTGAATAATTATTAATGTGCATTGTCCTGAACATATCACAACAACATGATTATTCCACAGTGAGACTGGTGTGACACCTGCATGTGACTGGGTGTGTTCCTACATTTAGGTTTAATCACCATTACATCACTGTTTGATCACAGGCAGCTTCAGACTTACAGGACACAACTAAGATCACATGACTCAGCTGTTTATCAAGTCTGTAAATAAAGGCTGATGACAAATATGAGAAAGCATTCGAATGATTTGACGTATTTGCAGACTTGTTTCTCTCCGCAGAGGCCTGTGCTGAGGTGTTGAGGAATGTCGAGTCGGATCACCTCACAGATTGCAGTCTGTGCACTGTCACTCTCCCAAGACTGAATTCTCTTCTGCAGAGGAAAGGAATTGTTTTTAAAATGTTGAAGGCTGAGGAGCCAGACTCTGAGCGTTGGCCTTTCCAACATTAAGAATGTATTACACTTTTGATTTTGTTCAACCTTTCCTTGTTTTAGGTTTTGTTTTGTATCTATAGTTGTTTCACTCATAGGAACCTGTAACATTACTAGCATTTCTTACTACTACTACTCACGCACACGCACACGCACACGCACACGCACACGCACACACACACACACACACACACACACACACACACACACAACACAACACAACACACACCGACATAATCAAATTTTCTTTCTTGTTTATAATGTGTGGTTATTGTTGTTATTATACATCATAATATCTTATGAATAGATATTGTCAACAATATTACATTACTTTATAATAGTGTCTCTTCCTGCACTGTGATAGTATTTATCTCTGTCATGTGTGGTGTGTATTACTTCATATTGTGCAAAAAAACAACAACTATAACTATAGATGTATAAATGTTGCAATGACTTTAAATGACCTCCTGATGTCACCATTCAGTCTGAACTGACACAGCGGACCACAGCGTTGAGTCTATTTCAGTTAATTCACATATCAGTGATACTTTTTTCTTTTACCAGGGAATAAAACTTTAGAGGTGTATCTGAAAGGCTCCATCCATGAACAGGTCAGAATATTTTGGGCCTTCATTTACAAAAACAACATCAGGAGTGTTCGAGATGTTGGAGAACAGCTCATGAAGGATTATTAATCACCTTGGCATCCCATAGGAATGTTGCACCTAACTGCAGCGCTCAGTAACAGTACCTCTTTGACAGGCAGCAGCAGTAATTAATGTCTCACGTACGAGCGTGCCTTGTGATAGCGAGCCATTTATCCAGTGGAGGACAAAGTACTCTGATCTTTTACTAAAGTTACAATAGAATTAAAGTAGCAATACCACATTGTAGAAATACTCTCTTATGGGTAAAAGTCCTGTATTGAAAAAATCTAACTCAAGTAAAAGTATTTGCATAAAAAAATACACCTAAAGTACCAAAAGTAAAAGTATCAGTAAGCAGAAGGGCCCTTTTCAGAATCTAAAATTATTATATCATGGGATGTAAAACATGTATTTTGTATTAATACATAACAAAATATACTAAATGCAGTGAAGAAATTACAACATGTGTCTCCAAAATGAATAGTAGACGCATAAAGCAACAAAAATAGGGACGTTAAGCGAGCAAAGTACAAGTACAGTAAAAGTACCTCAATTAGTTGTACTCATAGTCCAACTCTCCCTTGATCAGCATTACAACCGTCACACAAACACACACACGCACACACACACACACACACACACACACCCACACACACACACGCTCACACAAACACACACGCACAGCAATAGACTTAAGAAGACATTTATTTCCCGGAGACCTGAGTTGAAGCAAATTTTATTCATCTGATTGAACTGTTGTGCATATGGACGTTAAAGTGATATTTTGCTTGCATTTAATGCAGTTGATCATAATAGGATGCTTCTAAAAACTACTTTCCATTGGTTTCGATGATTCTGCTGACTGCCAGTTGTGATCACATCAACAGAGTTCAGACTGCTGTTGCCAATAGCTTAAAATGAAGTCCACATGGTTGATAAAGGATCAGTATTGGCCCCCTTTCAGTATAAATGTATCTATTTACCAAATCAACAGTACAATTTTATACCATTAAAAGATGTTAACAGCAGACGCTAACCTTCTTCATTCAGGTCACTGCTCTTGACCACCTCCAGACCAATTTAATGAATCGTTAAACAGCATGGAGCTTTAATAGCCCCGCTCAGATCTTTACTTGTATTAGAAATCTCGTAATGCGGTAGAGCATGATCAATTTAAGCTGTTGTAGATAATAAAGTTGCGAAATGCTTCAATACATAATTGTTTTTAAAGTGATGTAGACGTCGTTGAACACCTCACGGCTACCAGTGAGCTAAAGAGGTCTTTCTAAAAAACAAGACAATAATCCCACAGGAATACGTCAAACTGTGGCAGAGAGTGAGCAGGTTGAGTCAGGGGTTAGATATCAGGCGGGCAGCAATAATGTGGATGTAAAGGCTAAGTAGAAAGAAAAAGATAATTATTTTGATCATACATTCTTGTTCTCTTATCTTGAGATGTTATGGGTCATTCTTTGTTTTAGACCTTTGTGTTTTACTTCATATTGCGTCAAAAACACCCTCCACTTCCCCTGCAGAACACAGCACAATGAGGAAGAGAGGACAAACCGCAGTCCCCACACAGATTCCTCAGCTGGGCAGAAATTTAAACGTTTGATCTGAATTCTGAAGCCGTTTGTTTGGTGCCTGTAAATGGGGCTATTGTATGCAAATATTGCGCACAGAAGCATATGACCTCTCCAGTGCAGGGCAGTGGCTAGTGTGAGGAAAATCATTAGCAATGCAAAGTCATGGTGCTCTGATACTCTTGTTCACAGTCACAGATTGGGGGGAAAAAAAATCTGCTAATGTTAACGTAAATGTTTCTGGATGTGCTTTATTCTAAACTACAGCTGACGGTAAGTCTGCTTCATTTCAGATCATGTAGCTCGGACAAGATAGACTTTTATTTAATTGTGTTCAGATGGTGAATTTGTGTTAATTGGTTGTTTGGGTAAGTGTAATTTGTGCTTGTTATGCACTTTGTTATGTTATGGTTTGACTCTCAAGAGTTTGTTAAATGTGTGCTTGTACAGTTAGTGACAGATAACACTGTGACACTCCAGCAAGAATGTTTTTTTTACAGATATTTCATAACAACAATTCTTATGGTGATAATCAAACAAAACAGTATTTTGGCATTCCTGAGTCAAGCACAAAGTGGACTTGTCATGTTCTCTCAATAATCATAAGTTTGGAACCAGAGGATTCCTTCTTTGATAAACATCAAAACACTTTAAGACCACATATTATATACCTTAAGATAAAGTAACAGTATTAGACACCGTTATGTTGGGTGCAGATGCCCACTTTGCATGCTACACCGTGGCGACTGGTGAGAGCATGTCACATGACACATGGTGCCAGACTTCAGTGTTGCACTCTTAAGCGGCCTGCCAACTGCAGAGGGGAGCAGAGAGCCTTCCTTCTTCTCTGGATTCACATCCATGCAAAACCAGCGGGTCAACTTTGTCGTCGACGCTGCCTCCTATGCCTCTTACGCCTCCTGCTGAGCCGGGTAACCACTCTGACATTTAAACTAGACGGGAAATTCAAGCATGTGACGAACTCAGGACAACTGATAATGATCAGCAGAGTAAATACAACATTTTGATTGATTTGTAGACTTGGAATTAATTCTGAACTTGAGAACCTTCACATCCAAAGTTCAATTTTGAGTGTATACATTTCTTTAAGAGTAAATTATTATGTGAACTACCATTTGAATCCTGAATCTGCACCTCGGCATAAGTTGTGTTTGTGTTTGCTTCTAAATATTTAAAAGTATTTCTCGCCTCTTTAATAATCTTTTAATGTTTGGAGTTTCTGGTTGTCGCTAAACAGATATACAACAAAAGATAGGAAATTTAACCCGTAACCTCTTTTCTGTGAGGCCAAAATGTTAATTAAGCTGCCCACTATGTTCTCGATTATTCTGCTAACAGCTTACAATAAAACTATTTTTTTTAATGGCACAAATTCCTGTCTGTAAAACAAAGAAAAACAGTACAATTGAACTTGTGAATTGGCTATGGCCAAAAAAAACGTTACTGGTATCTGGTTCATTTTCTGTCAATTAAATAATTGATTCATCACTTTTTTATTGCAGCTTTAAAATCTGCCGTGACTTCAGCCTCAGGTTATACTTTTAGGCGGTTGCAAAGAGCTGACGGAGATTCAAGACAAGGAAATTTATAAAAGAAAATTATTTTTTAAAAAAAATCTGTGCTGGTTTCTTCTTGAGGCAAACAAACATTCTCAAAGCTCCTCATAGGTCCCTATTTTCTTTACCCGTCGACTTCTGCGTTTTTAGGAAATGTTGGATGTGAAAACATTGTATTTTCAAAAAGATAAAAACTTGCCTCGTGGAACCTCAAGAAGGGCGATGCCTGATGGTTTGATGTTACTTCGGCCGTGCGGAAAACTCTTGTGCATTCATCAAACAAAAATATGGCTTGAGTGGTAAGAAACAAATATAAGTCAAAAGAATATGCTAAACTATAGCACTTTTTGTAATTAAAGTGACAATATACTTTAAAACAGTATTCAACTTTTAATAAATAGCTGTACTGCTATTCCATTTAATAGTGGAAATGTCAAACATGAACATGAAGGAACACTGATGCATTTTACGTTTCTTTTGTGTCTCCCTTCATAAAATGAGTGTTTAAAAGTATTTTTTTAGAATCTCTCCAGCTCTGTTTATTATGACACATGTCTCTTTGACTCACTGGCGTTATCGGCACATCAGGGTTTGGTTTCCACTGGACGAAGTCAGACAAGGACGGATTTTGCTGGAAGGTTCAAATTCATGAAAGACTTTGCCTCTTTTGCATCTCTTATCAATAATTATCAAGATACAAAAAATAAAAACTATTTTAGACAAAGAAAGACACAAAATAGGAAGAACTATACTTATATTTTCACTGTTTTTTCTAATTTTGTGTTTACAACAGATTTGTTCTGTTTATTCTGCTGTTGGTCTTGTGTTGCATTGTGTTCTTTTTGCTGTGGAAAAGCTTACTAGCACATAAAACAAAACATATTTAGCACAATATTCTCTCAGCTGTTGACCGTTTGATGTATTCTCCATCAGACCAGGAACCAAAGATGAACTGGGCCTCCTTTTATGCTGTCATCAGCGGTGTGAACAGACACTCCACAGGCATTGGTCGCATCTGGCTCTCTGTCCTGTTCATTTTCCGTATCCTGGTTCTGGTGGTGGCAGCGGAGAGCGTGTGGGGCGATGAGAAGTCCGGATTCACCTGCAACACCCAGCAGCCGGGCTGCAACAGCGTCTGCTACGACCACTTCTTCCCCATCTCCCACATCCGCCTCTGGGCACTTCAGCTCATCCTGGTTTCCACCCCCGCGCTGCTGGTCGCCATGCACGTGGCCCACCGCCGCCACGTCGACAAGAGGCTCTACAAACTGTCAGGGCGGTCCAACCCCAAAGACCTGGAGCAGATAAAGACCCAGAAGATGAAAATCTCTGGGGCTCTGTGGTGGACGTACGTCATCAGCCTGGTGTTCCGCATCGTCTTCGAGGTCACCTTCATGTATTTGTTTTATATGATCTACCCCGGTTACAAGATGATCCGGCTGGTGAAGTGCGACTCGTACCCCTGTCCCAACACGGTGGACTGCTTCGTGTCGAGGCCCACAGAGAAGACTGTCTTCACCGTGTTCATGCTGGCTGTATCAGGGGTTTGTATTCTGCTCAACATTGCAGAGGTGATCTTCTTGGTGGGGAAGGCCTGCAGTAAGCATCTGCACGCAGCTGGAGACTCGACTGTCGGGGCTTGGATCCAACAAAAGCTCTGCTCGTACTAACAAAACACACAGATTTCATACTTGCACAAAAGGACATACATGTGAAGTTGGATCCAAGCGACAGCCATTGATTTAACTTGTGACTAAGGTGCATATCATACACTGTATATTGCAGTTTGACATGGGATGATTTATCGAGTGGTTTAAAATCTCAGAGCAAAGCATTAAATTGACCAGACTGGAGATCATACTTTGAAGAATTCCCACAGGAAATACAGTTTACATCTTCTGTCTTGATCCTAAAGACTGTACACTGCAGCTCTTTGTACTGACACGATATTATAGCTTGATGTTAGGCCAATAGCGATCAATTAAGTAACATCTTAAGAAGAAATATGCCAACTGACCACCTTACAGGCTTTCACTTTCATGGACTTTGATATCCACAATGATGGACATTTTTCTGGTGTTGAAAGTATTTAATCATGAAATGTGACTCACGCTATTTAAAATAATCAGTGAAGTGTGCCGGAAAAACAATGTAGTAATATTTCAGGCATTTGTATTTATAATATTCTATTATTTACATTAAATATGATCACAAACATCATGTGTTTGCCTAATCACCATGGATCGAGTCTAATGGACTGCAGGATTTTTGTTTTTTTGTCTAGTTTTTATAAGAGAGTTTTACTAATACACGGATACATCAATGATGTGTTAAAAAAACAGATTCTTTACTTCCTTCAGATAAAAAAAGCCCAAATAACCCATATCAAAAGCCTTTTTGAAATGTACTACTAATTCCTTAACATGTTATATAACCCTTGTGCCTCACTGGTGACTTCTTTTGTCTCTTTAATTGTTGTTGCGATGTTGTGAGGGTTTCATTTTCTCCTATTATGGAAAACGACCTCAGCTCCCATATTACACCATGTAAAGCCAAAACACTCAGACCCCTAAGGACAACAATGTACCCATTCAGACCACAATTACTGAACCCACAGCCATTACAGCATAACATTGTGTATTATATTATATCCAGCATTCAATCCCGAACCCTGGTTTTTAAATTGTAGTAATTTTATCAAGTATTTGACCCATAGGGTGAATAAATACTATTTCCCTGGTTTGAAGTAGCATTGCTGCTGTATTATGGAGCACGGCAATGTCTGATGCAATGCATCAAAATCAGCTTTGTCATTGACATATCCCAGACTATGAAAAAAAATCACCCTAGCATTTATAATACACAGAATAATCATTAAATCACAACAGCGGTGTTATGCCTTTAAGTTTTTTTAAAGATATGATATGCAGTATTTTCCTAAAAAAACAATACACATGACTGACACAAAATGAATTCTTCTCAATCGTTATATATGAACAACTAGTGTCAGGAAACCTGCCCTCTGGCTGCATTTTCTCTCTTATTCTTAGTTTGCTGTGTTCAAGACATTTCAGCAAAGAGCCTTTGGGCTCCGTATGGCAGCCCCTCCTCGTTCCCACGTTGTCAAATACCTTTGTCACGCCCTCAAATATCTGATACCGAGACAGCCTTTAGGCCTTTGATATAAGGCGGTCCACGGTTTGTCGACCCACAGGCTGTGACATTGCATTGTGTTTGTGTGTGCTTCAGTGTTTTCCCTGCATGATCGTGCAGAGTGCAGCAAACGATGTGTCAGTTTAACCAAACAGACCCACCTCCCCTGCTCCACAACGGTACCGTCAAGAAACAATCAGAACATAACATTTAATTTGTCTGATTTACTCATTTGTTCTTGCTCCCTCGCTTCATTCAGTCTCCAGCTTGCTTTGCTCTCATTTACGTAGTATTCAGAGAATGATAACATCATTGTGTTATTTCCATCACAATGGAGGCATTATGTTAACACATTGGCATTTAAAGGGTTAAAATTCTGAAAATGAATGAACATTTGGTCGTGATGATCAGGGCTAAAGTTGGTAGAAAGGTTTAACTTTGCGAAAGTGGAAACTGTCGTGTTTGTCAGTTACTTTTCAGAACAACATTTATTTCTTTAAAGTGAGGCACAAGGGTTGAATGTATTAATTTTGAAGCTGGATGTTTTCATGTTGTCAGTAGACAGTAGAATAAAATCAACCATAGTTTGTGTAATTGTGTAATTCTTAATAAGTTTTCTCTTTAAACCCAATTCAAAAACAAAGGACTACCATGCTGACATTACTTCTGTGAATTGTCTGTGACTTCTTAAACTGTCCATTTGACTCTAATGGGAGCGCTCCAACATAAAAGAGGTGAACATTGTTCTGGTGTACAGTATTTTAATAGGATTTCATGAACTTAATCTGCAACTACAGTTTTGAGGGCTAATGAAACTTCCTCATACATTGTAGAGTAGTGGCCATCTCTAGACATGAGATCTTGGGAGCCGCCCTGCCACCTGTGAGGAAACATCTCAGGCGGTTTGGGTTCCTCTTAAGCTGCTTCTGAAGGCCAGAGAGCAGAGTTTTGTGTTATCAATAGCTCGACCATGTAAGGGGTCAGTGTGTGGGTGACAATAGTTGACCTACCGGACAGCTGGACCTGAAGTGACCAAGCATGAGGGCATTTCTCCTTTTATGGAACGCGTCGACACACACCATCTATATAATGTTTAGACTGTTGTGAAGCATATCGCCAGCACTGAACCAAAAATCCAATTCCTCCAATCTGGTTTTCATGCTTGTAACTAGTGTTAGTGTTGGCTGTGTGTGAGCATGTGCTTCTCAGTACCACCAAAACGTTTTGATGAGGAGATTGTCAAAGGGTATTTATAGAAGTTCATCATAAGGAGGCTGATTTTGATTCATTCATCTGTTTTATTAGCTTTTAAATTGACCCATTGCACAGCATTTTGTTTGCCATGCACAAAACATTTATTTTGGCAAAACCGTTATAAAAGACAACATAAATTTGGACTTTTAACGACCAAAAAGCACGAAAGACAATTAAAAGATACAGTGTTGTCCTCTTAGCCACCTGTAAGAGACGTAATTGTTTATGACACATACACACATTATTATAATGTTAGGTATAGGTTTTTATGATATATATGTGTGTTTTAATGAAAATAAGCTGAGGAAATACTCAAAGTATAAGAAGAGGACCTGACAGTTGTTGTGTGTACACTGTGTGAGTAAATGTTACGTTTCACCGCGATTGTGTGGTCTGCGCCACAGCAACACAATGCTGCTAAACTTTGAGTTGATCCAGTTGACATCACACAGACTGAAGAACAGAGTCAAATTTAAGCTTCTTTTTCTGTATACATATTACCACCACGGACAAAGCTTATCAGTCACTCAACAAGCAGCAACGCTCGCTGCAGTGCTGAGTGAAGGCTCGACGGTGTCTGACGCTCCTCTACACTGTCAAGGGTCACCATGAGAGTGACAACAAAGCCACTCCCATCCCTATGAATTATATTTAGATCCTACCGACATGCAAGCCTAACCTGCATCCTCACTGGACTCTCCAGCTGCCACTCCGTTGAACGGTAACACCTCTTGAGCGAAGGGGTTTTATACTTTTCCTACAAGTGGAAATGTTTTCATCTGTGCTGGCGCAGAGACCAGAGGGGGTTTAGTTGTGGAGGCTTGTTGAACACTGGGCATTGATTAGGTCAGAGTGGGAGTGCAGCAGGCGGGATCAGAGAACCTCCGGTTAAAACTGTCTGAGAGAAGTTTATCTCGCCGTTGCACTTTCTTCAGGAGAACATGGCCTCTCTGTGAACGGAAGAGGCCAAGTCAACCACTGACTCTGGATTTGCACTGCTGTCGGAGATGAACATTATCAGGTATGTTTTTCTTCACGAAGATACCCAAGATAATCTTTTAAATGTCTAACTTAATATTCAAAAATATGTGTGACTGATCTGATTTAAAATAGCCATCCACAGTAGTTTGTCTGACTGGAATACTGAGTACTCAGTATTAGGTACACTAAAAACGGTTACGACTGTGTGAAAAGTTTTGATCCTTTAAAATATAATTTCGTTTCTGGTCGACAATTTCTAGGTGTTCCGATTCCCAATATGTGTACTTCTGGTCACAAGGACTAGTACAACTATTTTTAAAGTACATTTTTGCCTATGTTGTAACCAATAGGCCCCTGAAATCTAAACTAGATGCCTAATTCTAGAGTCGCGGAGCACTGTCGGCTACTGTGTCACAAGATCGAGGAGTCTCCCCTGCCTGCTCCAGGGCTTTCTCTCACACACAGTCAGCTGTGTCCTTGCCCTTTTTATTAGCCTACTTTGGATCGGGCACAACCTCTGGGAATACAAACAGTGAATTCATAATAAATCAGTGTCTCCATCAGTAAATCTCAGCTGAAGTACAGTAGTCTTTGTGGAGTAACAGTGTTGCAAAAACAAATGCCATATTTATAATGGTTAACATGGAATGCCATGCGTAAATCGCCAAGAAACAAAACGGTTTTGACATTATGTGCTTATTGATTCAGATGTGATTATGTGTAGATTGCCAACTTAAGTTATTTTGAAAAGGATTCAGATATTGAATCAACTCACTCGATAAGATTTTTGTCAGGTTTCCCATATTAAGTGTGTGACATAGGAATGGTGCATAAGTGTCATTGATGTCAGGTTTATTTGGATCCCCTTGTGACCACTTACTTCTAAATTTCTCTTTAAATACTCCAAATCACCAAATCTACTTAAACGTGGCTCTCCACAGCTTGTTTCCGTTTCCCCAGAGTGGTAAAAATCAGTTATTGCTGATTTAAATTTCTATATGTTAGTATATTATAGTAGTAATTTTTTGATTTCACAGCAAAACCATATCAAAGCAAGGGCCTGGTTTGTAGTTTTAGTACTGCACCAAGTCTTGAAGTCTTCCACATTAATGTGGGTTCATTTTAAGCAATTACATTTATTTTTTACAGGTGTTTCTCCTGGTTTTTTCAATAAACTAAGTCTTCATTTGTGAGCCAACATGGGGGACTGGAACTTGTTGGGCAAGCTGCTAGAGAGTGCACAGGAACACTCCACCGTTGTGGGTAAAGTCTGGCTGACAGTGTTATTTATCTTCCGCATCCTGGTGCTGGGATCCGCCGCAGAAAAGGTGTGGGGCGACGAGCAGTCGGGCTTCACGTGCGACACCAAGCAGCCCGGTTGTCAGAACGTCTGCTACGATAAGACCTTCCCCATTTCTCATATTCGCTTCTGGGTACTGCAGATCATCTTTGTCTCCACGCCAACTCTCATTTATCTGGGCCACATCCTTCATCTGGTCCGCATGGAGGAAAAGGAGGACCAGAAAGAGAAGGACCTTGCCTTGCAGAGTGAAAAACACCAGCAGCTACATGTCACCAAAGCCAAGAAGACCCCAGTCAAAGACAACCTGGGCCACGTGCGTTTGAAAGGCGCACTGCTACGAACCTACATCTTCAACGTCATTTTCAAGACCCTGTTTGAAGTGGGCTTTATTGTAGCTCAGTACTTCCTTTATGGTTTCGAGCTTAAGCCGATGTACACCTGCGACCGCTGGCCTTGCCCTAATATGGTGAACTGCTACATCTCTCGACCCACTGAGAAGACCATATTCATCCTGTTCATGCTGGCCGTGGCCTGCATCTCTCTGCTGCTCAACCTGGTGGAAATGTACCATTTAGGTTTCACCAAGTGCCACCAGGGTTTTAGATACAAACGATCGCAGGCTGCAGGTGAGGCTCCCAAAGCCCTAAATGAGGTGGTCATGCCATATGTGCCGAACTACAACTTCTTTGCTGGTCATCCTTCAGTGCCTGAACCTTTCCCCGCGGACTCAAAGTACAGCATGGCAGAGCCTAATGCTGCCTACAGCCCCTATAACAGCAAAGTGGTTTACAAGCAGAACAGAGACAATATGGCGGTGGAGAGAAAAGGTAAACCAGAGGGAGACGATATGAAGGAAAGGAAAATCTCGAGCACTGTCTTTGAAATGCCCATTGAAAGTCCGCGCAGAAACAGTCAGTCAAGCAAGCACAGCAATAACAAGAGCAGACTGGATGACCTGAAGATCTAGGAGCTGTGTTTTTACTCAAGACTCAGGAACAACATGCATTTGTCTGTAACATGTTTTTGCATAACAATGGAAGACTATTACTGGCAACACTGTTGAGTGACCACAAGATTTGAGAGTTCACACGGACAGCTTTGTACAATTAGAACATGTGAGAGTCCATTGCAAACAGGCTTTAAAAGAACATACTGACCCATACAAACTTTTCTCAGAAGTAATCCTGAGCGATTGAGTAACAGGATGTTTCTTAGAAGGCAGGGTTGAATATGATGAATTTACTATGAGTTTGCGTATGACGGACAAGCTTTGCGTTTAACAACAAGCTACATTTCTCACTTAAATCATAATTTAATGAATTCCTCTTGTGGTTTGAAAATATCAACTACAACAACAATTTTGTATTTGTTGTCAAAATTCAATTGTTTACAAATGCTGTAAACACAGGGCATTGCTTTTGCATTGTCTGATGTGTTGACTTTCAGATTAAGTAATGAGCAAATTAGTTTTTGAACTTGCTCAATAGTTTTTTTTCATGTATGAACTTTCATACCCGTGGGTGATAAAGATGCAGATTACTTGAAAATTGTTTCATTTACAAGCAATTCACTGTGAGAACTGTGAGGTGCACGAAAAAGATGTCAAAGCAAAAGCAAAAAATCGTTGGACAAAAATGAACCTCTTGCTGCAGTTGGAATGTATGAAATGTTCAGAAGACACAAACGCTTTTTTCAACATGTTGTCGCATTGGTTTTTTTTCATTGAACATTTGCTTTTAGCAACCAAATTATGGGCAACAAATGTCAATATGCTTCTTTAGATTTCCTCCAAAATGTAGATATGGAATGTTAAAAAACAAAAACATTCAATTGTCATTACTTACTTAGAATTTGATTAACTGACACACGGTTGTCATGCTGGCAACCAGGCATCAGTTTTTGACTTCCCAAAATGTAGAAAATGGTATAGCTATTTTAATTCCCCTTATACTTTGAATAATTATGATTGTATGCAGTTATATCATCAGCTTCATAATGAAAATGTAATGTAAAATAATAAAAGCTTCTCACAGTAACCAAACAACGTTTCTGTTGTAGTTTTTGTTTTATCTGATACAGAATTTGAAACTAAAGTGTCATCAGTTAGTGTCCAACCTCATTTCCTAAAGGATACCAATAGTGCAGCTGTCGTCTCGTTCTTCACAGATCCCTCAGATGAATCCTGCAAGTCACTAGTTGTTTGTTCATCCGTTGTCTTCGTTTTTGAATTTTGGTTTTCTGGACCTTTGTGCTGATTCTGAACACAGATCCATTTCAGAGATGACCTCCAAACACAACAACATGTAGCATCAGAATGTGAGCAAGAAATATTTTTTTGTATGATGTCCCTATTTTTCGTATGTGGCCAAAGTCCAAGATTTTTTTGCAAACTTCTCAAAATGGTAAAAATAAATAAATAAATAATGGCAAATGTTACGGGCTAGCTTCATGATGTGCAGCAAATTTCTGTTTTGTTAATATTCATGTTCACGTTCCAATAGCAGATCTATTGTGATCATTGAGAGGCAACACATGGCATCCTTGAATACTTAAGATGAAAATGATATATCCTGATATACTGGCAGTGTTGCTAACATGCGGCTTTTCCACAACATGCTTACTGTTTGAGGCAGGTTGGTGAAATAAAAATGTATTATTCATCCTGCAGCTCAGTAAATGTCAGTTTCAGAGTCAGACTACATTAGTATTCACATAAACCGCTTATAAGATGAATGATGTTTTAGCGTTTATCACAGCATTAAATGATAAAATGGGAATTTAATAGGCCGGGCACCGAGATTTCAAGTATTTTGGACGTAGTCAGCACACTTTGGTGTTTTTCCTTTCACCTTATTATACATGTTTTAATCATTTACTTAGATATAGATTTGAAAATTAAACTAAAATTTCCCTTTAAGTCAATTCTCAACATATCAGACACGAAGATAATTAATTATATACTGTTGAACTGTGAACTAGTAGATAACAGTTTTTAGATGTCAACATCATGAGCTGCAAGAGGTGAGTTGACATTAATTGATTCACTGAGCCAATTCAGAATGAATACAAAATAAAAACATTTTATTGGAAAAACTCCCTTGTTTGAGATTAATAGTTTTGGATGCTTCTGAATAGTTATATTCAAATATGAATTTCTCCGTCTTATTTGTTTTTTGTTTATGACCTACTTATTTCAATTTTGGTATCCACAAGATAACATTAGGGAGCAACATATTATAAACATATTGAATGTAGTGCAAAAGAATTTAAAAAAAAAAAAGATTCTGTGAGTAAAATGATTTAGTGGGACACTTTTGGGATTCACCAATAATGTTGCTGATTCCTGAAACCTTGAATTGAGTTAGCTTTTTGCACTTCAGGTTCCTTGTCTCAAAGTCAATTTTTTAATATTAGATGCCTGAAATAAGGTCTGTGGTGGGCACCAATTGAGAAATGTCTTGCGACGTTAACTTCCCGGTTGACATACAAAAATACATCATCTCTTGGCACTCTATACGGTGGACTACACCTTTTAAATGCCATCCTCTCACCTGATTGAAAGAGAGTGAGTGACCATTATTTGAAGGAGCCAATCATTACATTACATTCCATTTCACTGACGCTTTTCTCCAAAGCGACTTACATGTTTGCTCTATACACTGTAGACAAAGCAACAGGGAGCAATTCAGGGTTAAGTGTATTGCTCAAGGACACAACGACAAGGACTAGCATACCCGTCTTTCAATCTTTCATGATTGAAAGACGGGCATGCTAACCACTGAGCCACAGTTGCCCCAATCCAAAAAAAAAAGTCTTGTAATGAATGGATCATTTTTGCAAAAAACTAAATAACAAATGGAGAAAAGATGAATTGAGGATTATCTACCCTAAACAAAACTGCTCAAAAAACATTCAATGACATTGTAACGCAATAATTTGCTAATTTGTATGATTTGTATAACTGTGAATTGCAGTGATTTGATTAGCCAAGTGTGTCAATGCGGCCCTGCCAGCCTGAAGCTGCCATTTTAACTGCTTGGTTTCCAGCAGCTGCAGCAAACATGCACAGACAGAGTGCGTTGCGGACCCATTTCTAAAACACATGCCATCATACACTGGTGAGAGCTCTGCTTCAAAGACTTCCTCACTGCTGCTATAAATAGCTCTCATGCACACTTGCAGGAGCATTGTGGGTGTATTGAGGGTAGGGGGCAAAGGTCTCTTGCCCAGCATCAACAAGTTGGCCCAAGTGAAGACCAATAAGATGGGTTTACTAAGTGCAGTGTGTCTTCTGTACACTTCACTGATTAACAACCACAATTGTTTCATTCATTCAGTCAAATATTGTAAATACTCCAGTGTAATGCCAGCGGCATTTTTAAGATAGAATGCGTTTCACAGTGTGACACAGTATAATAAATATACATCCTGATGAAAAATTGTGATAGTCTCGTCAGGAAGGACAATTTGTCTCTGAGAAGTTAGGGGCAAACGGTTAAAGGGACAGTTTGGATATTTTGAAACAGGGTTGTATGAGGAACTTATTCAGTGAATTACCTCCAGTAGTGAGCCCTGGGATGGGAGTAGGTGGCCCTTTGGAGTGGGAACTAAAGCTGTTCTCCACCGTTTTACCTTGCTGGTCTACTGCAGCCTTTTTCATGCCACCATTTTGTTTGCTTGTGTAATTGTGTGACTTTGATTCATTTAATGTCACCCTTTAAAATCCCCAAGTCATACAACACCACAAACTAACTTAGCGATCGAGGCATGGCATTAACCTCTGTAATGGGAGGTAAAACGTATCTTTTTCTGGCTTGGAAGAGAACATAGGTAACTGCTTCAGGTCCCATCTGAGAGGGCTGTCTGATGGCAAAGTAAAAAGGTAAAATATTTTTAATTTAGCAGATCCTGCACTTTTTAAATGGACTTGAAATACGTTTTTCTGATGTCCCCGTCCACACTTGTATCTTGTTTAGTTTCCATGCCCATACTACTGTCTGTTCCTTCAAACTGGGGACGTGCCAACTCCCATCTAATGGGGCTAATACACTGTCTATAGATAAGTACCTCGTTCAAAAACTCTACAAAAGAATCAGACTATCCCTCTAAGGTTTCCATTGGCTTTCATCAATGTTATGAACCGAATAAAAACCTCTCAAACTTACGAAGCAGCCCAATCTCTCTTGACAGGACAAAGAATGAAACCTGAACAGGTGATAAGATTAAAGGTTGTGAACTCTGGGTTAGAACCATATGCAACCAAATCTCTGGGCCAGAATAGTGTGAGTGATACACAGAGAACATCCGTCACAGAGTCACACTGCTCGTAAATCAGACAGAGTGCAAGCTTTAGGCTAAGTTATAAGAGGACATTTCTGTGTGAATGGAGATTTATTGTTATATTTTTATTTATTGGCCTATATACAGTATGTAGTACTGGATGGTCCCATGTTTTTGTCATTCCTAAAAGAGGCTATTTCTGTTGCTGCTGTGTCACCTCTGATGGTAAAACTGTAAGTGTGATTCATAAAGTCTGCTTTTCAGGTCAAAATATAACCCACTAACATTCTAACTTGGCATCCAGGATGTTACCCCTACAGCAGTTGAAAAAAAGAGCTGAAAGAAAGGGATTTATTTTGGACTTAGATTTACCAGATGAACACAAACATTACAAATGACTATTGCTCCATAACTTCTGGTTTAATGTCCCTAGTGGGCCTGCTAAACATATTGTATATCTTCTTAAACCTTAAGCAATACTAGCATTCCATGGATATCTTACTGAATTCATAAAAGAGGTAAACAAATATGTAGCTGGATATAATCTATATCAGATATCATGGGAAAATATAACATTACATTTTCCCCCCATCGGCAGATTATGAGACGAGACCCCTCATTGATGTCATTGTAGACAGACCCACCTTGACGTCACCCACCTGATGTTTTTCAAAATGTATTTTGACGTATTACAACAACGACAGTGTGCTTATTCATCCATGGCTGTATTTATTATACAATAAAATCCTTTATAACCTTCCCTATTTTCTATGCATATAGACAAATATAGACATACATGACTTACTAATAGGTAACCCCAACAGGCAGAATCTTATGCCGAGTACACAAATAAACAAGTACCAATTAACATGTCACAAGTTTAAAAGTTGGTGTGTGTAGATCTCAGGTAACAATCAGAATGACCAAAACCTTATTATAGAAACATAACTTTTTATTCCGATACCTTTGAATGGAGAAAAAAAGGAAGAAAAGAAAACCAAAGCATGATCAAGAGGGAAAACCAAAATATATGTGCTTCACATAGTTCTTGATCAAAAGCTACAGACTATAAAAGCTGTAGACTACACTTGCACATAAACAGACTTGATTAAGCATGTACTGATGCAGGTGCTGGAGCATTGTCCGTGCCTGCTGTATAGTGTATACAGCTGTATAGTGTATACAGCTGTATAGTGTCTACAGCTGTATAATGTACAGCTGTATAATGTACAGCTGTATAGTGTCTACAGCTGTATAGTGTACAGCTGTATAGTGTCTACAGCTGTATAGTGTACAGCTGTATAGTGTACAGCTGTATAGTGTATACAGCTGTATAGTGTACACAGCTGTATAGTGTACACAGCTGTATAGTGTACAGCTGTATAGTGTCTACAGCTGTATAGTGTACAGCTGTATAGTGTATACAGCTGTATAATGTACAGCTGTATAGTGTCTACAGCTGTATAGTGTACAGCTGTATAGTGTACAGCTGTATAGTGTCTACAGCTGTATAGTGTACAGCTGTATAGTGTACAGCTGCATAGTGTCTACAGCTGTATAGTGTACAGCTGTATAGTGTCTACAGCTGTATAGTGTACAGCTGTATAGTGTCTACAGCTGTATAGTGTACAGCTGTATAGTGTATACAGCTGTATAATGTACAGCTGTATAGTGTCTACAGCTGTATAGTGTACAGCTGTATAGTGTACAGCTGTATAGTGTCTACAGCTGTATAGTGTACAGCTGTATAGTGTACAGCTGCATAGTGTCTACAGCTGTATAGTGTACAGCTGTATAGTGTCTACAGCAGGCACTAATGATGCTTAATTAATGGCAAATCCGATGACATGCCTGGGGGGATAAAGATTTCCTACCGTAACATTTGCCTTCATCCGTTCCTAAAATGTCATCAACTTTTATTTATTTCCTCACCAATTGGAAAAAATAAATAAAAAATCTTAAGTGCCATTTTCTGAAAGCTTTGCCCAAAGAACCAAAGTTAGGAAAATTACTGAGAAGCTTAAGTTTCGCTATCACTTAACCACTTTTCAACATTTCTTCCATAAAGACCAACAAATGAACTCAAAATCTTGCATGATTTTTATAATCTATAAGATATGTTCATATGATCAGAAGCAGACGAAGCAATTACCTGGAATCCAAAGCTCAGAACCATCGCAGAATTAAAGACCAAAGCGCAGTCTTCGTTTCAATGCTTTAATCTGCACGTTATAATCTTATCTTGAAGTTAGGAGAGGTTACAAATGCAGCATGAAACTGCCAGGGTACCGGCGTACTGAAATAGTCAGACCATCAGAGTATATTGTTTGAAATTACGGAAATAGAGATGCTGTTTTGAAGCTCTGCCGCATCAGTACGGCTTCATTATGGCTCAATGGACTGGACTGATGTCACTGACGGAGCTTTGGATTCAAGCAGCGGCACGGTATCGAAGACAATCGGGTGTATTTTGATATTCATTTTTTACATTAGTCATGTAAACAGTGACAGATGTGCCTTTTCAGTTTCAATGAGTTTTCAAAAATTATGTACAACTCTCTTCCACAATCGATAACAATTAACCCAATAATTACAAAATGAAATACATTTCAGATTGGTCCGTATCTCCTAATAATAAAAGAAAAACAAAAAAAACGGAACAACAAAACATTGTAATGGCCAAATAAAGGACAGAGAATTGCAATTGCACTTAAAAAGCTTCTACAAACACTGTTTCCTACAGATAAGCAGAGAGAAAGCTCAGAATTTGGCCCCTGGGAGGTGACAAGCTGCAGCGAAAGCAGTCACAACCTTTTTTGGAATCAAACGCTCATAAGATCTGGCCGAGATACAAGCTTATCTATCACGTGGTGAACTCAGACAATTGTGCAGATGGTTCACTGAGAAAGAAGCAAAACCAAAGAAGCAGAAAAAAAGCACAGCTAAAAAGGAACCAACTCAAATACCATCAGTCAGATCTGGTTTTCTGGAGCGAGCGGTTACAGTTGCTGTTCATTGAAGGTTAGCATAGTGTGATGAGCAATGTAACTTTGCTACTCATGCTCTATATAATGTTACAGATAAGCTATGTATAACTCTGGTATATACTTTATATATCCCAGATCTCCAAAAAATATCCCTTTTCTCCCTTTTATTTTACACAAATTGAACCCTGAGATTTGATAAAATAAAATGTCCTTCAAAAGGTTTAAGTTGTGTCAACAACAGTCTACGAGCTCATATCTTGCATTGTCACTAAACGCCTCATAAATACAATAATCAAACGACTATTGAACGGATCTCTATGTACAAAATGCTGCACTTATACTAGAGCTTAACATTCTACATATACATTAGGACGGACATAAGCAAACAGTTGTAGCAACCAATAGCACTGTTAAGCTAACACACGGCACATGTTCAGAAGCCGATGCAGGAGAGCTCCCTGCACTGTGGCATTCAAATTGTTTTACCTTAACTGACCATAGTTTCTGGTATGACATGCTCAAAGTCGTGCTATGATATTGTTACAGCGTGTGCTGCTGTTAGAGGAACGAGACAGTACAGCCTCCTCTCTTGTGTATTATTGCTAATGCATAATACCATAATTTAATCTTAAATGCACTGAATGAAATGCATCTGACCTCCTCATTGAAATAGTCTTTATGGCTTGTAGGGGCAATACTGCTTTCCTTACTCACTGTACTACCATTTATTCTGTGCATCTTTAACTGGAAAGCTGTTGTTTCTCGCAATAAGTTGACGTTTACAGAATAACATTAACGTAGCCTAAGAACAGAAGACACTGAAGTTACAGGACACAAGAGTTTGTACTACGACAGCAGTGACTAGTTTATCTTTAAGAGAACACATATCAAGATACCCAGAGGGAGAATCCTCCACTTGCTGCCTCTGTCACCTTGTTTAAGTCATTCGGCATAGATTTGAGGTTCAGCATCACGACATGAGAGAGGACAGGAAAACATCTTCTGTCATGTTTCTAAATACAGGGAACAGCACTGAATGTCCCTTACAAAATACAAAACTATACTCGAGATGCTCGACAGAGCATAGGGGGGAAAATAAATCTGAAGCGACATGAAAGGATGAATTTCATCACAGAGTTTGAAAATGCATAATTAGATTTGAGGCTGACAGATTCGACAGCTGACAGTAAAAAACAAAGCTCAACATAAAAATGCACTGAAGGTGTTGGTCAGTGAACTGTAACAACAATGTTTACATTTAAGATTTTGTGCCTTATTTGTTTCATACAGCTCGGATTTTAAAATCGAATGTCTCCTCTTTAGTTATGATACTGCCTCGCCTAAAGCCACTGTCCTTAAAGTGGAGCAAGGAAATTCATGGTGACCTCTGGGTTTGAATTTGAAGTGACGTATCAATTCCCTTATGTATCTTTTCACTTATTCACCTTTAGCTTCAGCTGGGCAACCCTCGCTTGTGCCAGTTTAGTCTGAACATCGACGGGCCTTTCGAAGAAGCGGACTATGGTCGGTTCATTGAGCAAAGACGCAAGAACCTGCTCAAAGGAAAACGACCAATCTGTTTCAGTGAGGTCGGCTCCTGCATCCTGACTGTTGCGCGAGCTGGAGGTGTCGGAGCTCCCCGGGGTCGTAGATGCTTCTTCCGTTGAAGGCTCCCCCTCGTCCACAGCGGCAGGTTTTGAGGACTCGGACGGGCTGCTCGGCTCCTGCAGCCTCCGTCCCACCTCCTCCATCCTCAGGAGAAGACTGGTCACATGGGCCACGGCTCGGTACAGAGACTCCTCCTCTGGATCGCCATGAAAGATGTTGTAAAGTGTTTTGGAGAACTGGATGAACTGAGTCTGAGATTGAAAAAGAAAAGAAAAAACACGCAGTGTGATATATCAGTTTTGTGCTTCATCAGATAATCTGCCGTATCACCTAGTTTTATAAAAAGGTAAATCGCTTCAGGAAGAAAATTGTCACAACATGGATTACATTACCTGATCAATACGAGGTAGGTCTTTAATAGTTTCCTCTTTTTTAAGTATTTCATTTTGCCATTGTTTCAGGTAGGCCTGTAGGTCCACTTTTCCTCTACCTGTCAATTTCACATACAAACTGTGAACTATCATACACAACTAAGACCGGCACAGAGTATTTGTGATAAATTGGATGTGATGAAATATTACCTCTTTCTGGGCTTTTCTTTATCACGCCATCTTGTGGTAGATCAAATGCTGAAATATAGAAGCAGCATGTGAACAAATAGCAGAGCAAAATGCTTCAAGAACAATCAATACATTCAAGGGAATCAGGCAAGCATTAAGACAGAATTATGACAGAATTTAGTGGGAAAGGGTAAAGGTAACATTTGAGTTTTATAAGGAAAACAAAGAGTAAAGAGGCTAACCAGAGAGTCTACTCAAGTGAGAAGAGTCTTCAGTCACTGGAATAAAGTGCTGGATTCTTTGTTCCTTTAAGTGCAAAGGACTACCTGTGAAAGCTAGAAGATACTGAAAATGAGAGCACGGAGAGGAAAGATGAAGACAGAGGATCCACTTCAGCAATGTAGGGTAAACGTGTTAAAGACAACGAAGATATTCATACAGGCTGAGTTACCCGATTATTACGTACAGTGTAACGCAATCCCATCCGACAGTCCTGAAATAGATTGCTTCTTTTTGACTCCTACAAAGTCTGAGATCATGCTGAATGAGATGTGCTTCAACACTCCAACCCCCACCAATGACTTTCTGTGAGTTCATGCATGCGTGTCAGTTTGCATTGCTGGATTAAACAATTACCCACACAAGCCAGCAGTGTCATCATATTTGGCAGATAGCTTTTCTGCTGCATAAGCGGCACAGCCGGAGGATCAACTTATTAGTGTCTGACATGTAATCTGTTGCTGATATTCAAACTGAATTAACCTTTATGATTGTGGTGATCTTTCCTGACTTATCAGAAGCAGGCTCAAATTTACACCTAACATATCATTTAAATCTAATGGGCAGATGCTCATGGATCTCATCGGTTACCTCCAAAATATTATCCATTTTTCAAATTCGGACCTGACACAGATGGCGGCACTGTGTAGTCCCTGCTCTCTGATTAAAGCTGAAGAGTGAATGCAGCTGCTGTACTTTGTGTTTAGACTTGACAGACAGCACATGATTTCATTTCCTTGATCAATGATGCGTTTGGCCCGGTTCCAGGGCTCAGGGCTGTCCCACTGTGAAATTGGCAAGAGTTTGAGGTCCCTGTGGTTAACTTCTTCAGCTAGCTCTGATGCAAACTTTCCAAATGTCCACAAAAAAGAAACCACAATGTGACATCAAAAGCGGTGATGATGGTGCTATTTGGCATCATGAAAAACACAAAACACAAAACACTGAGCACTTCTAGTTGTTTGTCTTGAAATGTTGACTTGGTCCGACACAACTCGTTTACTTCGACAGAAGACAGAAGACAGAAGAAGCAAATCACAAGTGTGGAGTTTAACAGAGTATACCTACTTTGGTAAACTCCTCACTAAAATATCAGCCAACGTACAATGACATTGCAGAAGTGCTGTCCCACTTATCGGACAGCGTTTGGAGCATTCACACTGATTAAAGTCTGGACGAGTTCAGTCCTGGGGACCTGTCCTTGGTGCTGAAGGAATGTGCTTTCTCTCTCCACGAGACATAAAACAAGCTTTTCTGTCTGACGTTCACCGGCCTGGCACATCGCAAATGGTGACTCAGTGCTCTCGTCTGCTGCCTAGCTGTCTTTTGTAATTTGAGCACTTCATCCTCATCACAGACCCTCTTTGTGAAGAAACTAGACCACTGCAAAATGCCCCTACAGCTCCTCGCACCCATCGTTGCCATGGCAAAGTTCTTTCACCCAATATAGGCTTACTTCTGCCTTCAAGCCGACATCACACAGTAAGGAGTCACACGTTCAAGGACAGTCTCTAACCGCGGGCAATGTGCTCACTCATCAAATGCTGAGTTAAGGACAAATCCCACAAGCCCTGTAGCACAGAGACCGAGGTCTATGAGACCTCGTGTTTTACTTCAGGCTGCTTCTGTCGGAAGCTGTTGTGTCAATGTGGTCACGTTATGGAGAGTCTGGAGAACGATAAGAGTCCAGTACGAAAAGAAATTAGCTGTGTTTGAACTCTGAACGTGAAGGAGTGTATAATCACTGCAGACATGTTGTGAGAGAAATGGGTCAGAGGTCGAAGCTGACGGTGCACTGACACAAATCTATCTTGTAGTTTGACTTGACAGGGTCAGGGCGAGTGGTCACATGGCAACTAAAAAGCAGTTTTTGTGTCATTGAGATTTAATGCTCCAATTGTTCATCACTCACCTGGTGGCAGGTGCAGCTTGAAGAGGAACTTCAGCTTATTTGTGAACGATCCACTGTACAAAGTATCTGCGGGAGGAGCAATTAGAAATTATAGCGGTGGGTGTAGTGAGGTCAACGGCTACATTCGTGGAGAGCAGAGAGCATTGGAACTCACCGAGGGCATAGCAGAACTCTTTAAAATTGATAAGGCCGTCCTGGTTCTCGTCTATCAGGCGGAAGACCCAGAGGGAGAGGGCGCTCTTGGTGTTGCAGAAAGCCCAGGGCTCCAGCAGAGAGAAGAGCACGCTGAACTGTTGGAAACCCAACTGGTACTGCTCCAAATAGGCCAGGCTGGGGTCATGATGGAGCAGAGCTGGACTCTTCATTGTCCAGTAGCAGCACAGGAAATGTTGCCTCTGAAAATAGAAAAGAAATATCAATTTTTACGTAACAAAAATCAATAAATGAGGTCTGTTGCCATTTTTATTTAATGACACTCGAGATGCTGTGTCATGTAATTGACTCACTTTGAACAAGTTATAAAGCCCATCCAGATGTGAGGGACTGAATCGGACCTCTTGGGTCACCACCCGAATCTGACAAAATTATAAAATTCATCCTTAATACCATAGAAACAATGCAGGTACCCTAGCTACTGTAAACTCAACAGCTACTTACCACATTTTGTTTTGTTGTATCCTCCAGGGTCTGGATCACATGCAGTTTGTTTCTTTTGCGTGAACTCTCGACATCCTCTGAACGAATATTTCCATATTTCTAAAACCAAGCACACAATTAGTTAATTCAATCACAAAACCGGCATCACCAAATAATACAGACACAGAGAAACTCAGTACCTCGTAGGCCTCTCGGATCAGTTCGCTAATATCCACGTTGAAGCGTGAGGTTTTATCGGTGCCGCCCAATGAAGCTTGCTGCACTGTTGAAGGCAGGGGACTGTCTTTGTTTGTCACGCTGTCAAAAAACCTGAAACAACATCGTCAGAGAAAGAGGGACAATAACTCACACAGGGACCATGTCTAAAAACAACAGTCCAGCATAGTTTGTATTCACACAAACTTGTTGAGGATGGTGACGGCCTCTGCATCGTCGTGGCAGCTGATCAGAGCCCCCATGTTGTAGTCCAGCACTGCCAGGCCGAGCTGCAAGATGGCTTTTATGCCATCGTAGAAAAAACAGTCTACCACGTTCACAGCACTCTCTATGGGGAGGACACTGATGAAAAGAGTGAGGAACCAGGACAAGGACACCGACGAGAAGAAACTCAGATCGGTCATGTGCTCCACCAGCTGGGGGAGATTTTCCCTAATCAGATCCTCAAACACCGCCTGGTCCACCAAAGCGCCTGAAGAAAGCAACACCGGCAACATTAGAAAGTGTGACTTCACTCGTGAAATCACTCAAGGCCTAACATTCCCAGCAGACACAGAATGAGAATTGGTTCCACTCTCACCAATAATCCTGCGGTTAAAGTAATCCGGCAACATCCTCTCACAGACGGCCACTAAGAGCCAGAAAGCCTCCTCTTCTTTGGCGTAGAGCAGAAGAACGGAGGTGAGAATGTTCATGGCCTGAAAAGGGAAAAAAAGGATTTTGAATAAACAGACTGCCTCCTTTGTAAGTACAAGGTTACAGTAACTGAAGCGAGAGGCCGATTTACAAATGTGTCAAAAAAGGCAAGTTTTTTTTAAAGCACCAGTGCCTTTCTAAAAATGTTTTCAATGGTTTTAGATGACAGCTGGCAATTTCTGAGCCTTTTTTTCAACGTACTTGGCCTTTTTAAAAATCACCTCTACTTTTCAGAGTTGCTGCACTCGTCAATGTTATGAAAAGACCAATCGCAGTAAAGGTCACGAGTTAAAAACCGAAAGGGTTCAAAGTTGTCTGTTGGCTGTACTGTAACCACCTGTCACCTTATCGGTCACTGCTAAAAAGGGCAAAAAAATAAAGGATAACCTAACATGAATTACCAACTACAAATGAAAATGTAAGCAAATAGGGTTTTTCTGTGCAAGTTTTTCATATAAATGTTGTTTCTGTGATAACACAGTCACATGGCTTATGTCCCTACAGTTTACTCAAAGCCTCTAAAAGCTTGTGAGCTTTGTATCAGTTTCAATGAGGGCTGTTAAAACAATAAATCAAAGCACCTGGCAGTAGCCAATTTTGGGGTTCCTGTATGCATAGGCAGTAAGGACTCTGCGTAGAGCTGAGATGCCTGTGTCGCTCTGAAAGGCGGGGTGCTCTGGCAGAGAGCGGTGCAAGTCTCTCTCGATCTCATCTGTAGCCAAAGTGCTTGTGCCCAGAGACTGTTCAACCAGATCCGTGTAATAGCCGGGATGAGTGGCCATGTCGTTAACAGCTCCTGCAGAGGTAGAACCAAAGAAACAGATGCTGCAAATATACCCACACCAACCATATTTAATTTAATTATGCATGTTGAGTAAGCACTCAGCACATAACACTTTAAATCATGCAAGGCTTCACTAACAAATCACTGACCTGGCATATCACTCACTTAGTATACATGACATGGCCAGAGTAATGTCTGCTGTATAAATACCTGAAAAAAGCATCCATAGCTCTCCTCTCAAGGCCTCAGGAACGCCACGAACAATCAAGTCTCGAGTCTTCCTGGTGAAGAACATACTCGTGCCACGTCCATATTCGGAGAAATGGATGTTCCACGACTGTTCCTTCATCTTTTCTTTAAGCTGCCAAACACACACAAAGAGCACACACCACAGGGTTATTGTGCATGCTCTGCAACACTGTTAAAACTGGTGGTATTTCTAAACAGAATTTTTTCTTTTTGTCCACCCGTGCATTGATTAGACAACCACGAAGACACCCCCAGCCTGCAGAGCATGAGAAGATACTAGTGACATGCAGATTTTGTGAGTGGTGGTTAGGTCTCATTTAAAGCGATATTTACCATTTTGGGGTCGAGGTTTTCAACATCCTGGGGGTGGAAAACGGTCATAAGAGCCTCGGTGCTTACAGCCTTGCTGCTATCTTTCTGTCCCACCATCAGCGTTACATCCTCTGGGTTGTCCTCAAAGTGGTTGATGAGCGACTGGCACTCGCCTCGTATTGCCTGAGACACAAATACATATATACAAGTCAGAACGCACTGCTGTCTGTAAGTCAAGTACAATGGCACAAATACAACAATACACACGTTACCTCTGATGACGCGGAGTGCTGAGGGCTGGCACTAATCCCACACCTGCTACGTATCGTGTTGGCGAGCCGCTGGTAGTCCCGCACCTCGGAGAATCGCAGCGCACGCTTTCCACGCACACACACTGTTAGAGCCCTGTTGCTGGAGTCTGACTTTTCAACATTGATAACCTGGAAGAGGGCAATGTTCACTTTTAGGTTTTCTGCCGTTCATCAGGGTTCTTTTCGAGTCGTTATTGTTTACATCATTTCTGTTGTTTTACTTTACCTCTCGCATTGGAATGATGACATGACATTGGCTTCCATCTTGGCTGGCGAAACAAAGGTAGCTCTCAGACAGACATATCTTGCCAAGTGTGTTATAATGGCTGAAGGGCACCCACAGGAAGCTCTCATGCACCTCTAACAGGTTTTCCTCTTTGGGAAGCCTAAAGAATGTCCGGAACTGCTCACTCTTTGCATGAGCTTCTAAGCCTCTGTGAGGGGAAGTAAAGTAGAAAAAAATGTCATGAGCAGAACATCATATCTAAGTTTTCTAAAAAACAACCTTTTAGGAGCTTTCAGGCTTAAACACACTCAACAGTCTCACAATAACCTCTTTTTTGTTCTCTTGACCGTCACCTTCCATATCAATCTTTTAGGTGTTGGGGTATTAGATTATTTCAGTGCCTACGAGTACTTTAGATCTTTCCAAATATATACACTGTATTATTATAATACTGTACATCATACTATACGCATGTAGATTGTTTTGTTCAACTTCAGTTTCTAAATTGTCGTATTATATTCTTGAATTACAGCATTTAGAATTGAAATTTCTAAATTTAACAAGCATGATTCTGGCAAATAAATATCAAACCAAAAACTTGAATATGTGTGGTCAAAATAGTCAAAGTAAACAACTACAATACGTTCTATCAATACCTGGCTCTGGTTTTGTCATGCATGGCCGACCTGACACTCCTGCTAGGCTAACACAAACACAAATGCTTTTGACCAAAGTCATACTTTATGTTTACTCTGCTTCTTTCAGGGGACAGCCATCGCTAACAGGATCATGTAAAGCTGTGCAGCAGGCAGACAGTTACCTCTTAGTGATTTGCAGAGGATCGGAGAGCGCTGGCTCTCTCTGGAAGGCCTCTTTATCAAAAAGGCGCTTGATGGAGTAATCAGCCAGCTGTTCCATGATAACAAATGTTTCATTAAGGTGCATCAGCATGGAGAAATAGTGATCCTCCCCGTGGACCAAGACATGGATGCTCTCAGTCAAGATAACGTTCGATGTTTTCTCAAGCCTCCAGATCTCATCCCAGGAGATGATCAGTTTCACTGCAGAGTCAACACAATGAGTGGAAATTCGACTAATGATTAATGCTCACAGCTGCAATGATAACGACCTTCAGCAAATAGGTGAATAAGCAGTAACACCATACTTCCTAGTGCCTTTATAAAGAATGTATGATACCAAACAATGACAATGTTCAAAGCATTATTGTGATCATTCTTAAAATGTCACTTGGCTTTATTAATATTCACTGTTACCCATTATCTGCACTGCCTTTTCACGTCTACCTCCACTGTGAGGTCTGCTACAGTATAATGTACAATTATTAAAAATATTCAGTTCCTTTCAGATTATAAAAGCCAACTATGGTTGCCATTAGTAGCTGCCACAGTCTTTGTTTCTGCCCATCAAAATTGGCACGACAAATGGCAGCTCCAGTTAATAAATGAAACAAAAATCAGCTTACCCTCAGCTCCCAGCAGGTATGAATAGAAGCACAGGAAGTTTGTGCTGAGGTAGAGCCAGCCCTGGCAGGGTACTTTGCCTCTCCAGTAGCTGCATGAGTAATACGTGACCAGCTTTTCCTTTGGCGGCAGCTCAAACCACTTCTCAAACCTCAAAAGTGCTTCCCGGAACTTCTCGGGATCTTCCTCCAGCACCAGGGATGTCTTCCCTTCTTCAGCAATAAGACCCTAACACATAAAAGTTTACATTGAAGGTTAGTGCAGACTGAAAAAAGGGTTGCTGTTGGTGACTAAGCCACACCTTCTTATTCACTAAAGGGGCAAAATAAATTACTCCTAATAATCAGGGATAATACGGTATTACAAGAATCAAGGGCCATTATACAGTATTTTATAGTATTACAACCTTGCTGAGAGATTAACGTGTATTAGTCGTGTGGGGTGAGGAGTCCCCATTAAAAAAAAGGATTTTCTTACTCTAATCTTGCCCTGTACAAAGCTGGTGATGTCTTCGCTGGAGTCGAAAACAGAGAGCGTCCTCATGACGTTCTGCTGTAGCCAATCCCAGTGCTGAACAATTTCCTCTTTGGTGACACCTGACCCAAAATGCAAGAGAGACAACATTAAAAAAAACTCAACTGTCACTTTTTCTTGCATTTTTTTTTATTTTTACTGTAAGATATTTTATCTTTAACTTGGATTTGGCAATATTGGCTTCATTGTGAGTCTGATAAAATTGTCTGGAGTTCAGTAGATTTAAAGTTAATGTTTTTATGAAATCATCAAGACACATCAAAAGATATTTTGCAACAATCTTGAAAACCTAAACGTTGCACAGCACTATTACAATAATTGGCAGAGAAAAGATTGAAATACAGGGACATACCACATGCTATGGACCAATACACTTGCGAGTCTGGTGTGTGGTGCAGAATGCGGTAAGGAGCTACTTTGGATGTGGAGTCCAACACCGTATCTAGAGTTCCCACAAGGAGGCCTGTAACATACAGTACATTGATATTTTTAACCACCTTTGTCTCACATGATCGTCATCCATGTGGTGCCTTTGAAAATCAGAAAGACAGATATCGGACATTTATGAAAATAAAAATGAACAGCGAAAATAACAACTTTTCTTTTTTTGGATCATTGATGAATCACTGTTAATTGATCACAGCTGTGTTGAATTGCCTTTACTGATAAATGCTACAACACCAGACTGTGCACTCTGATACTTGCACTGACTGTGTAGAAAGGAGAGATCCCTCAGGTCCATGTCAGAGTTGCACAACTAAAATTAGCTAAATCTGTTGCCTTTATAACTTCTCTCTGACATGCCCTCCATGAATTATTAACAAGGTCACCGCAAAACCTCACTCACGCACAGCATCAACATTGCACTCGCCTGCCTGCTGAACATGGATCAGCTCTCCACAGGCTCTACTGGTGAGCGGTCCAGGATCAAACACCATTCACATAATTTATGTTCTCATCAGTGTAGAACAACATCACACAGTAGAGCATAAAATGAAACACATAAAAGATACTTTACACACAAAAGGCTCTTATGCTGGTGAGGGACTCAAGTGCATAATGCTCTGTACCATCAGGCAGCATTTAACCTCCACTACCATTAAACACTCAGACAAGGACATTGATCCTTTTGTCTTCCGCTGGAACACCATTTACCATCACTAGGCAGAGTCATGTGGTAACAATCATTGGTGGTATTATAGACTCCACTTTTAAACTGGCAGGTGACAATGGTTTTTAAAGATAAATGGGTGGTAAATGGACTGTACTTGTACGGCGCTTTTCTTGTCTCCCGATCACTCCAAGCACTTTAATGCTGCATGTCATCATTCACCCATTCATAAATACACTGATGGAAGGGGCTACCATGCAAAGTGCTACCTGCCAATCAGGACTAACTAACATTCACACACCGTAAGCACAGATACAGCAATTTAGTGGCGGTTTGATTAAGTGTCTTAATCAAACCGCCGATCCTCTGATTGAAGGACGACCGTGGTCCACCACTGAGCCACAATCGCACACAAGATCCAAGTCAGTAAAGAATGTCAGGCAGTCAGGTTATTAATGCAAGGTTGTCTCTGCATCAGAAATGCATTGGTGATTCGGTTAAACCGAGCACCTGAGGGTGAACACAAAAGAGAATGTCGCTAGTTTTGAGAGTTCAAGCATTATTTATTTTTGTTTTTCAACAGTTCTACTAGTTACTTTGAAAATGTACCACTCTTTCTGAAAACTGGTACGTACGTTTAGGTTCAGTGGCTGTCCTCCACAGAGGAAATATTGCAAACAGCTAATAATCCATATGGAATGGTGCAACCGATTACTGACTGTACCTTACCGCGGACAACCCGGTAGTCATTTAAAAGTATTAGATCACTGTGTCGGCTAACACTATTGCTGGCCAGTTATAGTATATTATTATATTATATACTAGTAATAGTCCATAGCAAAAACACAGGGAAAGCTCGACAAAATATCTGTAGGAGGGAAATCCTGTATATGCTCATGACACAGCTACTCCCAAATAAGTGATTTTGTTTACGTCAGCCGGTAATTTGCCTCGAGTCCAACAATAGCTCAAAGTTTGGAGGCCTGTTGTTCGTCTTGTAACCCTCAGCCACCGGGTCCTAAAACCAGCAGGAACAGAGTGACGTTAGTGGACAGACAGACTTTCCTCAACGTCACCTCGCTTCGTAACCACACTACGCCGACATACGGACACGTACACGCAAAGAGAGCGAAGTCTTGCGCGCTGGCACAACAACGTAAGCGAAGCAGCTGTGCGGCATCTGCACGGATTCCCTCAATGCCGACATTTATTGGCTCAGACCTGTTGCTACGAGGGTCTGTCTCTGCAACCCCCGCCCTGCATAGCACGGTAGCGAGTTAACCCGTTCACAACTTGTTCGTTGTAACGTGTCCCAGCGATGCCGCAGCGGTTTGTCCTACACACACATTCGCGCGCGCACACACACACACGCACGCACACGCACACACACACACACACACATATGCACACACACACACACACACATATACACACACACAAACACATATACACACACGTACACACACGCACACCCGCGCGCGCGCAAGGAGGTGCGAGCACAACCCGCTAACGTTACCTGTCAAGCCGCCTCCGCCTTCTCCGTAACCTCGTCTCCTTTGCAGTACGAAATACTCGTTATCCTCTTCCGTCACCCACAGTTTGAACGCATTTTTCAGCAAAATCTCGTCTGGTTTGAGCCACATGTTTCAGCTGTCATGGAAGTAATCTCTGGAATCCACCTGACATGTCACAGTTATATGTAACGTAGCGCGACATCAAACCCGTGGACATTTGTTTGTGTCCGAATCCCCTCCCTTCCCACGTCGACAAGAAACGCTGCCAAAGCCGCAAGGCATTCTGGGATCGTAGTTTCTGAGAAGAAGGCGGTTTTCCGGGACATGACACAGGACATTTAATGAATGAAATTAAGAAAAATAAAAAAAAACCAACCGGTTTATTAATTCATTATTCATTATATATATATATATATATATATATATATATATATATATATATATATATATATATGTATATGTATATATATATATGTGTATATATATATATATATATATATATATATATATATATATATATATATATATATATTTATATATATATATATATATATATTTTTATATATATATATATATATATATATATATATATATATATATATATATATATATTATATATATATATATATATTCGACAGACAGCCTGACTAACAAACAACCTTTCAACATGGATGTTGTCTTCATTGGTTTGGCTCATTGGTATTAACTTTGCAGATAATCCCTGGTAGATAACTTGTCATCCGCAAAATTGTAAGATAAAGTGTGAAAAGTATTAGCACAATAAGTGCACCAACCTTTCCGATAAACAAATGTTGTTGCTAATAATTATTACTAGTAGTGACTTCGGTAGAGGCATAAATAAGTATTACCAGTAGCTATATCTGCATTCTTTATCAAAATGATACAGCCCTAGACATTGAGAGACAACACATTTTGTGAGTATTTTTACTTTTAATACTTAAAGTACATTTAAAAGTAAGTACATTTGACTTTTACTTAAGTAGGATTATTGATGTAGTACTTTTACTTTTATTCTCCTGGGTACTAGTACTTTTACTTAAGTACTAAACTTCAGTACTTCCTCCACCACATGTTGGAGAGCTCTGAGGATGTGTCTCAAGCTACACAATGTGGCCAAAGGTATGTGGACTCTTAAACATTATGTGACTGTTGCGCTATTTTTAAGATCCAGTAAAACTCAGCAATAACACAATAACAGCTCTTGTGATTAGTGATCAACATAGGTTGAGCTAAACCTTTAAAACTCATCTTAAAACAATACAGATTTTTTAAAGCTTGTTTTCTTTTATTTCCTTACATTTTTTTTTCTTTTCTTCAATTCAATTCAATTCAGTTTTTTTTTGTTAGTCCAAAATCACAAATACAAGATTTGCCTTGGAGGGCTTTACAATCCGTACACATAACATCCCTGTCCCAGGACCTCACATCGGATCAGGAAAAACTCCCCCAAATAAAGATAGTAAAAACCCTTTCACAGGAAAAAAGGGGAAGAAACCTGAGGGAGAGCAACAGAGGAGGATGGGCAGGACCAGCTCCAGACAGCCACGGTCCATGGAAACTTGAGGCAAGGAAGCACAGAGTCTCCCGGAAAGGAGTAGAGTTAGTAATGTGCATTGAAAGACAATAATTTATTCAGAAGGAGAGAAGAAAGAGAAGAAAGGAGAGGGGAGAAGACAAAAGAGACTCAAATTATTTAAACTAAAATTCTGTACCTTTCAAAATAAAACGTTTAATACTTTCATGCAGTCCTTTATTGCATGTATTAAACACCTTTGTAATACAGTAACATGTATGGACAATGCATTTGTAATTTTGACTGATTAATAATTTAAAAGAATTTATGAGTTACTTAACTTTATCTGTTTAGCATTTTGCTTGTACTGGTGAGTTGATCCTGGATCCTAGATTATTATCAAAGACTTAAAATGTTCTAACTTTAATGTCATTCCCAGTCGCTTGATCAAATAAGACACATACTTTAATGAAATACAACACCAATGGCTTGTTTGACTCAGAGCAAAACAAATTAACATTTTGGAATACAACTTTAAAATCAAACACATTCGCCGACATTCACAAACTGTTACGGTGCAATTTCCCTGCATTAATACTACACTGTAATGTCCACATTTAGTTGAAATACAAATGCATTATGCATAATATACACATTATGGAAAACCATTATATTAGCTAATTTGTTTGATATTACATATATATTTCAATGAATCCCTTATATGTTGCCATGTGCTTAATATGAATCATGTATTTACACAACCTCGTGTTTTATATCGTGCCTTTTTTTCTCCGCCTCTCTTAGTAAAACAAAACAACCCTGAAAAACTATACTGCATGTTAAACATACGGTAGAGGGCAGCAGTAGTACATTGTGGCTGTATGTAACCTGTGGAAATGTCAAGAAGAAGAACTGAGATCGTGCCACTGGCCAAAGAGTCTTTAAGTAAAGATAATCAACGGCTGAGACTTGATGTAACAGCATTTGATAGTACGAATAATCTAAAATAACATAAATGGTAACGTAGCTGTTGACTGTATGGTCAGAAAAAACGTTATGATTCATCATAGCATAAAAACAATAGCAAAACAATGTCAAGTCACGTTCAAGGCACTAATATAATCGGCGACGCCATCTTTCTTCCAATGCTGTTATGCTTTCTAGTTTTCTAGGGGGGGATCAATCTCACACATTCAAAGATTCTTAACAATTACCCATGACTCCCTTGAAACGTATGACCTGTCTCCTGTCTCTGGCCTTGGCTCGTAACGCGGTGCTTCTGTTTGTCAGTGCGTGCTGGCTGTAGGGTTTAATTAACGTTAACGAGCCGGTGTTCGTGTCCGACAGGTCCGCTAGTAAACTGGGAGCCGTTACAGCGGAGCTGAGCCACAATGCTGAAATGTAAAACTGTATGGAAAAAGCTTGCCCCCCTGGCTCGAGCCTCCTCAACTCTGTGCCGGCAGAATGTGAGAAGAGCAGGTGAGTTAGTTAAGTAACGTACGTTACGTTAGCAGAGAGACTTTGTGTTTCCCCGTTAGCTTGTCTTAATGTATGCACGCATTGCTTGTCTAATGTATGCACGCATTGCTTATTCCCCCATCGTCGACTGGTTGTTAAACCGCACAGGGAACCTTAGCATAGCCCCGTCTGGCTATTTTGACCTTCGTGTGGCTCTTTCAAAGCTAACGTTAACTGAGCAAATTAGCAAATGGCAACATGCAGTAACTAGTCAATGACATGTCCATAACTAGCGTTGGGTTAGCTCAAACCGTATTTGTCTCTTTTGGCCCTGAGAGTATAAAGCACAGCATGTGCTAAATTTCCCTCAGTTGATGGGTTTAATGTACAATACAGAAGAAAGGAACGATACTGAAGATTCACGTCTCAAAACTCAAAGTGTGTGTGTGTGTGTGTGTGTGTGTGTGTGTGTGTGTGTGTGAGAGAGTGAGTGAGAGAGAGAGAGAGAGATTGTGTGAGTCTTTATGTAACCCAGTTTACACTGAACAGCAAAATGTGCCAGTCTCTCCGTTTTGGGGAATGCCAAGTTAACACTTAAATATGCACTTGAATATGCATAGTATGTCAATGTTGAAGATCTTCGAGTGAGACACGTCTTCATCGTCAGCGGGCATGTTCTGTAAATATATTAAGCATCATTTTCACAGACAGTTCACACTTTTCTTCTTTGACAATCCCTGTCAGCAATACAGCTGTCACCTTCATAAACATACTATATTCATTGTCAGCAGGCATGTTCTGTAAATATATTAAGCAGCATTTTCACAGACAGTTCACACTTTTCTTCTCTGACAATCCCTGCCAGCAATGCAGCTGTCACCTTCATAAACATGCTATATTAACCATAGAAAGGAAACTTAGTGTCACGTTTGCTCCATGTTGCCTCATAGTTTTTGGTGTCATATAGCAAATTAAGATGTTATGAACATTTAATATATATATAAGTTGATAAAGTGGCATTGTCAGTCAGATAGCTGCAAATGTAGCCTGATCAACATAAACCAAAACAGATACTGAAGTGCATCTTCAGTCATATCAAATGCACCAGTTTTAGTGTTTTACTGTACTCAATCCTACAATACAAGTATTGTTAACCAAAAATGTGACACATTTCAACTGTTAGTCTAATTTGAGTGTATTAATCATGTGTGTGTATCATAATGCAAGACGTGGAGATGTAGTGCTGCTACGATCGACGTGTCTTTGGATTACTTTTGTGACCAACATTCGGATTGTTAGACTTAAATTCATGCAGTTATGACTAATCAGAATTTGTGTTTCTTTGTCAATGTTTTCAGGGTTTAACAATGGCAGAATATCAAGACCAACATGTGCACCTGTGGCTCACATGACCACTGGGCCTGCAGGGGGAGGTAGAGAAAACCAGCTGTATATGCTTCTGGTTGGCGCTACCTGCGTTGGTGGTCTAGTATACGTGAGTTAGCTTCAGTAGTCATAACATACAGTACGTACAGTATGTATTGAAAAGCAGGTAGTTCACAAATATTCATGACTGAATACTGATCTGTTTCCACAGGCATACCGAACTGTCAAGGGAGACAGCCAAAGATATCAGGAGCGTATTGATGAAATTGCCTCCAGACCAAATAAACAAGCCAGAGAGGAACAAGCCATACCCATCCAGTCAGAGCCTCCTGGTGAGCAGATTTATTGTCTGATCTTTGTGATAATAAAACTTTGACCATTTACTTCAATCCTCAAACAATTCTTCAAATATTTTTTATCAGAGGCACATCATTCCTTTGTGATGTGTTTTCAGAGAGCATCAATTAAGAGTTTCACTGTTGTGATTAGTTTAGTTTTAGCCGTGTAAGCCACTGAGACAGAGGGAGAATGATTCCCATCTCATTGGAGTAGATATTTATAGATCAAACTCCAACTCTGTTAATAAGTTTATAGGCAGGAACACTTAACCGTGATATATTGACCACAAAGAATAGGGGTTGTACAAGAACCTTTCACATAAACAGATTAGTTCTTAAGCTGCTTGTACAAGGGATTGAGAAGAACTTGCTGCAGTCATCAATTTTCTTGTAGATTAAAAATTTATCTTATGCACATATTTTACGTACAGTCCAGACTTGTCGTATGAGTCATGTGCAATTTGTCTAGTGTTATTCATTTCAATAGTATATTGTATATTCCATGACAAGCAATTTTAAATAAAAAATTTACGTGGCACACTGAGAATAAAGAAAAAAATGTGAGAATGTTAAGATACGAATTTGAAGATGCTCTTGTTTGAGGTCAAATGCAAGTATTTGCTGTGACACTATGTTGACTAAAGGTTTTTGTTTTTCAATTGTAGTTAAAGGTTATTTGGTCCAAGCGTTTAATCAAACAAGCTATTAATCGTCAGACTTTATTGTTCACAGTTTAGCTGCCTCTTCATTGCAGTGTAGACGGCAGAGTTTGAGACTGCAAAACAAATTGATTTTAAATTAATGGTTGATTAGTTTGAATCACTTGCTTTAAATCCTGTTCTCTCTTTGATTGATAAACCAGCCGTCCCTGGGCCAGACCCTCAAGCAGCACCTTCAGCAAAAGGAACAACTCAACCACCCCTAGGTTGGCTAAATACTTTTCTATACACCTACATGCATGATTGCCAGGTCCCTCCTGTATAAAAGATGTTTTTGAACCAGTAAATTAATCAGAACAAAAGCACCTACTACTACTTGGAATTATGTGTACTTTCACACTTGGCACACACACTATAGTTAAGAGTGAACTGAGGTGTCAGAAATGGTGACACCAAGTGGTACAGTCAGGATAGCAAATTCCTGCGTCATTCTGTGTCCAATCAAAGAATGAGACTAAAGAATAAGTTATGTAATATATTGTAACAAAAGTGCATCGTTTTTTTGCCACAGTGATTTATTGTCATTTACACCACCATTGTGTGGGAAGTGATTTTTACCTTAGATTTGAAGGATTTGAGTCGCTGTAGATGGGATTTTGAACAGAACATGATATCATGTGATTGCTCTTGCTTGTAAGCTTAGTCAGGTGTCTCCAATCTAGGGCTGCAACTAACGATTATTTTAATAATCGATTAATCAGTCGATTATTTTTTTGAATAATTGCATAAAAAAATAATAACATTAATTTGCAACCTTTTATTACAAAAACAGAACTGACTGTGCAAATTCACAGTGCAAAAAATCTTAACAATAAAGAAATGATAAAAAATAAAAAAATACAAATCAGAAAACTTAACAGGATTTGTTTGAACGTCAGAACTTGTTCTATCCACTCACAGACATGCACACTGACAGACGCACACACAGACACAAATGCCAACACACTCACACAAATGCACACACACACTCAGACGTACACACTCAGACCTCACAGAACAAGAGATGAGAGTTCCAGAAGTAACCACTCAATGTATCAACGGACAACTTACCAGAGAGCTTGCGGTTTCCCAACAAGATCAATGATGAAAAATTATATCTGTTTGTGCCTTTTAATCTTGTGATCTTTTGTCAATATTTTCTGTGCCGACTAAATTTAATGTTTTTCAGAGTGATATGGCTGAAGATATTACATTGAAAAAAAGGGCTTTCTGGCCTTCCTCTGATATATTTTTAGGGTACAAAAATGATACAGATTCACATGCAATGGCAATAAAATATGCAATTCTCAAAATCCATAATTCATTTTTTGGTCTCAAACAGCCCATACATATAGTTTGAACAAACTCTAACATGAAAACACCATTCATTACACTGCTCACAATTGTCCCACATATGTAACGTGTTAAAGATGCACTTTTATGGTAAAGGCATCTTTTATACACGAGGCCCTCTGGAATCCTAACTTGTATTGACTGTACCCAGAAGCTGAGAATTTTACTGCATAAACTGTGACTTTTTCCTCTCGTTGCATGTGTTATTTTTATTCATCTTCTTGTATTTACTAACGCATGTGTCGTGCTCAGTGTGTTCTGTACAGTTTCATTTACTTTTGGGTTCTCTAACCTTGCACATTAACACTGTTAATTTCAGTTCAACTGTCATACTCACTTCCTCCCTGAACTCAAAATCTTCCTGTTTTAGTGGGACACAGTCATTGGAGTTGTCCGTATTTTCTCCAAATATCTTGGCTCCTTGGGTGCTTTGTAATATTTGTGATGTTACATTTGTCCTGGCACAGTACTTAACATGTTTATTTTCCATTAATATCAAATTATTGTTTAACTGGAAGCTGCCCTTCGAAGTGCATTGTATTTATTACCTCCAAACCTTTTCATGCTGTGGTCAAGATAAGTCGTCACCGCTGTTTACAACACTATGCACAGCTCCGTGATGTATACAGTATGTACGTCTCTCTTTGGGCAGCTTCCATGTGGTATTGTGTCTAGTTTGCATGCTCAGCAGAATGTTCTCAGAGAAAAGATGAGGAAACGCATGGATCCTGATTATCTTCCCCTTCAATAATCTCTTAAAGAATTCAATCTAAACCCGTAGTATGGATTGCCTCAACAGCAGATGAGCCAGTGGTAGAAGCAACTGCTGAGGAGGCAGCAGCACCATCTGCAGCACCTGTAGTTGAGGAGGGTAAGACTTGAGAATAAAGGATTCTCTGATATATTTAATCCACTTACTTACTTGTAAATACATCACGTGCCATTTACCTCTGCTTTTCTGTCTGAGTCTGTCTCGTAGATACATATTACAGTTCAGATAGTGAAGTCTTTCAGATATTATCTGTAGTGTACATCAGAGGTTTTAATGTATTATTGACACTATACTACCAGCACCATCACCCCCCTCTGAGCCGTCCCCAGCTGAGCTCACAGAGCCGCCCCCTGCACCTGTTGTGGAGAGTGGTAAGCACTCAGTCGGTGCATGGTGCTGTACATTTACCACATCTAAGGGTTTGTTTTGTCCTTACGTGTTACTGCTCCGGTTGTACTAACAGAACCTACAACATCAGCAGCAGAAAGCCCCGCAGCAGAGCCAGCCGAGCCTCAACCAGAAGTTGTGGCAGAAAGTGGTAAGAATGTTGTCCATCCTCGGTCGGAGGGGAAGCGGGCAGACTTCTTCCCATTCTGTTAATGTTCATTCAAACACCTTTTTCGCCTACTTTTATATTTTTACCATTCTTTGCCAGAACGGCTTTTCTCCCTACCTGTTCATGTCTTTTTCACATTGTTTGGGTTCAGATGAAGATAAAGGGTTAATCTCTCTTGAAAGGGAAATAGTTTTTTGTATTTCTTTTTCTGCACAACCTTGGTCGCCTCCATTCTGAACTGTTAATATTTCTTATTTTGTGGGACACAGTTTTTGGTTTATCTTCCAGAACTATCTTTTGTGTGCTTTGTTAGTCGTGATAGAACATTGAATCCTTCCTGTCTGACATTTTCTGTGAACGTGTGATACTTTGTGAAACTCAAAAGTTTTGCTTTTTAATGTGACATGATTGTTCAAGACTGGAAGCTGCCTTTCAAAGTGGATTTTATTTCTTATCTATAAACTCCTTTCATGCTGTGTCCAAGCTACAAACTGTCTTTACAGCAGAGTTAACAGAACGTTATCTGGTACTTTAAACATCAGTGAGGTGAATCACTGTCATTAACACACACAACCCCATACTCACTCTTTGATAGTATACAGTATGAGTACTTTGTCGAATGTTAACCACAAATTGGGCAGCTTCCACATGTTGAATTTTCATACTCTACAGAATGCTACCAGGGCAAAGCCGAGGAAACGCATGGATCCTAATGGTCTCCCCCTTTAATAATCTCTAAAATAATTAAATCCTAACTCTTACTATGGATTGCCTCAACAGCACATGAGCCTGTCGTAGAGGCTTCCACAGAGGAGGCAGCAGAACCATCTGCAGCACCTGTAGTTGAGGAGGGTAAGATCTGAGAAAAAAGGATACTCTGATCTAATAATATACTCATTGAATTGGAATGCGCATTTAAGGTTATCTTGTAACTTTACCATATACGATTAGAACCATCACCCCCTTCTGAGCCGTCCCCAGCTGAGCTTACAGAGCTGCCCCCTGCACCTGTTGCGGAGAGTGGTAAGCACTAAGTCTGTGCATGGGGATGTACATTTACTACATCCACGGGTGTATTGTGTCATAACTGGTTACTGCTCCGGTTATACGAACAGAACCTACAGCAGCAGCAGCAGAAAGCCCCGCAGCCGAGCCTCAACCAGAAGTTGTGGCAGAGTGTGGTAAGACCGTAGTCCAGCCTCGGTTGGAGAGGTCAAGCAGACGGACAGTGATACTTTTTTCCCATTCTGTGATTGTTAATTTCACCTTCTTTTGAAAAAAATGATTTTAACCATTTATTCCTCATTACAGTGTTCCCCCTTGCTTTTATGTCTTTTTACATTGTTCAGGTTCATGTAATGATAATGGTTAATCGCTCATGAAGAATTTTTTTTTTTTCTTCATGTACTCCTTTCAGGTGTATGTCATGGGTAGTGTGATGAGCATCCAAGATCATACACTGACTTTGTCTCTTTCTCCTGCTTCTGCTTTTTGCCTTTCTCTTTCTCTGTCTCTTCCTCTCTCACTCTCTCTCTCTGGCTTGCTGTTGCTCTCTTGTGAACATTCTAGGAGACTCTGCACCTGTCTCTCTCCAGTTCCCCTCACACACCCCCTACCTTCTTATTGGTGGAGGTACCGCCTCTTTTGCTGCTGCCCGGTCCATTCGAGCCAGAGACCCTGGTGCCAGGGTCAGCATTCAGTGCATTATTATTTTTGCTGAAACATAGTTTCTCCATACATCCGTGTGTTGTCCTCATGTACCGTCTCTTCCTTTTTTTTTATTGTTACCAACAGGTATTGATTGTGACTGATGAGCTGGTCCCCCCATACATGAGACCGCCTCTTTCTAAAGAACTGTGGTTCTCTGATGATCCAAGTGTGACGGAAACACTGCGTTTCAAGCAGTGGAATGGAAAAGAAAGAAGGTGTGTTTCAAGTTCATGTATTATGTGCTTTTGGTTTGTTGTCTTCTTTCTGTGTCACAGTGCCTTTCGTACAATATGTCTCAACAGTTGTCTTTCTGCTTGCATTGGTGGTTATTTCTTTGAGTTAGACAGTTGTCCTGTGACACCTCTTTGCTTTATTTGATTAATTACAAAACTAGAGTTTTTCTTGGTGGCATTTTTTTCTATTCAGGTTAACCTTACTGTTCATGTTAACCATCATCACCTCACTCTGTTTACTCGTGAATACTTTGAAATCAGGAACAACAAACCACTGTTGATGTCAAACAAATCTTGCACAATGTCCTGTGTTACAAATGATTTATATTCCCAAGGAAAGTTGTTGGACAGTGTGTTTGCAACTTGGTGTTGTCGTAATACCAACTTGCATTTTGTACTTTTGGCTAGTCCTTCATAGTCTTAATCGTTCATAATTTATGTTGTCTATATGTTATATATTGTCCTTTTTAAAAAAAAATTTAAACGTTTTTTTGCACTTTATTATTATTACTATTGCACAATTCACTATATGTTGGACAGAAAAGAAACGTACTTTCCATCTTCTGTAAGTTTGCACTGCACATTGCACAAAATTGATAATAAATATGACTTTGACTTTCGACTAGTTTCTGCCTTAATGTTGGCAAACCATGTTTTTTTTAAATATTTGATTTCATTTTATATAAGAAAAAAGTTCAAAGATTTGAATACGTTTGTGTTTATTTTTCAGCATCTACTTCCAGCCACCATCTTTCTACATAAATGCAGAAGAATTGAATGATGCAGAAAATGGTGGAGTGGCAGTTCTCACCGGCAGAAAGGTTGGTCATATACTACAATGTTCTAATGTCAGGACTATCTACAGTGAATGATGATAGTATTAATAGTTTTCATATACCAGAAGTGAGGAATTTCATTGGATGATGTAAATGTTCTTTTTGACTTTATTGAGATGTTTGATTTCTATTTTAGGTGGTTCACATGGATGTGAGAGGAAACAAAATCAAACTGGACGATGACACTGAGATTTCATATGACAAGTGTTTGATTGCTACAGGTAAGCCTCTCTCAAATGTATGTATTACCAGGTCTGGTTTAAACTAAACCTGATTTCAACTGTTTGATTTCAGGTGGTGTACCTAGAAATCTACAGGTCATTGAAAGAGCGGGAGAGGAGGTGGTGAAGAGGACAACATTGTTCCGCAAGGTCAGTGTTTAGCCACAAGGGGGCGATAGCCTTCTTTCAGCTTTTTTTGTGTGGAAATTTCGGCTGATGGTACAAAGCCTTAAAAAAAGTTGCACATGTTGGGTAAAAGTAAACATATGCAATTATAGATACTTTGATAAGTTGTTTGGAGGTGTTGAAACAAGAAAAAAACAACTCTCTAAATCTTCATTCAGACATTCTTGAAAGGTCATAATTTTATAGCTCTGTCTTAAACAATGCAAACTTTTCCCTTTTTATGCTAAAATCATAAACAACCCAAAATGCAGATACTTTCCTCCATAACGCCAATGACATTAAGTGTGTGCCACATTTACTTTTTATCCACTGTTCCTATAATTCATTTATTACAATCCCTTTATTGTTGCACAGACAAGTTGCCACATTCATGTATCTATTTTAATGTGGACATATCACCACCCCCCAAAAAATATGAATTAAATAGATTTGATATAAATGTTGTTCTCCTCCACAGGTCGAGGACTTCAAATCATTGGATAAGGTCTCCAGAAGTATTAAGTCAATAACAATCATTGGGGGCGGCTTCTTGGGCAGCGAACTGGCCTGTGCTCTTGGCAGGAGATGTAAGACAACTGGTCAAGATGAGAAAACGACAGACTAGAATGTTGCCCTGTTGTCGTATCACTCAACCTCTTTCTCCTTTTCTCCAGCAACTGAGTGTGACCTGGAAGTGATACAGATGTTCCCTGAGAAGGGCAATATGGGAAAAGTGTTGCCTGAGTATCTGAGCAATTGGACAACAGAGAAAGTCAAGAAAGGTTGATGACCATTTTTTACTCCAACATGTCTAAACTTTCATATCAAGCTGAGCATTGCTAGAAAATGTTTTTTTTTATCTCCTCATTGCTTTATTCATCACAAATTCTTCATGTTGTCTTCTAGAGGGAGTGAAAGTCATTTCAGAAGCTTTGGTGAAATCTGTGGTCTGCAAAGATAAAAAATTAGAAATCCAACTGAAGGATGGCCGATTGGTAGGTCCAAGTTTTTTTTCCCAGTGTAATTCAGGAAATGACTTGTGTGTTATTCATTATCTTTTGCTTCATCTTGTAGGTGACAACTGACCACATTGTTGCAGCTGTTGGCCTGGAGCCCAATGTGGACCTTGCTAAGTCAGCAGGTCTGGAGGTGGACTCTGACTTTGGTGGCTTTCGAGTGAATGCAGAGCTGCAAGCTAGATCCAATATTTGGGTGGTAAGTGAATGACCATAAGGTACTGGAAGTGTTCCAATAGTCAACAAGGCCTTACGGAAACAGTGACTGATTTTTACTGGCTTTGGAAATTAAAGTCCGTCTATACTTTGAGTGAAACTTGTCACTTGTTGTGGCAGCATATTTGCTGTTGCTGTTGAACCCTTCATATGCCAATTTTTAAATATATGTTCTTTAAATAGCTAAGACACTTCTTAGTGTTAAGATTTACCCGGACAAAGTTGTAAACATTTGTAACCTACCTTTTATTGTACTATAGTGTTGACTGGGTAAGGTGATGACGGAGACAAGGTTATTTTAGGTTAGGTTTATAAATGTATGCAGCTTGCTTTTTCCACTCATATTTTTTATAGGGCTTGGCAAAGTTAAAAAATTTGCTGATTAATCGCATGATTTTTCTGCGTTTAATCGCATTACGCGCCAAATTTAATAATAATGTAAAAACTAGTATATTGCATGCTTTTATTTTAAAGTAATGTTATCAGAACAATATAACAGGCACTCAGGAGCAACAGCAAGTTAACACATACATATATTGTTTATAAATCAGTTTTCTTTTTTTTTTCTGAACAGGTACTGTTCACTAGTAAGGGTCCCTCCTGCTTTTGTCCATGTTCAGTGTGTTGCTTACCTTTTTATAGATGTATGTTAAAGACCAGCAATTGATTAACTTTATACAAAAGCAATAAGTGCTTTTCGTGTTTTCCACTTCAGTTCAGTTTGTCTTCCTCAGTGAGAAAAGTTCAGTCTGTGTTAGCTTGAACAAGTGCACTGAACATATTGTGATGTCTGGAAAGTTCTCCTCTTTGAGAGAAGAGTGAAGATCCAGAAGTGATCCTGATTTTAAGTGGGAGAGCCGTAAGACGCCCAGGTCTGAACTACGCCGCCTGGGAGAGATTTAAAGCGATAAGCCCTTCCCCAATGTAAAAACAAACAAACATGCTGTTAACGCATGACCAAACATTTAACGCCGTTAAAGGATTGCCAGATTCATTTTGCATTGATGTGTTAATCTACCCACCCCTAACTTTTTATAATACTGCCCCCTTGAGGTACATTTGGGTCATCATCTAGAAGCAATGCACCTCTGTAGACATGTAATGCAATTGTAATATAAATCAGTGTAATTAGTCATTTTAATCCATCCCACATATCCTGCATCCCTTCTGTCTGGATTTAGGCAGGAGATGCTGCGTGCTTCTATGATATCAGACTCGGCCGCAGACGAGTAGAGCACCACGATCACGCCGTTGTGAGTGGAAGACTAGCAGGAGAGAACATGACCGGAGCCAACAAACCCTACTGGCATCAGTCTATGTTCTGGTGGGTATTGGTACTTCTTACGTCCTGCTTGTGATGCTAACCTTGTGATGCTAACCCAAGGTTTTCATGGTTCAGAAATTCAAACCGTTTGGCAAATGAGAGCTGTAGCTGCAAGCCTTTAAATTAGCTTGAAGTGGAAATGAAGGAAAATATTTGTGAATGCAAGGGACACTCTGAATTGTTGATTACACTGTTCTACATTCATTGACTGCATTTATATAAGTGGGCACAGGGGCAGCATGTACGATTTTGCAAATGACTCAGATTTAATCCTTTTAGAATTCAGATGTACATGCATGATTGCTTTGAAGTCTTGAATACCATTAAGTTCTAAAATATTTAAACTGCCTTTAGAGGACATTAGGGTCTGGGTTTGCAGCAGAGGGTTGCATTTTTCAAGCCCATAATACATTTAATATCTCTTTCAAAAACATCACTGGATCAGATATTCAGGGCCTTGCAAAAAAAATTTACTAGCGTGTGGCATGTGGCCGCATTACACAGATGAGTGCAGTGTCTACTTGTTTTTAGCATCTTGGGAAATATGGCCCACTGCTGTCGACATGGGTTCATTGCAGTCCAAAAAACACAACAAACGCAGTACACAAACTATTTTGACTTGTCACCAGCAGATGATGTGTTGCTATTACTATGAATGCCTGTATAATGTGTCTGCACATCCAGACTGTTGTAATCCTCTTTGAAACACCACATCATAATTCAGCAGCACTGGTCAGCACTGGTCATTAGTTTTTTTACATTCAAGGCTAATGGCTGTATTTTTCCGCACCCTATTTTTTCCCATCTTCTTTGCAACACCCTTTTTTTTAAATGCGTCCTGTATGGAGCAAAGATGCTGCATTATAATCATATTGGGTAATTGCACGATTGCGCACAGCTAATTTTCGTCCACTAAAAGTCCTTGTCTTTGCCACTGATAGTCTCAGATTGTCATAAGTGTCTGACAACATTATCAAATAGACACTACAGAAAAATAAAGTTTTTCTTACCTTTCAGTTTATTAAAATTAAGTTAACTCCGCCAGGTCCGCCCGTCGTGCGTGCATCCTTAAATGATTGTGCATCTCGGGTTTTTCCACGTCCAATCTTGCATTCTGGTGCAGTAAGCAGCGTGATCTTTTAAGTGGCCAGTTATGTCCGCATGCTTAAGGACCTCTTATTGGCTGTTTTCTGCTCATAATGGCTGCCCTGCAGACTCCTCACTAACTGCCTTTAACCAGCCACAGGCCAGTAGTGCGTAACACAGCTGAATGCGTCTCTGCGGCCAGAAACTTTATGTGAAAGCGACATTGTGTTTTCTAACGGAAGTACTTACACAGCTGACGGATTTTCAATATCACGGCTGAATAGTTAGCTGCTTTTGACAATGTAGATGTGACGTGAGATTTCAGAACAAGACTTGTCCGAGTGTGACACACAATACTAAACAAACTGTGTGAAGCGAAAAGAAAAGGAAAAGCGTTTTATTTCTCTGTAGAGTCCTTTCAATAGAGTTGTCAGACACTTGTAATAACAATCTATGCCTGCCAGTTGCAAAAATCACTTTTAGTGGACATAAACTGATGGTGCAAACATGTTTAGCAGTTCTTACCTTTCAGTTTATTAAAATTAAATTGTTCTCCTATTACTTACCGAGACACTAACATGGGAAACCGGGTCCAGGTTGGAAACTTTCTGAACCCTTTAACTTATTATGAATGTACAAGTGGCTCCCGTTCCATATTTCATGTATTGTTCAATATTGCATACAAACTTACGTTAAACACATTTCCAACATTTAAAATGGTGAAACTCACTATTCGCTTACTTTTAGTTTAATAGTTTTAAGTACTACAGGAATGTGTAGCGTAGTAACACAGAAAGTGCCAACAGGTTCCCAAAACAATCCTGATTTGGATGTTTCTAAGTGATGCCACATTGTTTTATGGAATCTCTGGGCATAATTACACAGCATGTAGTTTGTTTGGTAATTTCTCTGTGACATTATTTCAGATTAAAATCAGATGGTGGTGGTGTTGTCGCATGCATTCACAACTAACAAGTGCCCTCTCAGCCGTGTGTGTGTGTGTGTGTGTGTGTGTGTGTGTGTGTGTGTGTGTGTGTGTGTGTGTGTGTACATTTGTGTTTGTTGAGAATAGGAGTTGAGTGAGGTGCAAAAACATACACAATGTTACGGAAGCTTTTTTTGTCTGAAAAGTTTTAAGATGTAGAAGTTGCTGACCTTCACATTGGAGGATAAACTTCAGCAAACTATTTTCAACTGAATGTTGCGTAAGATTTCTTTTGCTTTGTGCAAAGGTTTGTGTCAACTATATTTTTAAAGTGGCAGTACGTCAAGCTGCAGTGTTGACTTATATTGACTTAATCTCTGAACCCATCTGCTGTCGCTCTGTCTAATTCAGCCTTTTGGGCAACAGCCAATATTTTGGGGATTCTGGTGTCTCATCTCTAAAAATGGATATCTGCATATGAAGGCAGAGAAATAAACAGTAAATAAACTAAATCGTTATCAGATGATAACCGACATGTTTCGAGATTGTATTTTGGCCAATATCACTCTTTATAGAGATGCATCTTGGTTTAAAGCCATTTGTTTGTAATAAAGTCATTTTATTTTTAAGTTGGTCTTTAATTCCATTTTGCACTAGAAGGACCTCTTGTAAAGTGGAGGAAATTGAAATCAATGTGGAAGGAATGTGTCTTGATCTGAGAGCTTTGAATCAAATGATTTCCTCAAAATGCTTTCCAATCGCCTGCTTTTTCACAGGAGTGACTTGGGGCCTGACGTCGGCTACGAGGCAATTGGGATCGTTGACAGCAGCCTACCAACAGTAGGAGTGTTTGCCAAAGCCACAGACAAGGATACACCTAAAGCTGCTACAGAGAAGTCAGGTATGTAATTTATGTAACCTTCATCCTAGAAAGCAAAAAAAATACACTGAACTTGAGCACCAAGGCTTAGATTTTGCTCTACCTGTTGAATGTATTACAGGAACTGGGATCCGGTCAGAAAGTGAAACGGAGCACACGGCTATTAGCCCGGTGGTCTCTCCAACGCCGGCTCCCGCTGCGGTGCAGCAGAAAGACGAGTACGGAAAAGGTGTCATCTTCTACCTGAGAGACAAAGTAGTGGTGGGCATCATCCTGTGGAACGTGTTCAACAGGATGCCCATCGCAAGGAAGGTATGTGACTTTGTCAGAAAAAAAGTGGTTTGTTTAATGGTAAGATTAACTGTATATATGTGGTCATTGTCGATCGTTTGTTGTCTGTAGATCATCAAGGATGGAGAGGAACATGCCGATCTGAATGAAGTGGCCAAACTGTTCAACATCCATGACGATTAAGATGGGTAGTGGCCGGCACTGATTGTGAGAGGGGAGCATTGTGTGAAGACTGAACTCTGGCAGCCATTGCCACAGTCTTTAAGACACTGATCATACATACAAAACAGGAGGATTCATGTAGAAGATTCTGAGATATTTTTCATATTTGGAATTTGTATCTGCGACACCTGTTTTTATTTGTTTCTCTTTTTTTTTCTATTCAGGAAAAATGCATCTAATTTTAAACCCAGCGTTTTGCTTGTGTTTCTTTGAAACATCGTGCTCAAGATGTGATTGTCCTGCTTTTCCATACCGGTCTGAAAATGCTGAGCATGAATTATTGTTTTCCTCTGTATGATCAGGGCAGCTTGTCGTGAGAGAAGTTGCAATAAAGGCTATTTTTAAAATGGAGTGATCCAATTATTTTCATTTTGCTGCTAGATATTATCACTGATGATGACGGCGTATAGCTTGACCTGCATTCTGAGCTGTGACGCTTGTTAAAGGCTGTGTGGTTGAGCTCATCTGTCCTGAAGCCTTTTAATCATCACATAGTGCTTCGCAAATTCCCCTCTGCTGTATAGCTTGGCCCTTTTTAAGTTGTGTGAGGTATGTTACAGGTCTGACCTCCGCTAAAAGCACTGGGCACAGGAAGGCTTGTATAAAGGGCATCAGACAAGTACACTTCAGTGTACAAGTACGATCTAATTAAGCGAAGTCAATGTGCAATGCAACAAGAACAACATTAAAATGAAGCTTGGCCTACTTAATCCTGTCCGGAGGTAAAAATGTTCAAGCATGCAGAAACGATAGGCTTTTTTTCCTTTTTCTTTTGCTGTGGGCTTCTTATTAGGATTGCATTCATGTTCTGTATTCTCACACATTTCTTATCCTATTTGACACTGTGGGCTCCAGAGCGAAGTGTGGAATGGCCTTTCAAGTGAGGCAAAACACGTGCAGCCATAACGTCCCATCGCTTTCTTTGACATAAATTTTGCACGAGTAAACGGCTGAACTGCCTCCCCCTCTGTACGGAGGAATAAACATGAGCTTCCACATTCGTATTTGAATTTGCGTGGCGATTTGAAGATGAAATAATTAGACCAGAAACGTTGGACAGCTCTGTTAAGATGCGTAACCTCTGGATCTGTACTGACACTTACAGAAACACATTCACTTGCATTAATTGGAGAGCCTTGTCCTCATCCATCTCCCTTCTAAATGCAACAGCAACATGAGTTTCACCCTTCTGCTTCCATCCTTTTGTTTCAGTCTGCAGTCTTAGAGGATGCTCATACTTTTATGCAATTAAGTTTTTCATAAAAGAATCAGTAAACACATTTGTTTCTATTCTATTTCTGATACTGATGGTATTGGCTTTTTTGTGCAACTATTTATCATATTTAAAGCAAAGTAAACAGCTAACATGGAAAATATTGGGGTCATTTATATTTCTGTGAAGGTTCTATATTTCAGGACAATCTTTATTTATGGCTGATGAAATTCTTCGTGGAGTTAAAAACATGATTCCTTATTAAAATTACATTTATATTTGTCTTTTAATATAATATTTTATTGAAATAAATAGTTTTATTTGAACAAGAAGACTCAAAAGGCTGATTTGGTGCCATGAGGGAGAGCAGTGTGGGCCATTCTGCTTGGGAAATGGTTGTGTCTCTTTAAATATTCTTGCAGTAATTCTTTGAACATGCATATGGCTATAAAAAAGAGATGAAGCTTGAAGTCGTCCACACAAACACAGGCATTTTGAATTATACAGCAGCAGCTTCCTGTATTTTACACTTGCAGAGTGGGAGGGCGGCTCGGCTGAGTCCAGAATACGGAGCCTGGCTGCAGGAGCAACAGCAAGTTTCCTGCATCTCTGCTTTTCTTTTCTTCTTCTTGGTCTTCCATCTGTTGGTGTTGCATCTATCGTTTCTACAAACTAAGAATGCTATTCCACATCGTATGTATGCTGTGGACATCATCTGTCATATTTCTGCAAGGCCGGTAAGAGACTATTTTAAGTTTTCCATTGCAGTGTGTTGTAAATGCAATGTTTGTTTGAAAATGCAATTATTTTACTTTCAAAGATTTGAAATTTAGAACGAATGAAGACAGATGACCTCTGTGGTTCTTTGACCAAGGGGCACATCAACATGACTGTTCTCTTGGCACTGGATGCATTAAATATGTAACTTACAAATGAATGCAAACAAGTAAGTGACATGTGCATTCATGCCAGATACAGGAACAGAAAGAAAAAAGCTTGTGTTTGATTTGAGGCACATTTCAAAGATTATTGGAACTGTGTCTTTGTATAGAAATGTTAAATACTTATATTGTAAATAGTTAAATACGTCTAATCTGAACCCTTTTAAGTATAATTTATGTCACCTTTAAATTACAAAACGTGTGTCGCCAACCAGTAAAACACCTTTTCAGCTGAAATTACAGTTATGGCACAGCTTTGGTACAAATTAGACAAATGCTTTCCTGAAGAAGATTTCGAGATATTGAATAGTAAATTTAGAAAAACTATCAGTGCAGCTTCTCCTATCACCTGGCAGGTCTGTGCTCTGTAAGGAGATGAAGCTCCCCAGCAGGGCGGCTAAGCCGCCTTCTCCATCTGACTTTTTGGACAAACTGATGGGACGCACATCTGGCTACGACGCTCGCATCCGACCAAACTTCAAAGGTAACACACTGCGCCGTGCGGTGGGAGGATCTCCTCGGTCAGGACAGGTGTGGGAAATGTGGGATTTTCATCCCAATTTGGACAGTGAAGCGGCACAAATCCTTCACAGATGGTTCAGAAGCGAGAGGTCCTGCAGGCTCTGATGTTTTCAAACAGGAGCCTTTTTGTAGTGCGATGTTACTGTTTCTATGCCGGCCCGCAGCCGGAGGCCATCGTGTTTTTGCACAGACTTCTCTTTCATATTTGTCAGAAATGTGCACTTACCCCACAGGCCCATTTCAGTCCAATCTTGATCTGAGTGAAGCCAGCAGACGCTTTCCGACATGCTCTCCCCTCAGCCTCTGGGGTTGCATTTCATATATATTTCATACTTGCTCCACATCTTTGTCAGTGCATGCTAGGTAAATCACGGTTGATTATCTATAAATACCGTAATGTAACTAAAGGAGAATTAATAAATTATTGCCTCTAAGGAAAGGAGTCTGAAAAATTTAAAGTTTTGCTGGTTGACAGATGTACTATACTAATTAGAACGTACTGGAAATGACAACACAATTTCATGCTAGTTATGTTTGATAAGTCTGTTTATCAGGACAAAGCGTGGCACATTCTGAAGAGAGAGAGCAGATGTCATTTCTTTTTGCTCTTTACCGGCTTCAATACGTCATGTGATCCCCTCAGAAAACATCGTCAGCGGTATTTAGGAGTCCAGTGAGACTATCATGTGTGATGACAATCTGCTTCTGCCAGGTCCTCCTGTCAATGTCACCTGTAACATCTTCATCAACAGCTTCGGATCCATCACCGAAACCACTATGGTAAGAATGAACGTGTAGCAGAAAAACAACACATTGTTTTGACTGTTTGTCTTCACTGTGACCTTCAGGTGTCGCTGCATCTTATGCAAACTATTCAGCAACAAATTCAGGTCCTCAGGCCAACATGCAGTACAATTATCTTCAGGATATCAAATTTTGTGAGTCAGTGGATTCTTATGATACGTACATCAGTAAAGTAAAAGTGGTTTTCCACGATCAGGTTTTAGATGAAGTTGACCTTGTTCTTTCAGATAACTGCTTTCCACAATCAGGAATCTTCTTGCAGGTACACTGAGAGGACTTTTTCAGACAATACTGTAAAAATGTTGCCTCAAAAAGTATTCAGGTGTCTGCAGTAGCCAGTTTCATATTCATCGTCAACTTGTGCTACTGTTTCTTGTCACATAAGTTACATATTATATTTCCCCACTGGCAGAAGACAAACCCAGATCTTTTACTTTGCCACTATCACTAAACATAGTAGAAATACTGATGACGATGTCGTAAAAAAATACAACTTTGTATATTGAATGCAAGACGTCTTGCGTTCAGTATTTTACTGTAGTGAAAGTACATAAGTATTAGCATCAAAATATACTTAAAGTACCAAAAGGAGCAAGTATAATGACCCCTTCCAGAATAGTATGCTATATTATTAGGTTGTAGTTATTGTGTAAACATCACTTTTGGCTGATTTAAACTAACGGCTTGGCAGCTTTATGTATAATGATGTATCATCATGCATTTTTTGATTACATATAATGATACAATCAGCAATCATATTAATCTGGAGAGTAATTAATAACTACAGCTGTCAAATAAATGCAGTGGAATAAAGACAGTAAAAATGAAAAGGAAGCATGTTTATCAGTAGCATCAGACTCTTCCTCTCCCTCTGTTTCGAAGCACTACTCATGATGCCAAACACACTGTCGTTAGATTATGACTAATTAATGACCATAAACACCGTCTTGTAAGTTCATTACATAATGTCAGCTGTAATTTTCTCATCTCTCTGTCTCCAGTCAAATAAAAGGAAATCCTTTATTCATGCGGCCCATGGAAAGTGTTTAGGGTCAGACATGTTTTTTACTTTTTAGAAAGACTCATGCTTTTTGTAAAATACCTCAAGGGAGAGCCATCACATTTGAAATGATGCAATTGTAAGTGGAGTTTGATGTCATTCAGGTTATGAGCACTCAAGTCTCTTTGTCAGTGTTTATTTATTTATTTTTGGTCACACAGTGCTCCTTGATGTGGGTTCATGCGTCTCTTGCATGTCATTTATTCCTGTTTAGGTGACCGTGGCCCTCTCAAGGTTTCTTGAAAGGACACCATACTGCACCAACACATAGACAAAATATAAGCATATTAAAAACACATATTCACCAATTTCACGACACAAGATGACTGTATTTGCAGCTATTTGTGTGTTATTTGCAGTGCGATAGACTCTCAGGACCACCACACTTATGAAGTGTTTTTACGATATCTACCATGGCACAAATGCCACTTGTGGCTATTAATTTTGTTTCAGTCATTAAATAACTATTTTAACTTCCAATTATGACTTAACTCCAAACTTTAGGATTACCGGCTCAATGTATTTCTGCGACAGCAGTGGAATGACCCTCGACTGGCATATAAAGAGTATCCGGACGACTCTCTGGACCTCGACCCCTCGATGTTGGACTCCATTTGGAAGCCTGACCTGTTCTTTGCAAATGAAAAAGGAGCAAACTTTCACGAGGTTACAACAGATAACAAACTGCTTCGTATATTCCAGAATGGAAATGTCCTTTACAGCATCAGGTGATTTGTTTTTTAAATTGCGAATTTTGTTGAATGATGCACCAAGATCTCTATCTCTATCAGACATTTCAAATCCAGCTCCATGGTTTGTCATGTGGCCAACTGAGCTTCCAGCTCCATGAGCTGCTGTCTTAACCTCTAAATATACGGTCCTGCAACATGTTTGTTTCACTCCAGTTCAGTTCAGTTGTCATTGTATTGTCCAACACCCACTGTGAATAATAACTGCAGGCTAAGACTGAATCAGGTCAGCAATGTGGCACTAAAGCAGGGAGTAATTGTAGCGTAATGGTTTTCATTACCATATAAGAAAGATGAAGTAATGTATGAAACCCTATTAGCAAATATGTTAAGCATTAACTAAACGATCAGAGGTTTAGGGGTAATCCCCTAAACCTCAAGAGTTCACACTGAAAGTGTCAAGTTAGCACCCACAACATTTTACACTTAGCAACCACAACATTTTTTTTTTTAGAAAGAGTTCTAAACTATGTATTTCCCTTCATACACTTACGCACAAACAGCCAGCCACTGTGTCGAGATTTGCCTCTGCAGTATTTCTCATTTGTGTAAGATTCTTAACTTTGTCCTTGCTGGAATAAAGAGAAGAGGCGTTTTTTATTTTTAAAAAAGCAGCGAAAGACATTGTGTGTGATGCAGAGTTGATATATTGTTTTGGTTTTTGTCAGAGAGAGCTGCTTGATGTAGACTGAGAGTGCAGGAAGGGGTTCAGGGAGACGGGGCTGTAGGTCAGTGCTGTGGGTCGTCTGGATCTCCCCTCGTGAGTTGGTGTGTGAGGGTATCACTTTTTCATTTCACAGCCCCATTCTAGTAACTTTATGGTGTTGCTGTCTCTGTGTTTCAGGCTGACACTGACCCTTTCCTGCCCCATGGATCTGAAAAACTTCCCAATGGACAGCCAGAAGTGTACAATGCAGCTTGAAAGCTGTGAGTTCATCTTTGAAGGCCGGCTTAAAAAAACAACAACTCTCGCAACAGATTTAGTCATCATTGTAAACAGTGCACCTTCGCTCTGTCTTTCTTCTAGTTGGCTACACCATGAATGATCTCATTTTTGAGTGGCTGGACGTGGGAGCAGTGCAGGTGGCCGATGATCTGACGCTCCCTCAGTTTGTGCTGAAGGAAGAGAAAGGCCTCGGCTACTGCACCAAGCACTACAACACAGGTACGGGACGACCTGCCGAGGAGCACCCTCGATTGATCCTGTCAATAAACCTCTAATAAGATGTCAGTGTGCACCTGTATCTCCTCCTGTGGTTAGGTAAATTCACCTGCATTGAGGTCAAGTTCTACCTGGAGCGGCAGATGGGCTACTACCTCATCCAGATGTATATACCGAGCCTGCTCACCGTCATCCTGTCCTGGGTCTCGTTCTGGATCAACATGGACGCGGCTCCGGCCAGAGTAGGACTGGGCATCACCACAGTGCTCACCATGACGACACAGAGCTCTGGCTCCAGGGCCTCCCTGCCGAAGGTTAGTCACGGTTTGTGTTCGGCCTATATACTATGACGCGTCATGACATACTTTACTGTGGCTTTTCATGATATTTTTATGATGTACTTATACATGAGCTTTAATGGCACACTGTACTATGAGTTTTTTGTTTTTTTTGTGGACAAACTTTACCGAGACATTTTTATGACCAACTATGAGCTTATTATGGCTTCTTTATATAATACCAGACTGTAACTTTTTAGATGATGTAATGAGATGACTTTTTATGACTTTTTAATGACATTTTATGACGTACGATATGATGATTTCTCGGAAATACTATACTCTGACTTTTTATCACTTTTTGTACGCCATACTATACTATTTTACGACATACTATGGTTTTTTTTTGAGGACACACTGTACATGGATTTTGTTCTGGGTCAGTTAACAATTACTCTTCATAACATTTTCACAACACTATACAATGCCGTGATTTTATGTTTTATTTGTGCTCTACTGTGAATGTGTATGATATTTTTTGGACACATGTTTCTAGGACATTTATGGGATTTTATGACATTATTCTTTAATGTTTCTATGACATTTTTGACAGACCATAATATGACATTTTTTATTGGCTGACTGCATTTTGACCTTCTTTTCATGGCATTGAGTTTTTAATGGCATTTTAATCACATTCTATATACCATGACATTTTTTTGTATTACTTATTTATGGTATAATATATTATTACCTTTTTATGGCTTGCTATAATGTATATTTTTGTATTACTTATTAATAGTATACTATATTATTACCTTTTTATGGCTTAATATGATATTCATTTCATTGACCTTTTAACAGCATACCATACTGTGACTTTTTCATGACTTTTTAGAGCATACTTTGATATTTGTATTACTTTCTTTACGAAATACAGTTCTATGATTTTAGTTATTGCATTTTAACGACACAATATGCTATGAGTATTTTCTTCAATTTTTACTTCTATACTATGTCTTCCTTTTTTGACATCCATAGAAATGACCTTTTTCAAACATTGTATACTATGACTTTAATAATAATAATAATAATAATAATAATAATAATAATAATAATAATAATAACTGTATTATTATTTTTTTGTACTTTAACTTTTAAAGACATTTTTGCAACACACTATACTTTATACATTTTTCTGACATCCGGGTGACACACTATGCTGACGTACCAATTAATGACTTCTTTAATAAGATTTGTATAATCTACTTTACTGTCACTCTTGTCTGCCTTTTTTATTATTATTATTATTATTTCTATATACTTTCTTGACATACTTTTACTTTGAATACATTTGTTTGTACATTATATACTTTATTTATTATCCCATATTATTGTGACCATTTTTATAACCTTTCGACAATAAACATTACTGTGACATTGTTATGACATTTTTGTTATTACAACCTATGACTTTTGAAATGACATGATCTTCTATTGTTATGACAACGTTTTAAAATACAATCCAGTGCTTTATCATATATTTTTTAGGACATAAATATAACTTTTTTAATGAAATACTATGACATTAATATAGCATAAGATGCGATTCCTTGTTCTATGCCTTTTTTCACAGTAAACAATACTATTGCATTTTTGGCGCAATTTACTATGACTTATTAATGGTGTACCAGAAATTGAAATAGACAGGCCTGCATACACGGTTAATAATTAAGTAGTGGAAGAAGTACACAGCTTCTTTTTCTTAAATAAAAGTGGGAATGCCACAATGTAAAAAATAACAAGTAAAAACATAGATAATTGTTATGAATACATGTAGTTTAACAATAGTTACGATTGTTTTTAAAACTCTAGTGTAAATATTACAACTAAAAGTACTGGTTAGGCACTTCAGTCTCAGAGTGTTAAGATATTATTCTGTATAATACTGTATAATTATTAGTTATTTACTCATTGCATCATAATACACATGTGAATGCATCAACTGCACTCTAACAACACTGGCCATCTGCATATTGAATTTTATTTTTCATTTTGTAAGTAAATTCAACTTAAATTTGATTGTAAATTTCAGTTGAATTAACTTACAAAATTAAGTTGAGTTTACTTGGAAAATGGATTTGTTGCATACAGAAAAGGAAGTAATTCATACAAAAACCAGAATTGCTTATAAATAATAAATGTAAAGGATATTTTTTTTTTTATCAGTGTAAGAGTTCTTCTACTTGTATATCCAGTGTGGTTAAATGTCGTGGTTAAGTGAAGTATAACTTAATGTAATATGTTCATGTCACTTGCTCAACATGGCATGAATGCTAATGTTGACTGAGTGGCTGCACTGATGTGACTTTCACGGTGTCACAGGTGTCCTACGTGAAAGCCATAGACATCTGGATGGCGGTGTGTCTTCTTTTCGTGTTTGCTGCACTGCTGGAATATGCGGCCGTTAATTTTGTTTCACGGCAGCACAAGGAGTTCTTCAGACTGCGGAAGAAGCTCAAAGAGCAACAAAGACAGAGAACAGTGAGTGCAACCAACCCACTCACCCCCTCTGGGCGACTGTCACCTGCTATTCCCTGGGCCCGGCTGTGCACGAGCGCCACAACTCAGCTGTGTGCTGCACTCCAGCCGGGAAACACAGGCAGCACTGACCTGTAACAAATTCAAGCCATCACCTTATTCGACTGTTCTGAACATCTCGCTGCCTCACATATGGAGAGGAGAAAGCCGAGCAAACCAGCTTTGAATATTTACCAACAACATCTGCTTAAATCCTTCACATATGTATTTATTGGTTGGGACTATGCAATGCCACTGAGAGATGTCCCATTTCAAATTAATTTCAGACATCAAAGATGATGATTGCTTGAGGATGAAGAGCGCTGTGCACCACACAGGAGTTTTGTCAGAGTTGTGATGCAGTCTGTTTGATGGTTCAATGTGTGTGTTGCGTTTTCCCCCATCAGCAGGGGAGCGGTGACAGTAAGGTGAAAGGAAAAAACATGTCAGGAAACAATGGTCCCCATGCCAACATGGCCCAGCAGTGCACGGCCTGTGCCAGGGTATGTACTGCTCAGTGTTCAGTGTTTACCAGCAGCCCATCACTGGCATCAGTGAAGCTCTTTGAGAGCAGATGGTTATTCTGTGCTGTATTTTCCTTGCAGGAAGAGGAGCTGGCGCAGCAGGGTTTACTCTTTCAGAGTTTTGGACTCGGAGGTGCACCAGAAATGGATGCAACACCAGTTTTTGCCGATTTACCTCCCGGTTTAGGCTTCTATGACATCCGCAGGCGCTTTGTGGATCGAGCAAAAAGGATCGATACCATCGCCCGGGCTCTTTTCCCCATGAGTTTCCTCATGTTTAATGTGCTCTACTGGCTTACCTACAAGGTTCTACGACATGAAGACCTCCTGGCCACGCTGTGACAATCCAACTGTACAATATGTACGACTGAGGACTGTAAAGACACTGGAGACCTTTCAATTCTGCTCTCTTCATTGAAACATTTAAAGGCTGAGAGTCCTCAGCTGCGCCACGCCAGATGCGTTGTGACTGCATGTCCAGTGCCATTGGGACATTCCATGACATGGAGGAGTTCATCAGTTTCCTTCAATTTTGTAATACTTCCAAAAAAATGCACTTTCTTCTCAGCACTGATGCTGCATGCACTCCACGTCAGTGTACAGTATGTGTGTGCAGTCGGCATCGTCACTATACCAGATCACACTTTTATAGGAAAAATGTCTGTATGTGCAGTTACTGTAGCTTCAGTATTGCAGATCCTCACCAGGCCGACATTTTTATTTTTTTTATTTTACCATAGTAGACTCTGTGACCGGAGCCACATGTTTCATAAGGTATATCATAACGGGCAGGAATTACACGGTGAAACTGTCGCGACACGCTTTACAGGCATAACATATATATTTTGTAGGTTGCAGAAATCTCAGCTAGAACGGAAATGTTTTATGATATAACTATATTATCCAACATATTTAACAGTTCACATTTCAAACCCTGTAAAAGGAAGCCCATCTGTAAAAGAAATTACCGGAAAAACCTGTTTTCTAAATGTGTTTTACATTTTAAGATGTTTAAATGTGTAATGCCTAAAAGAAGGGAAGGATACATTCTACATAAATATTTAGATGTGACTATTATATATTTGATATAATGGCATGGCACACACACAGCCACATGTAGTACATCTTTTTATAATTCATCAACCAAATCTATCTCAATTATCTGTTACCTGCATATTGGCCAGATTATCAAAACATGTTTAGCGTGTACTTTCTTCTCCTAAGGCCTGCACAAGAGGTGTTGAATTGATGTTTAACAATTTTCAACTAAGTTAAACACAAATAATACATTGGCTCTGTATTTATTTATTAATTTTGTCTTTATAATCAAATGTACCCCCTGAAATTGTGTGTTGGGTCGATATAAAATGAATAAATACTTTAATTTCAAATACTGAATGCATCATAATGTGAACTTTATTATGTATGGCCCTTTTTTAAATGATAATGTTTGAATCTCTATGTGTAATTTGAGAAAACGTGTTTTCCTCTGTAACAGCATGCCAAAAGCTAAATCAAAAGGATTACACGTAATTATCAGCTGTGATATTTAAATGTTTAAACTATAACATCCTCTCAGGCCAGAGGAATTGAACCAGCAATTCAAGAACTCTCACTTGATTTGTATTACACCTCATAATTTCCTGTTCAAATTATTTACAATTTTTGTACAGTGTGAAGCTCAGTGCTTCACACTGTACGGGGTTTTAACATATTGCTACTTCATCTTTATTTGTACGCATGTCTGTGGACAGAGGCCGTCTCGAGAAAGCTCGTCTGATTTTAAAAATAAATCATGTGATAAAATGAAGCTGTCATATTTATGTTTGACTTGATGTTGTGTCACATGCAGGAGGAGGTGCAGTGCATGCATAAGCACTTCTGTGTCTGTGTGAAACATACATTGAGTGAAGAAATTATTAGAGTATCCTTCATGTTTAACTGTTTAAAAGTATTTGCGGACATCAAGGCTTATTTAAAACAACACACTTTGTTATCAAAGATATTTTTATTGGGAACTTTATATTGTTGTTGAAGGGTAGATGTATAATTACAAATAATTAGTTTCACATAACATTTTGTCTTGAAAAATTTGAAATACATCTTTATCTAATTTATTCTTTTCATCTGAGACCTTGTACTTGTGGCCACTAGAGGTCGCTGTTGGCTCTTTTAGGTCTATGTGAGCAATTTTGCCCTCTAGCACAGGCTGTATCCCTCCAGCGTTCTATTTCACTCAATGTGAGGTGAGGCTATTGTTTTCTGTTGCTATAGTTTGTGATATATTATTAATTATTCGGCAAAAATGTTCTATGCAATGTTAAATACTTAAAAGCTACATGAAAGCTAAATGAAAGCGACGCGGTCTGTGAAATGCCAGCTTAAACTAGCCTGTGGCTATGACTCAGTGTGAGTTAGTTATCCCTAACACTTTAAAAATGCATTTGTTTGACTTAAAGCAAGATCCACACTAAGTGTCCTAGTTCAACATTTCTCTGCAAAGTATGTAAACAATTTCAATTAAAAGCTATAGTATACTATGTTAAAACCCATGTAAAAGCCATAGAATAGGATGTCGAAAACAAAAAGACAAAGTATGACGTAAAATGTAATAAAAGAAAGCTGAGAAGAAATCAACATGATGAAAGGTTATTTATTGGCAAATTGGCCAAACTATACCTAATTTAAATGTTATTGGACAATTATTTTAAAAATATCTTTGATTAGATTCATTGCTAGAAAAGCCTAATAATATTGAACTTGGGACATAAAGACAATGTTTATATTAAGAATTACTAAAAGAACTCATCCACTTGGACACACCAGACTCATATATCAGAACCATTTATTGCCAAGTAGGTTTACACGTACCAGGAATTTGTAACTGTTGGAAGAAAAACGTATTCACGCTTAATCAGTTACTGTTTCACCGTTATATTCAGAATCATATGAACTATTGTAAGACCTGTGACTTCTCATTGAACTTTTCCTCGTTTAAACTTACACACAAACATGGCATAGACTGGGGAATCTGTATGTCTGTGTCTGAAAGAGCGTGCGTTTCCTTTGTTATCATATGACCATTCCTTGCAAACCACTCTATGTGTTGATGGAGGGTGGGGGGGGGGGGGGGGGGGAGAGAGAGACGTCATGGGGGTTTTTGTTAGTGGGTCATGATGTCTATTTAAGAGGTGGTCCTTTGATAAATCGAGGAGCAGACTTGGATATGCAATTAGTAAAGTAACACGTTGTATCTGCTCCTGTATCTCTGCTGCTTCCTTGCAACAAATAAATGTTCTGATTAATAGTTTTACCACCAGGTGTCAGGTAAATTTTTCAATAACACTTAACATTTACTAGTAAACATTTAACATAAAATAGAGTGCAATAAAAAAAGTGCATGAATATTTACAGTAGTGAATATTTACAGTTGGATTTAAATAATACAAATTGAAGTTAAGATAAGAATAAAGTGCACAGAATGAAGTGGCTATGTGAAAGTGACAGTGTAAGGTAGGTGGCAAGTGTGTTTAAATAGGTGTGGATGGATGGGGTCGGCGACAATCTTCAGCGCTCGCTTCAGAATCCTGGGAGCAAACAAGTCCTGGAAGGATCACCGTCTCGGCAGAGCGGATGATGCGCCGCAGTCTGCCCTCGTGCCAGACAGTGATGGAGGAGCAGAGGATGGACTGATGGCGGTGTAGAAGTGTACAATCATTTTCTTTGGCAGGTTGAATGTATTCAGCTGCCTCAGGAAGAACATCCTTTGCTGGGCCTTTTTGATGATGGAACTGATCTTCAGCTCCCACTTGAGGTCCTGGATAATGATGGAGCCCAGGAAGCGGAAGGACTCCACAGCGTCGACGGGGGACTCACACAGGATGAGGGGCCGGCTGTGTTCTTCCTGTGTTGTTTATCTTTTCAAACCATTTTCTCGGGCACATGTGCTGTTTTGTCCACTGTTACAAAAAAGTGGATGATGATCGATATAAGAAATATGTCTTATCTGCAATATCTGCATTTTTTAAATGCTTTTAGTCACATGAAACTTTTGATTTGTGTGTATTTATAACAAGCGTCATAGTTTTCCCCTTTGGAGCATATTTAAGCAGGATCACTACATTTTAATTAAGAACATGTTCATTTTACACTTAAAACTACCTTTCCTTTTTCTTATGATTGTATGATCAATAGTGTTGCCTTCAAACACCTTATTGCCATTCTTTTGCATATTAATGTGCAGAATGATTAAATATTCATATTATTTGTGACTTTCGGATATTCTTCCTTAAAAAATGTAGAATAAAAATTAATTTTGATATGATCGTATGAAGTCAATATCAGCAGGCAGCCTGGAAATACCAGTTGCCATCAGCTTTTTCACTTCTCCAACAAACAGCAGAGGGCGCTTCTGCTTCACCTTAAACAGAGCTTTGAAGAACATATTTAAATGATAAGTGAAAGAAAAGAGTAGAATAGTTTATTGCATCAGTAAAGATCAACAGAAGGCGAACACACAGTATCTGAGAGTAGATGTCACACCAGTGTCAGTATTTTTCTACAGCCTCCGTCACACACTCTTCCTTTGAAACCACCATGTGGTCATAAAACATTCTCTCTGCAAGACTTTGAGTCATGATTCGCATTTTCACATCGATTATGTACTTCATATGTTGGGGTTGAAAATAAATTTCTCAGATCACATGCAAAATTGTTTTGAATCATCCAGCAATGTTTTTAAAAAAAAATGAAATTGTGACATCTGCATCCCTTCATCCCCAAGAACTGATAACATATTAAGGAGAGCCTGCCTGAATACAGACAGATTCAAATTCTCCACACCAGAAGTCAACAATGTCCAAAGTGGGAGACCACGACCACAACCACGCCCGCTGGTGTGGAAAGTTGTGTGAAGAAGTGAGACGACAGAGAGGATCAAAGGCAACAACTCATTGTTGAATAATTTATCAAAACATTTTATTTTCTTCAACAACAATACAATATGTCACAGAAAAAGAAAATCACATAGGGGTTTAAGACAGGTCTGGCTCAGGTTTTCTTCTTTGTCAGTTCTTTTTTTTTAAACAATAAGTGCAGCATAAATCAAACAAGTCAAGAGGAAAAAGAACATTATTACATCAAATAATACTAATAATGAGGACAAGACACAAAAACAAAACCTCAACATCATTGAAAGTCACATCCCTAAAAGTCTTTGCAAAAGTGTCAAGAATTACAACTACTACTAATGCTCATCATAAAACCACGACTGCCTCACAATAATTGAATATGAATTTCATAAAATGGACAAAACATTTGTAAAAGATTTTGTATTCATCTGTTTGATACAGTACAAAGACATCGTTCCATTTCTTTTCCCACCAAACTGTGTTGAAATGGTTCTAAGCACCAACAGGTTGTTTTGGGTTGCACCGCTGACGTATGAATGCTGTTTAATGAGGGGCATCGAGGCAAGGAGGGGTCTAGCACCATGAAAATTACACCGCCTCCTGATTGCACTTCCCCTATCCACACATTATGACCTCACTACATTTTTAAAATACCTTGTAGCCCCTTATCAAGTGAAGTAACCTTTGATATGCAATAAATATGTAAGAAAACCACAATGTACAGTATAAATAATGTCACAATTTACAATCTTCCATTTTCTCTGTAATCCAAAATACAGAAACTGACAACAAAAAGAGGTATAAAAGTGGGAAGAAATTTCCATTGCAGTAATTTAAACTAGAGTGAAACCGGATATTTGTTGGGCGTATTATAATAGAGCACCAACAAAAACAAATGACAGGAGAACATATTTGACCATATACAAATTAAATTTTTGATTGAGAGCAAAACTACATAAGTCTTCTAGTGAACCTGAAAACAGTTACATTATGTACAGTAAATGGTGTGCACAGACTAATGAAGGCAGGGCTACAATGTGAAGCAGCCACATGGTTTTCATAGTGTTTTTAGTAGTAATGATGAACCTCTATTCAAATGATGAAATGGATCAAACTTGAGCCACCAAAAATGTGAATGCGAGTACAGTCCAGTGGAAGCAGAGCTTTTTAGTAGCACCTCACCTTTGCATTATAACATTATATTTAAAGCCAAAGGTTAGAATATGCAGTCCCAACAAAATTAGACCTTTTATTTTAAAGAGCTGTCAAAATGTTGGGGGGGAGGGGCGGCAATAAAACACAATGACCAGGTCTTTCTTCTGAAGTCTCAATTCATGTGCTCTTCAACATGTTCAACGGTAAATGCAGCACATGAAACCCCCGGCAGTGCATGGAGCCTCATCAGGACAGATGTTTGGGGCAAAATGAAAAACACTGAGGAGGTGTCATTCAGCCTGGTTGTCTATTTGGCCTCATTGGCTTTTGCATTATAAGATTATGATTGTGTGTCTCTTTGGACATATGACCCCCCCACCCCTCTCCCTCTCCGTTCTCCCATCTATGCACACCATTGTGTATCCCATAAATTCATTCACAATTTACAATTACTTATTTTCTCTGTTATTTAGAAACAAAAACATAGCAACAAAAGGAGGTAAAAAAACTGGAATTGTTTTCCCGTTCCAATAATACAAATTGGGTCGTATCATAAGAACCACACTAGAACGCAACTATTTATCTGGGAAAAACTCCCCCCCCCCCCCCATGTACATACTTTATTTTCTAAGAATGAAACCATATTAGTCCTCTATAAACCCGTATTTTAGAGAAACTGACTTTTCAAAACTTTTCTTTTTAAATATGTACATAAATCATTATTTGTTTGTTTAATCCTCTAATTACCTCTCCTATAAATACAGTTTGCAAGGCCAATGTGGTGTACTAATAGGCTGGTAAAACTTTGTAAGTATCTAACGGGAATAAATTAGATTGGAATAGCACCTCAAAGAGTATACAGACAGGAATTACAAATGTCAGAGTTTACCTGAATACCAAAGAAAAACCAAGAGGAACCAATACGATGCCAAATGTGACAATCAGCTACTTCTCCTGTGAAGCGATTCCCCTGCTGGTACAACAGAATCACAGCAAATTCATGGACATATAGAATAACTAGATTGGTATAAAAAGGTTCTACGGAATTTGCATAAAAGTACCTGAATTTAAACACAGAACCGGCTACTTGACGCTTTTGAATCACAGCAGTGTCCGTTGAACAATAAACCTGATTTTCAGTGCTAACAGTGCTCACATTGTTTTTGTACATGTCTGAAATGCTTTTCATGAAAAGTACCAGTCTAGTCATTCTATTTCAAAACACACGTCCAATCAGCAGCTGGCATGGGGAAGACAGTGAGCTATAGTTGGATTGGCTGAGTATCCATACCTTATTGTGTGATGTAAACAATACTGAGTAAACGTGATTGGCTGATTCAAAGAGTGTTTGCAAGAATAGATTGCCTTGGAGACAACATTTGTGCTGCCATCAGAGTTTTGGTTATGGCTGAAAGACACCGCAAAGGAGTCCTCACTTTGAAAAGGGTGCTGGAGCCTGAAAGGGGGAGAAAAAGAGGGAGAGACAGAGCTCAGCTGGCCACTTAAAGAAGCTAAGTGTGTTTGTGTGTGTGTGTGTGTGTGTTTGTGTGCGTGTATGCTTGCAGTGGTGGTTTGGAGATATTTAGGGTCCAATTATGAATTACAAACAATGTAAACAATGCATCATCAAATATCTAACATGCACAAAATAGTTACCATAACTTATTATTATTATTTCCTTCTAATGTTTTTGCAAAAATATTATGACGCCATACGCCATATTGGACTAATATTGTTTCCCCCATCACTTAGAGCTACTTTAGGGAGGGATATCTTCTTCACCGGTATGGACAGAAGGAATGATTACACCAACAAAAAAACTTTCCGCAGCAATGATAATGTTAACCTGGAAAAACACACACACATACGTATTCACTGTAATGGATTTCCAATGGCAAGTAAGCTTCAAGCTGATATTCATATTGTGAACATGAACTGAACCAATCTGTGACGCGAAGAAAGGAAATCAATCTCGAATCCAAGGGTGGTGTTAAATCAATTAAACTTCTATTCTTCTGGACTAATACATTGAAAAAACATTTTACTCATGATTTTTTGCCATCAGATTTTAACTTTGCTTTGCTTCACTTTACCGAAGCAATATGGAGTCCTGTTTGCACCTCGTCTGCCCTCAGATGTTCTCAATAGGTACTTTGGCTTTACGCTTAGTGCTTAGAAAGGGAGACTGACCAGCGTGAAGGTGTCGTAGCTTCTCGTCAGCTCCTCCATCCGATACTGTTCCAGCACCACGACTCCCGCCAGCGATGGGCTCTTAGCTCGGGCACAGTCCTCACAGTGCACCACGTAGCTCTTCTTAGTGCTGTTCTCACTGGTCACCAGCAGGAGATCGAACACCTCCACCTGCATCGACACAGTTTATATCACGTCCGTAACGCACACAAACGCACAATTTCCTGTGCAGACAGACAGCGAGGGCCAGGAGGCCAAGGGAACGGAGGCACTCACATCACACTCATTGCAGTAGTAGGGTGGCTCGTCCTTAACGCGACTCTGGTAGGAGATCTTCTTCCCCGCAGCCACTAGCTGCTCTCTCAGTATCTGGATATGCTTGATGGACTGCATCAGGCAGTGTCTGAAGAAGGTGGAGCAAGGCACAGGGAAATATGTGAACAAACCTACGCTCACACACTCACACTCAGAGGCGGGCAAAGACGCATCTTACTTGATCATCTTGTAGGTTTCCTGATCGGTGATCTTGATGGTGCGTGCCACATTCCAGGAAACGTGGATCATAGGAACGATCGACTTCACCTTCTTCACCTCGTTCCACTCGTAGCGCTCCAGGGCGAGTTGGTATTGGTACGCTGGGAGAGCGAAAAAAGCAACAACACAAAACAGTGGTGAGTCTGAAAGTAGGCAGCATATTCAACAGTGTATTTAAGCTGTAGCTGACACACGTAGAAACACCTGCATGTCAAGCTTTAAGCTGCTGTTTTCCCCCTATGTTGTGGTCCTTGCTGTAACTTACAGTTGAGTGGTCCCACATTCCAGGCGATGTTGTTGCACCAGCCCACCGCCTGGACCCAGTGCACAGTCCCCGCATTGATCCACACCAGGTCTCCAGGCCTCTGGATGAATCGGTACACAGGAATGTTGGAGCTGTAGAGGTCTTCAAGGACTGGCCACCAGGACCCTGTTAGGTAGTCTACACCATGCCTGAGGGAAACAATGTACAACAATGATATTTAGCATGCACAGATACTATAGCTCATTATTGTCTCCGCCAGGAGATAATGAGCTGCTGAGGGCTGGTGTACATTTCTATGTCTGACATTATTAATCTTGCATTCTGCTGCACCGAACTGCATTATAATCTGGGTGCTCATCTATGGCTGCATGCTAAAAGACACAAACTGCGAGTTGTATTCATTCGGTCAAACATTACAGCGGTGGACGTTGCGGACACTACTGCTCTCGACTGAATGCATCATGCTTGTCGCTACACGGGCTCTTAACCAGCCTCTTCACTCACTTCTCACAGAACTTGTTGATGTCGTCCCAGTAGTGCTCATGAACAGCAAACCACTCGCAGTCACCGGGCCCGATATTGATGTTGACAGAGCAGAAGTTGTTGTTCTCTTGATGACCTAATTAAAAGCGCAAAAAGTCAGTTTATTCAAACACTTTAGCCGAAAACATCAATCAGGGGTTTACTAGCTGCTGATTGTATTGTCAGACACACACACACGCACACACACACACACACACACACACACACACACGCACACGTACTGACCTGGCGTGCGGCTGCCTGGGACCTTCATGTAGAGCTGGACAGTGTTCATGCCCAGGATGGTGTGACCCACGTGACTCAGCATGTTGTTGCTGGATTCCACGCGCATGAACGCTGGAAGCTTCAGCAGCTCCTGCAGCTGAGGCTTCCACCTTATGAGAAACATATTATGGATAATGTGAGACAACAAAGGACCCTCAGTGGGGCCAGTTTAAACGAGTTGAATGACATAATTTCACCTTTTAGGGTCAGATAGATCAATATTTGTCCCAAATTTGATGATCTTTCCAGCGGTTTTCTGCTCTGAGCTGTGGAACAGAACAAAGCCTGAGTTGTGTATTGTTAACACAGTAAAACTGAATTCCTTGTACAGCCGGGACACCGGTTTGTGCTAACCTGGTTGTGCTGTTGGAGTTAACAGGTTGGGCTTTGGTGAAGAAGGTAGTACAATTGGCTTTAATGTTGGTAAATGTCAGAGCAGCTTTTGTAGCGGCTGTTGTATCTGAAGAATCCTCCTCTCCTTCTTCTTCATTCTCGCTCTCCTTCTCCTCCTGTAACACATCTACATGAGCTTAGCTGACAGGTTGGCCGACAGCTAAAAAAGGTTGCATTGTTAGCTTCGTCCTGGAAAAAGAGGATGTAAAAATACATCAGTATTTAGCTACATTATGTGTGGATGTCAATAGTCAATACAACTGTGACAGCTGACGATTAACGGAAAAACATAAATGCACTGAAAGAGTCAATTTACCAAAACTGGTTTTCTGTATTGCTGTAACAACTTGACAGACTCACATCAAACAAAGTGAAATAAGTGTGCAACACAACTCTAACCCTGTTTCTCATTGGCAAGTGTAAACAGGGCTACATGTCATTACTTTTTCCTAACACTATACTATGATCAAAACAACTTATCGAAACTTACTGAAAGCTCAGGAGGCATCACACACCAGAGATGATTCAAAGAAAGACTTTCAGTACACTCTTATTATCTAAATAATCCTCACTCAAGAACGACATGTATTCTTATTCAGAAGCTGTGAGGTTGAGTGCTCCTCGTTGGATTCACCAACATACTGCAAACTTTAACTGAAATAATCACTTTCAGTTGTTCCAATGAATGATGCCCGTTCACAGGGAGATGAACATTTGTGACAATCGATCGTTAGCATATTGATAACCTTAAAACTCCTAAAAAAACTATAAGAGAGGTGGTTAAGTGGGATTTGACAGTTATGTATATACAGCAGTGGTTCTCAACCTCTTTTCAGTGATGCACCGCATGTAAAAGCATTTTTGGCTGAACAAAACATGTAATACACATCGATGAGCCATCAGTGTCTGATTTAAATATATATATCATAGAATATATCAAATTAAATTTAGGATGCTCATTTTCTTAGAAAATCTGCAGTGCCTTCACGTACCCCCATTTGAGAACTATTGATGTACAGTATATTAGATGAGAGAATATCATAAAGTCTAAAGTCGGTGATGTTTAACTGTCGGTGCAACAGAGGATGATACTGGAATGAGACTCCGAGGTAGCTGTCACAGTGACAAATGGGCCAAATATGCAAATTATAAGGATGAAATCATAAAATCTTTTAAAATGTTAATTGCAAGCCATGATAATGACGATTGATTTTGCATCATATCCAAAATCCAAATTATTTATGATTTGTTTTTGTCCTGCCACAAACTCTCTTGCAACTCCCTCATTAATCAGGATAAATCAGTCTGTACACGAGGTTCCCCATTGAGGCCAAATGGAGCATACATTTACAATGCCTTTGATTCTATCCATTTCCACTTAAATAAAAAAAACATCTGTGTACATGTGTGTTCATGTGTTGGCCATGAGGGAAAATGTCTACCTGCAGGCTCTCCTGGAAGCTTGAAGCCTGGTACTGAGCATATTTATCAATGGTGGTGTGTGAGCGGCTGCTTTCGCAGGGCCACGTCTGCGCAGAACCACTTAAATCCCAGTTCTCATCAGCGGGCTGCTGGACCTGAGTCCTCACTTCCACTGAATGCTCCGCATTGGCCTCGACCAAAGATTTGGTGGAAAACAGACCAAGGTCTCACAAAGGAAAGCAGAGAACAGAGATTATTGTCAGATAAACCAGAATGTCTTGCTTTTTGATGATATATAATTGTACAGTTCTCAAGGCATTGGTTGTTGCTCTAGTTCTGTTGCATTCATTAAATTAAGCTGAACATATTTCATAGAGCAAAGTAAGAGAGAGAAACAGGTGTAAACCCTGAAATCAGATCAGTTTACAGCATTTATACTTATAAAACAAGCGAAAATATGGAAACACGTTCAAATTAATATCAAAGTGCAGCCTACTGGTGGCCTAGCCATCCCGTCATGGTTGAGCATACGTGGTCTGTATTCAATAATGGATCATGAAGACACAATTATGACTCAGAGAATGTGGAACTGTATTTTGCAGAACATTTCTCAATTATCTCTAATGTCAAGTGTAAAATATCAGCTGCATCTAAAATAGTCCCCAGTTTTATGATATGTTACATTTATATCTGAATAGTCAACAGCTCCTTTCCCTTTCCCTGCATCACAATTATCATAAAAACAATGAACAAAAGGCCCTAATCGTGGCCAATGTGTTACTAATCACCAAAAACTCATTTAGATTAAATGGAATTTCATAAAGTGAGTAACTGGAGTGGGGTAAATTAGCCGAGAGGAGTACGGTGGATAAACTTACTAAGGCGAAGAGAGCCGGCAAGGCCTCTGATGACAGTCACCGCATTTTTGGGATCAGTGCAGAACTGAAGCAGAACCGGAGAGAAGGCGTCCCTTTTGCTCTCCAACTGCAGAAGGAACGCAAAATAATTATGAACATTTGAACATGGTGACAGAACTTATTTATTTGTTTTGAAAACAAATGAAAAATACTGACAGTAGGTTGGTAACGTGTAGATGTCTTGAAACAAGGTATGATAAGGCAGCTCTCTCTGCTGCTATCGAGAAAACAATCCAAGACATAATTCAAAGATTTATGGCGGTGATTTACTAATTTCTTAATTCATATGAGAACATATGATAAGCCCCGGGGTCTACAGCCATGCTAGGGTCTCACTGAGGCTGTATTTAGGGAGGCCCATTGAATATCCCAATAATTTAAAAAAAAGTCTCATTTTGTCCAACAGCCAATATATATATATATATATATATATATATATATATATATATATATATATATATATATATATATATATATATATATATATATATATATATATATATATATATATATATATATATATATATATATATATATATATATATATATAGTTCCTACAATACAAACTTCTGTGCAACATGACAGCATCTTCCCATATCGCATAATTCATTTTTTTCTTACAGCCATGAATATCAGGATATTATTCTTACCCTAAACACAGCTATTCTCACTCCTCATACCTAAACAACAAAGGCAACAAGTATGAAGAGGCAATGGGGTGGCTCATGCCTTTGATAGTAAAAACAACAACAACAATTGTAACAATGGGCATCCAGTCGGGCAAGTTCAGTTGAGACAACTATACTTTTGCCTTCTTACAGCCAAAGTGCATTTCTCCTGAAGTTTATTTCTGTCATTCACGCCTCTCACTCTTAATTTCCTTGCAGTTCCTAGCAGTTTGGGACATCCTCCCGCACCTCCTCTGCCGATTTCTTACATATTCATCATCAGTCGACCAATCTTAGCACTCATCAGCCGCTACCAACAGCGTCTGGGCTCCACAGGGTTTGTACCTCGCTGCTGCTGAAGGCAGACGCCCCTCGATAACAAATCTCCCTGTTGAGGTCTAAGCGCATATGACCTTGTCAAGACTTTTGACAAACATCATCTGTTAAAAAAAAACCAAAAGATCTTTTCTTCATTTACTTATCTCTCCTGACTGAAAAGGACATTTTTCAGACTATTGGGGTTTCAGACTAATCGGGCAGTCCCTCTTCGGTATTGAGGGAGTTAATGCTTTGAGCTAAATGCTGACATCAGCATGCTAACATGCTAACGATGACAATGCTAGAATGCTGAAGTAATGTTTACTGAGTTTAGTGCGTCAGCATACTAACATTTGCTAATTAGCCACTAAACACAAAGTACAGCTGAGGCCGATGGGAATATTTTGTCATGAAGTGTTAAAATAATACATTTTCTTGTGAAGATACAAGGTTAAGGGATCCCCGAGGGCTTTCCTGCTGGGAACATGAATGTCTGTACAAAATTGCATGCCAATCCATCAGACAGTTATCAAGATATTTCATTGTGGAGCGAAGTGGCACACCAAATGACGAGCGTCCAACCTACAGTAGAGGCTGACGTCGCCGTCCATAGAACCATACCTATAGCATGGCTAAAAACACGTCGTTAGGATTCAATACGTGATGATGCCACTTGTTGAGCTGGATCCCATTGGGTATGCTAATCTGCATGGACTCACATAGATGCTCGGCGTGGGAGGGTTAAGCTTTTCTCGAGGAATGGGGATCTTGGTGGCAATGTTAGGTTTTACAGAGAAGGCGGGAAGCAGGAAAGACTCCTTGAACTTCCCCTTCACCCTCGGCCCTCTGGAAAAATATGAGAATAAAAGAGTAACAACTTAGATGTAAAACTTACATAAATAAAAGAAATGCCCAAATTAGGAGTGTCTTTGTCAGAGTACTCACTTGCAAGCTCTGACCACTTCAGCGCCCGTGTTTTTAATGCTGATCTTGGAGAGCGGGATTCTTTGCTCCTCCACCTCCGATATGTTGAATGTTTGTCTTCCAGCGCTCTCCACCTTAATCAAGAGGATCTTTAGCTCCTTAGACAAGCCCATGGACAAGGCTTTCAGTTTCATAGGGTCAACTGGAGCTGCTGAGCGGAGCGGTTTGCTGGCTAGTGTGGTCACACATATTTTGGATGGATTGATAGGTAAAGTTGGCGCTGGGTTTATGGTCTTGGTTTTTACGGCTGCTGGGGATATCTTATTTTCAAACTCTTCCTTCTTCTCGGTTATGATCTTCACGTCGGCGTACCCAGTGTTCACTTTTTCTTTCTGGATGTGGTTGTCATGTAGGGTTTGGTTTTCCTGAGAAGTCTGGCCCTTCTTACAATCTTTGAGATGTTTGGGTGACTTTCTGGAGATGACGAGCACCGAGGACGAAACATTTTTTTCATCCAAATCCCTTATTTCATTTGCTTTGTTTTTAGAACAGATGACGCTGCTTTCTTCCGTCTTTATCTTAATCTTGATCTCTCCTTCGCTCTCCCCATCATTAACCTTTTGTTTCCTCTTCCTGTCTGTGCCCAGGCGTTCTGTCTCTTCACTGTGTCCTCTCTCTTCCTTGGTAGAGAGAGTAATGAGGCTGGTGAAAGAAGCTGTGTGTGTTGCGGTAAGTCTCAGCTTTGCACTCAGGGAACCATCCAAAAGAGATGACTCGTTCCTCTCAGAAAGGAGCTTTATATCCTTCCCCTCTTTGATCTCTTTCACATTGGTCTTGATTTCCTCCTGCTTCACCTGCACAGCCGGGGCGTCCCTGAGACGCGTCAGACTCTGGGTTTTTAAAAATGTGGAGGTAGAGTGAGTTGGTGACTGATTACTGGATTTGGAGGACGCTGTAAGGTCGCACTGTGGGGAGAAATCCTGGTGCTCATGAATCTCCGGCCCCAATTCAAGAGAAGAGGAGTACTTCACTCCTCTCGTGGAGCCCGCAGGAGGCCCCCCGAAGGGACCGCCTCGACATGTGACCCGCTGGCCTCCGAGAAAGGTGGCCAGGCTCTTGAAGACGTCATCCAAACCCGTTTTCAGAGAGGTTTCCCGGCTGCTGTCCATCTCTTCTTCCTTCTCTCCATCAGCAACTTGTTCCATTGCATGAGGCAGGTCACCGAGTTCAGACATGCCATCGTTTGAATAATCAGCCAGCGTGCTTTCACAGGGCTCCTTATTCATACCATCAGTGCTTTCACTGTCGGCAGGTGGAGGAGAGAAGCACTGGGTGGGGCTGGGCTGGAGGACAGGTCTACTCAACACTCCCTTCTGTAGATCCTCTTCATCTTCTCCCAGACTTGATACTGGAGAGCCTTGCCAGCTGAGAACCGGGGGAGTGTTGGAAAGGTTGTCTCCCGTTTCCCTCACAGTTCCCACAGGCTGAAGGTCCGGAGCGTTGAGAGCTCCTCCCTGCCCACCTCCTTTGCCATGGATGGGCCGCTCTAAGCTGATTGAACATGCTGTGCGGAGAGGTGCTAAGGCTTTAAATAAAAGGGAGGGGAGCGTGTCATCGGGCTTCGCTTTTGGTCGTGCTTCTGATCGAGATGAGACCGTGATGGGCCTCTTGCTGGTCTGTCTGGGGCATGTTTTCCTGGGAAGAGACCGTTTTAGTTGTTCTTTGACGGGGAGTTTTGGAGGAACTCTATTCCTCTTCGGCATTTTGTGATTTTCACATTTTGAGGATGACTGCGGCGAGGTGCAGCTGGGACGAGGAGTGTTTGTGGATGGCCTGTGTGTCCTCTCTCCTCGTTCCCTCCTCTCCCTGTGCTTGTGTTTGGGTGGTAGCTGGCCTTGGTTTTCTGGGGACAGAGTGGAAGTCTCCATTTTACTTATTTTGGCCTCTCCTGAAGCTTTGAGAATAGAGATGGAGGCAAACGTTTCGTTTGCTGTGACCTTAGTTTTCAAGCCTAACTTTCTTTCCCTTCGTGCTGCTTTATCCTTCTTCCTTTTTCTCTCGGCCAACCTTTTTTCCTCTTTTTTCTTATGCCTCTTCCTCTCTTCACCCTTTCTGTTTGTCTTTTGAACTTCACCCTTTCGCTCCTTTTTCATCAGCCTCTCTGTTTTTTTATGTTCTTCCAACTCCTTTTCCGGCTTAAGTGCTCTTGATCTGCCGTGGGGGGACTGTCGTGAGCAGAGCGGCTGCAAGGTCTTTCTATATTTTACATCTGAAAACCTGGATTTTGGACCAGTATGAGATGGGAGAGACGTGGTAGATGTCAGGCTTGGTCTCATGGTGTAATTAGGGCTTCCCTGGAGTTTATGCTGTCCACTGAGGCCAGGGATGAACTGATGAATAATTGATGGATCTTTCCTGCTACTGGCCACCATGTACGAAGAGGGACTGGAAGAAGCATGCGGACTGCTGGCAGAAGAACCTCCATCGTTAGGGCTGCAGAGGGGGGACGAATAGGGAGGAGAGTCTGCACCAGAAGACTTGGAGAGGGCTGGATCCCTTGAATTGCCTCTTTGATGAGTGCGCTGAGGTTCCTGCAGAGGATTACATCCGTTGAGAAACTTATTCAGGGATAAGACACTCAATTCATAGAATAGAGAAAAAAAACATGCAGTTTTTTCATGGATGTAAATGTATAATTTATACTTTTTTCATAGAATGGTATACTGCATATTCAAATATTTCAAAAATAATGGAATCACTAAAGAGTTTGGGAATTGCACAAAATGTAATAATGTGGGACAATTTAAGTCCCTATAGGGACAATATCAGATTATGATTTGAAAGCTGTCTGGATTTATTTATGGTGTTCCTCAAGGAACTTTTGGTTTCTTAATGTGGTATGTTGGAGGGATTTTCTTAACTATTTTTATACATTTAAGTGGTCAAAATTGTTACATTTAGCACCAAATATGTGTAACAAATAGTATCAACACAAAGTATTACTGCAATTAATGACAAGCTATGACAAACACTATGTTCTCTATGGATTTATGTCAAGACAACAATGTTAGACACCACCTCTATGTGGCACATACTGTTGGCCTGCCATCTCCCCCGAGAGATCCCCTTCCGTCCTAACAGACAGAAATAGGTCTATTGTAGGGATGGTGGAGGTAGAAGAGGTTTTAATGATATTATTAATATCAACTTGCCTAGTGAAATGGCATAAACTGAAAAGGTATTGCGAGTTGTCAAGTCCAGCTTACAACCTCTGGATACAAATAAAAACACACTTGACTTATTTATTTATTGATACCAACTTTTGTGTGGTCATGCTATTTAAATGTTCATCTCTCACTGTGCTTTGTTGGTGGTGATGGCTCCTTGAGTCCTTGTCCTCAAAAGGGTGCAGCGGCATGTTGTGCGGTAGGGCTCTGGGGTGGCCTGTGTGCCGTTGATAGTAGTAGTGATGGTTTTGGCTGTAAGGCACACGGGTGTGGTCTGCTGGTGATGACAAGATTCTCCGGTCGACCTTCCCATTGCTTCCGTGGTGTGGTGGTCTGCTCCGACAGCTCTGGCTCAGAGCCGCTATGTGTCCTCCCGCTCGCAGTTTCGAGGTTTCCTGCAAATTCAAAAAAGCTAATGATCAAAACAACAACGAAAAAAAACAGACACAAAAAAGACTTGTTCAGTTTAATCTATGAGTGACCATTGACGGACTCTACCAGCTTACCTGTTGCTGTGTTGTTGAGGTCCGGTGGTCATCGTGGTGGAAATGACCCCCCCTTTCATTAGGAGGCTTCCAGTCGTCCTGGTTGCAGCGATGGTGGCGAGGTGGCGATGCGGCATGAGCAAGTGAAGACAAATGCCTTGATCCAGGATGGGATGACTAAAAAGAGAAGCATAAATAACTTGTTATTATTAATATGATTATATTTTAAGTAACCTGTCATACTAGATTGAATTGTACCAACGGGTGGTGCTGTTTCACAGAAATAAAACCCTGTGTACAAATAAATAGGCTATATTTAACAAAAGGAATCAGAGCCAACTAACTCCACCTGATCAGAGTCCCTTCTCCTCTTGGCTAGACAATCGTCCCGAGGAGACAGAGGGTGCTGTAGAGGGGGACTGTGCTGGTGCAGCTGGTCTCGCCGCTGGTGGAGGGCTGGCCGTTTCCACGGTCCTGGTCTGTTGTTTATAATTCTGTCAGGAAAGCTCCTGCTGCAGTCCGAGGCGGCCCATCTCTCTGGTGGCGACTGGAGTTCTCTGTTGTTGCGATGCTGGCGAGGCCCCCCGTGCTAACAGTTGGCAAGAGAAAAGGGGACATAATCAAATGATGACACACTTCTAGCTCCAATAGAACTCTTTTGAAATTAATGTTGTTCTGGTACTGCAGGTCTCACCACATAGTTGTTGCCGTTGCTGTCCCAGTTTGCGTAGCGCTCTCCTGGTCCTGTCAGATAACCGATGTTGGTGCCACCTCGGTTGTGGAACGAGCGTGTGGAGTTGTGATGCCAGTTCTGGGCCTCAAACGACTGCTCCTTTCCCTCCCAGAGACGAAGCGGCTGTCGGTGGCCCTTTGAGAAGACCTTGTCCTGGACATTGTTGACTGTCCTCTCCCCCCTGAGCAAAAGACCAACTTCCCTAAGCTACTATCATGGCACAGGTATTGTACTGCTCTGCTGCTCAAGTGGCAAGTACAAGTGAAGCTGACTTTTCAAGTGCTTTCAGTAGAATTGCATGACAGGACTTTTTGGAGCAAGATGTTTAGTGTAACGTTTGCCCCGACTCACCGATTATGAAGACGACTTGATGATGGATTATGTGATTGATTGCGCCCTCCATAGCACCTGTAATGACAATAATAATAAAAATGTACAGATAATGATGAAGAGTTGAAAATATACAGCCCATAACACTATATATATATATATATATATATATATATATATATATATATATATATATATATATATATATATATATATATATATATATATATATATATATATATATATATATATATATGTATACACGCTCATGCATGTGTGGACAGCATGCACCCGACCCGCAGAGCCACACGGCACCACCACAAGCATGAAGGGAGATCACGAGAAGAAGAAAAAAAAGGAGCTGCTCCTGTTGACCGACGTGGACCGACCCACGAAGCCACTTAAACCACCACGTGGTGAAATTACGCACAAATACGCACCTCAGCTGGCACGCGCCGGCCCTCACTTTCATTGCGCCACAGGGTTTCAGAGACACTCTGACTCGCACGTGCAATAGACTCCTGGGTCCGTGTTTCAAGACGGGTCGGGTGGGTTGCCGACATCGACGCAGACCCCTGACACCCTTTACGTGGGCCTATCCCTGCGCTGGCGACACAACGCGGTTAAGGGGCACTGAGGACAGTGGCGCCGGGAGAAGGGGGCCCCGTCCCCTCCCGGGCAGGGAGAGAAGGCAGCAAGCACATAATCCACGGCCCGGGAAGCGGCGAGGTCAAGGCACGGGCGCTCGAAAGTGCACCGCAGGCGGAGGAAATACGCCCGGCGAGGGCCAGCACAGCAAGGGCAGAACCCAACCCGGTCAGGTCAACAACAATGCATGTTGTCCAAGTCAAACAAACAAAACCCCAGCTCTTGACAGACAAGACATTGCAGCACAGCTGGATGCACGGTGCGACAGCAGCGCACCGTGGCACGGGAAGAGGCCGCAGTTAGAGCGACCAGCAGCCCCAGGCGCAGCAGCAACAACGGCGCTGTGGCTTGTTTATGATTAGATACGACTGCAAATGTATAAGACAGTAACATAATAAGCATTTCACTCACCAGACACACATAAACCTCTGTGGGAAAAGGGTGATCAGTAAGTCCTGAAATTCTGGCTGCTAGGTTTACACTGACGCGGGCCGTATGACCAATCACACGTTATAATGTGTATTTGTGAAAAACAATTACATCACCAAATAGCTATATTTTTCATTTTAAAAAGTGTACTAACATTTTTTTTTTAAATTCTAATATAGCTATAACTTTGTAATTTTGTTTAGGCCTTCAGAGAAAGCTTAGAAAGCCAAAACAGTGTGGGCACCCCTGAACTAGGTTAACCAGCCATCAGTGTCTTTTTTCAAGGGTTAGCTTTGTATAGATGCTCTTTTTTTTGAATATCTATGGTTGATTTCTAATCTTGCACTTTTGTAGCAATGAGACCTCTCTGAATATGGAGTTAATTTTGCATAGCTTGGTAGAAAAGGACTTCTGGTTGAAGAATCACTTATTTGACCTTGATTGTTTTTAAATATCTGTTATTGTTTATAGTGCTATGTTGATGTCACGCAAAATTATTTAGAGACACAATTGCTACTATTGGCAAATTCAAACCTGTCAGCTTCAGACAAAATCATATTCATTCAGTCCCTCTCAACTGCTGCAGCTGAAAAGCTAGATTGCGGCTTCCCACAGCTGCAGCTGAAGAAGTTATAGTTTCATTCACAGGGGTCCTGCTTATTTAAACTGCAGATGGGCTTCTGCTTACAGCTGCAGCTGAAGTAAGATTTGTTTCATGAATATGCTTATCACAGCTTCAGTTAATCAGTCAGTCCCATAAAGTGGTGCTCATCGTGAATAAACCCAGACAACAAAAGATGGAGGCCCACCTGCTGGACTGACCTTTGTTGGGAGAGTTCAAGTCTCAAGTTGTGCCACTATCCACTCCGTATGAGTTTAAATTATCTTTGGGAAGGCTTTGGATGTTTATATTTTTTGTATCTCGGTGTTAAGGGTGTTTATATTGTATCTGCTGTCTTAACTGTTACAGCCAACAACCTTCGACTCCTGTGACGCTGACTGTCGTCTAATTAGAAGACTTGGTTGATGTTCATGACTAAAGATCATAATCCATGAGAAAGTCAAGCAACAAGGAAAAACTATGCAGTAAAAACGAGTACCAACTGTACAGTATCCACGGCATCCGATATGATGCGTGTGGATCTGCGAATGGACAACTGTCCTGTAAGAATGAAAAGGTAACATTGCAGAAGCACGTATTGTGATGGTGCTGCTGACCTTTCTGTGTGGCTCCAGGGACGAATGTTTACAGGAGCCCATTGTCCTCTGTTAGGTCCTCCAGCTGGATAGGAGTCCCATGCGTTACGGCCAGAGTACAGCTCTGCGGGGTGATACATGCAGCCTGAAACACAGATATTGTTTATTGCGCAACAATTTCAACCATTCAAATACCAGGTTATGCAAGACAATGCCCACCACTTTGCATTGAAGCTTTACTCAACGCTTATTTAGAAGACTGCTCCTCTCACTGATTTATAAATTGAAGAAGGCCAACAAGAACGGCCCTGTAATCAAGTAATGTAACATCCAATTACAGCAGTAGGTGAACACTAACGTTAACACCACATGCAGCGACTCACACTAGGGTTATTCAGGGTTTGATGCAAAACCCTTTAACTGCTGTTTTCACTAACAATACAGTTGATGGTAATCTATGGGTTCATAGAGGGACTTTAACACTGTGATTCCATAAAGTGCTAGAGTGGTGCACAAAGTACATGATTGCATGTAAAAATGTCATGCACACACACACACACACAAACAAACAAACGCATACAAACAAAAGTACTGAGACAGAAACAAATGTTACCAGTCTTGGTCTGTGTTTGGGAGGCCCTCCACTTCACCCCAAAAGAGAGAGGAAAAAACAGAGAGAAACATGTATGTCAGCACTATCATTGCTTTTTTTCTGGCGTATCCTCGCGGGTCTGTGATTTACATCGAGGGGCATTGTGTCAGCTTGTGCATCTCTGCTACATTTGATTTCGTCATGCTGTATTTTCTGCTGCACACTGTATCTGTTCAGCTCTCATATCATCAGTCAGCCAGAGCTGCATTGTGCATTCAACCTCTCTCTAATCACTGCTACCCAGCAGCCACCACAACCAGTGGCCATCCAATGAGAGAAAAAAAACAACTAAACATGGCACGAAGAAGAAGGGCCATGGCAACCTCACTTTAAGAGCAAAGCAGAGCAAAATAAAACAAGCTGGGGTGCTGCAGTATTTTCCCCAGCTTACAGTAAAAGCCCTGAGTCCCCGAGCCCCCACGGTTCATCATCAGCTGCTTGTTCATTCGGTCGACGCATATTCCTTTCATTTGCTTAAATGTCACCAATTTACCAAAGTACGGTGTCTTGCTGAGTATTGAACCGCCGCACCAGGTCAGATGTTTGGTCTGTTGTGTCTTGACCTAATTTTAAGTTTTGTCCCAATTTCTTATCCTTACCTCGATTGCCTAATCTGCCTATTTACATTTTTGTTGTTGCCCACCCCAACCAATAGAGCACCAGCCTATTTTTAAGCCCTTTCCTTGAAAATTGCATACACCAAACTGAAAAGGGTGTATCTCTGCAACCACTAGGGCTATTTGAATAATTTAGGCGTTATAATATAACTGAGACTTTGTTCATATACATACACACACACACACACACACACACACACATATACATATATATATATATATATATATATATATATATATATATATATATATATATATATATATATATATATATATATACATATATATACATATATATACATATATATATACACATATATATACATATATATATATATATACATATATATACATATATATATATATATATACATATATATACACATATATATATATACATACATACATACATACATACATACATACATACATACATACATACATACATACATACATACATACATACATATATGTTACTAGTAAAGAGTAAATGAAGATGATAAAGAATGAAAAGGTTTTAGGTCCGCCTAGAAAAAAAGCACTTTCAGGATGATTATTTCTGTAAAATATTGCAGCTGTACGGTCTAACTCTAACCCAAATCATAGCAGAATAAGTGAACATTATTTTTGCAAATGTTGACTTTGATAAAGTGAAGTAGAACAAAGGTAAAGAGGTTTTACTACAGAGAGAATTCAGACGAGGTCTCCAAGATTTGCATATCATGTTCAATACATCCAAATACAGTAATTTCTGTTTTTTTCTTCTTCATAAAACAAGCTATGATTTACAGTTTTATATTGTTGAGTCTGCCCCCCCCCCCCACCCTCCTCAGGGGGGGATGAGTTTTTAAAAGGTTTTAAAATACAGTAGTTGAATTCCATCATTTATTTGACCATTTACAGGACAGATATCTTAATGTCTTGCTGCTGCCAAACACTTTCAGCACTCAGTAGCCTAATTTGGTCTTAAAAATGAGCTGACCGTGTAAAGATCAACTTTGCATGCTAAAGAGAGCTGTACTGTATGGCTGATGGGTTGCACCTCTATATGCATTCGTTTCCCACAGCTATTTATAAATGTCATGACGACATATGCTGTGCAGCATTTTAACCCTCCCTCTTGTGGTGCATTTTACAAGTTTGTTCCACACAGGTTTTGCCTGTGGTTTGCAGATGTGGAGTAACCTTTCCGCGAGTGCTGAATGAGCTAAGTGAGCAACCTCTTCAAGAGTCCATTTCCTACCAGTTGCTAGAGCAACTGAAGCCAGACGGTTCTTCCCACTGAGGCTTTAGGCTTTTTAAAGTCAACTGCATTTAGATTTATTTTTAGAGTAGAGAGAAGACACAAAAGGCAGTTTGGGTACAGAAAATGTTACTTACATGCTTACATGCGGTGAATTAAGACTGGATGCATTTATCCCATGCACTGTGCAATAGACGCACCACCTCTGGTTACATTCCCCCCTGTTCCACCAAAATCTGCTCATTGAGAGACGAGCTCACTGAGCTTCTGCGATGTTCTGCTAATGCTGAAATAGCCAATCTTCATCAAATGCCATGAAGCTGAGGATCTTCGTTTGTGCTTTATTTTTCAGACTTGCCTATTTGTGTTCCTGAGTGTCAAATTGTGTTAATGTCACATCACTGTCACTGTGTGCTTGATTCATGCCAACAACTTGTAAATGGACTCACTGTTTGTGTGGCGGCTACAATTTTTATTTCATTTTTTAGACACAAGTGTTGCAGCTGTCCCGTTTCTTTGACAAAGTAAAGGCACCTCACTGCGCTTTTGAACCAGCCTGCTGCTGATAGTAGTTGAGCAACACTACGCAGGCAGCAGATACACCATCTGCTGTAGACCCTCCCTGTTGCACACATGGACACGCTGTCGGTACAGTGTTGTAGGGGGAGCCGTCAGTCAGCAGCAGCAGCAGCTTAAATTTGATTCTGCAAAACAATGGCTCTGAGCTTCCAATATCAAACCCATCTGCGCAGGGTTAATTCCAGACATCTGGAATCCAGCTCCGCGGCCGAATGATGTCATGTACAAAAGGGGTTAAGTTACTGTTGGGAGAACCCACTGCTTCACAGTGAGATACGTCGAAGAGAAGAATGTGCAATGCAAACAGTGCAATGTTCCTGACTTGTGTGGTGAAATATTTGTGGACAAATGACGCGATGCGTATTCATTTCTTCCACTTGTGCCGGTGGATAATGGTCGTTGAAACTGATCGGGTATACCTGCTGTCTGAACCCCTTAGTCTGCTGCCTCCTTTTCCCTCTTGTCACCAGAGAGGGGTATCCGTGCATCCTTCCATGTCTCAGCTGGAAGCCTCTGTGACTGTGTAACTACTGTCTTCCTAACCTAATAGTGGATGTTTGTGTTTGTGCACGTGCACCACACTTACCTCACAATGAGCACTGAGAGTAAAAAGGGGAGACAGACTTTGGTCCAAATCCAAATCCGATGATTCCGTCAGTCAGGAATAGCAAGATAGCAGACCAGTGCAGACTTGGACCCCTTTAAATAGACAAGCTCATCCTCCGCGAGCTGGCAAACACACACACCGACACACATAGTAGAGGGAGTGAGGAAATACCATAGTCAGTTGGTGCACAGATGTACAAGACAGGAAGGTCTTATTGTCTCAAATTGAGGGCAAGCGACTCTCCTCCAGCTTTCAAGTATCGCTGCCATTCCCTTCCTTTCTATCCTTGCCTCTCATTTCCTCCAACACATGCATTCACATGCATTTGCACTGTTGCAAGCCATACCTTTTCTAGACAAAGGAAGAGGATGGAATGAGATGTAAGACAGAAGGAAGAGGAAGGATGAGCCAGTAACCTCTGACAGCCTTTCTGTGCTCTGGTTGTTCCTCGGCATGGCCCTGCCCTTTGCCATCTTCACTACTAGATTACAACAAGGCTCCTTTTCTTGCTTGATACCCAATATCCCAGCCTCTTGCTTTCTTTTTCAGGCTATGTGTATGGCTCTGCCTATGCCTCACCCTCCCTTTTCTCTGCACGCTGTGTCCTTGTATCCCTGGCAACCGATGATATCATTTAGTCCGGAGCTGGGAGCAAGGCCTCGAGCAGAGGGGAGTGTTTGCGTGAGAGTGTGATTTTGACATGGGGAGAAAAAAAAGAGGGGGGGGGGGTGTAGTTTAAAGGATTCAATGTATACTTCAACATTTCTCTCTTCTTTTCTCTCTGAAGATGTCTGCAACCATTGTGCAGCTGTTCTGTTTGGCCGAATAGAAAATATGCATATTGTTTAGAGAAGAACTGCTACAGTTCTCTAAATCCACTCCAATTTGTGCACTCAGTCTGTCACATTCTTGCATACCTCACACTATTTAGAGCTGCTTGCTAGCTGCAGTGAACCACTGCAGATGTGCACCTCTTGCTGTGACTTTCCATGTGCGTGTGTGGGTGTGTGTGTGTGGGTCAAGTAGTAAGGGTACTGATCCTATACCATAAAAGGAAGGATGGGCTGCAGCAGACCAGGCCTGTCTCTGGTGGCTCCTTGGCTAGCTAACACAAGAAGCAGAGACATGGAGGGAGCAGATGGAGCAGAAGCGAGAAGCAGACAGATAGACCGGACAGACAACCCCCTCCGAATGCACGTGTGTGTGTGTGTGTGTGTGTGTGTGTGTGTGTGTGTCTGTGTAATTTTATTGGATTCAGCCCTGAAATAGTGGCACGATCACAGACACCGCGTACGCGAATATCAATCACATTTCTAAAAATAACATCCCTGCAGCCCCGCTTCCCTCAGCTCTATCCCCCTTCTCCCTCGCTATAATAGCAGCTTCTCCCGGTGTATGCTCCATAAAGCACAGCCCTCTCTGAGGGGTACTGGAATGTACCAAGGCAAGGTCAAGAACAAGAAAGAGGGGTGTCTTTTGCAAACAATGCCAAATGTACAGCTTTTGTGTGTGTGTGGTCTGTGTGCGCGTGTGCGTACAAAGACTATGAGGCAGGTTAACAGGTTCACAGAAGGTACTGAATGCACATGTGTTCGTGTGTGAGGCAGCTGGCTTGTGTTGGGAACAGTAACCTAGAATCGCACATCCAGGTGGTTACCTAAACTGGCAATAAATCAGCTGGAGGCACACGTTGGATGCAAGCTGTACATTATAAAAAGTAACCCCACACAATCTTTATTTATTCTACTTGACGCAGTTCAGAAAGTAAACAAGTGTGTTTCAATGAAAAACAGAAAGACCCAAAAAGCTTTCAGGCTGAGCCGAACGTTCAGTGGAGCCAAATACTTATGTGACACAGTTTGGACTCAAGATTCATTTAAGACACTAGGTAGCTTCTTACTACTGTACGCCACACACACACACACACACACACACACACACACACACACACACACACACACACACACACACACACACACACTAATATTCAACAGTTCAACGTTCCACAGAGCACAAATGTAACCACAACGCAAGTGTAACCGCAACAGTTCCCCTTCACCACATATTCATCATTTCACATTTCTGCTCTTGCTCTCTGTGTCTTCATGTGAGCACCGTATGTGTGTGTGCGTGCATGTGGCTGTGTGTGCACGTGAGCGTCATGCATGAATGTGCAGCACTGTCTGCAGACACACACACACACACACACACACACACACACACACACACACACACACACACACACACACACACACACACTGCAGTATGTTCCAGGAGAGATCGTTCAGAAAACACACACACACACTGGATACACAGACATTTTTCATGTACACGTACAGAAGAGAGAAGAAAACAGAAAGGCACGCTCGCACCTCTTCCACACAGGTAGATGGAGTAGTGGTATTTACATTCAGACGTATGCAAACAGCACATGAAGCGACTCCTCAGCAAGGCTTTTTCTTTTACCTTTTTTGAGTGTGTGTGTGTGTCTTCGTTCTCTTTGGTCCGCACGCCCCTCTGCTCCCCTTTTCCTCCCTTTCACTCCTCGCCACCTTGTACCACCCGATCCTCTCCTCTGTCTTCCTTTTCCCCCCTCTCCTCTCCACCTCTTCCTGTTTCCACTCCACTCTCTGATGCTCGGGCTCCCCGTGCACACCGATCCATTTACGGAGACCGACGGGGCGGGCCGACAAGCTGCCAATCACAGGGCGCGAGCCAATGAGAGGGGGCAGAATCTCTAATCTGTGACATTTTGCAGCGAGCTGGAGGAGGCATGAGGAGGAGGGGGGCAGCAGACAGAGGCATGGAGGGGCTCTTTATTTCTCTCTTCCTCTCTCTATTCTGTGCGAGAGAGAGAGGGAGAGAGAGAGAGAGAGAGAGAGAGAGAGAGAGAGAGAGAGAGAGAGAGAGAGAGTTGGAACATGGCCAGTAGCCTATAGTAGAGGTGGCAGCCTATTTAATTTTCTTTCCACAGCTGTAAAATAGTCTTTCGGAACTCTCTTTTTTTCCTACTTTATATCACTGCAAGTGGTTGAAATTATTTTTCGGCAAATCCCCGCAAAATAGGACAATGTATGTCTGAATTAAAGGAGAAAATAGTCACAGCATCTCAGTGCACATTGCATATCGGCAGACATTTCTCTCGTGGCGGAGCTGGGTCTCCAGGTATCTTTCTGGATGAAGGAAGAAGCGAACGAGAGGGAAATGGTGAAGGACGTGCGGAGAGCGTTGACTTGACTGAGCTCAAATGTCAAGCGACAGGACAACCAGGGGGAGGTGGAGCTTACGGCTCCGGGTTCACGAGGGAGGGTCTATGATACTAGTTTAAAGCACCGCTCTCTGCCTCTGCATGGGGAAAAGCAGGCAGAGCTGTCGGTGCCTGAGTGCTCGGTGAGAGGTGGAGAGATGGAGGGAGAGCTGGTGAGAAGTGATGTGAGAGTGAGAATGAAATGGTGGAAGCAGCTATCACAGTTTTTTATTTTATTTTTTTCTACCTCTCTCAAGTGCCTTAGCAACAGCGCCTGATGAGCCCAAACTCTATTGGTCAATGTGCAACCCCATGTGGGTATTGGGACCAATCGGAGGACTTTGGTGCAGAACTAAGAGGAAAGCTTTACAGGCTGGAAAAGCTACTGAACAGTGCTCCCTGGTGGTTAAGTGGAGGTCCGTCTGGTCTGTTTCAATAGTTCCTGACAAAAAAAAAAAAAAAAATCTACCGATACAGTGATGATACAGCAATTACAATTTACAATGTCACACATGCCCTTCAAAAATAAGTGTAAATATATGGTTTGATTAAGAGTTACATTATTTGGAATTGTTTAATGTCACTCTAATTAAACAGTAAATAACACATGTGTTCAGATGTTTTACCCATTTGAATAACAGATACCTACAATTCGGACAAAATACGTCTCTGGTGAAATCCAGTGGTAAACTTAGTGACATGAGAAGAAAACAAAGAGAAAAGGGAAACGTAAAAACAGACTAACATAGAAGATTCATCTGAATTGTAAACCAAATTGTGTAATTATTCATGTTAAGCACAGGTAAACATACATTTGTCTCAGAATTTCAAAATTGAAATACATTAATATACAGTGCAGGAAAAGTGTTACTACTACTTTATAACCCCAAAAGTACAGCCTAACAACTGCCTGACTACAAATTAAAATGACACCGTAATTGTTTGTCACACTTTTCAGACTTACAAATGCAGCCGTGTTAATGTATTAAACAATTTTATGATTTATTTACGTTTAAATGCATAATTGCATTTTCACATTATGGAGCGGGAATGAAAACAAACAACAAACAAGCCTACACTGCCTCCTAGTGGGCAAAGTATATTGTTGCATGATGGCGTTCATGAACGTGCAGAACGTGCAGAACACACAGAACACACAGTATACCGGTCAGGGACATTTGCATGTTGTGGAGAGCTGTGTTAAAGCCGCAAAGGTACAAACAAATACACCTTACATTGAATTTTCATACTGTTTAAATTGCTGTCCTGCATTGATTATATATATATATATATATATATATATATATATATATATATATATATATATATATATATATATATATATATATATATATATATATATATATATATTATGCTTGGGTTTTAATTACTGTGTGACTCCCTGGACCAGAATGAAACAACAATAGAATTTGTTGTTAAATCTCTCAACAGCTCTGCACATACATACTTATCCAATGGGCTTATTTCAGGTCAGCCTTTTAACTGACATGCTATTACTGATCATATTTCCAAGCCTGTCTCAGAGACACAGAATCAGAAAATGATTCATTAGGACTTTGGATGACAATCACAGAGATTTACTTGACATCTACCCCGAGAAACAAACAAATACCCAAACAGACGATTAGATGAGATTAGAGGATTTTTGTCACGTGCTTAAAATGCCACCCCAAGTGCTGCCCCCATGATTCGCAATGGCTGTTTGAAGAAAACAAAACGCATGAGCAGTAATTTCCTTTCCTTGTAAAGAACTGATAGCATTTAACGGCAGGAAAATGCTCTCCCTAAGCTGCTGAAGACGAGGCAGCAGAGGGCAGCTGAGCTGGGCCGGCACTTGGTCTGAATTTATAATTTTAATTGGTAAAAATGCTGACAGCTGAAAAATGTCTGTTCGTATAACTGCATCATCAGCCCCAGCTACATAAATTATGATTGTCATAACTCAGGATTAGATCAGAGAGGCAAGCTGGTCCCTCAATGAATGACCACACTCAGTCACTCAAATTGACTTATTAGGGCAGTGAAGGATTGTTGCTGCAGCTAATCTGACAAACTCTTGTCATTTGCATAAAACCGGCTTGAGAAGAGGCCACTAGCCAGACACTCTAGCCATTGATATGCGCCACATTTCATTTGAATCTTTTTGCTTGCTATTACTTCAGTGTTGGCAACTCCACAGTCTTTCCTCGAGGGCAAGTGCAGCCCCCGGCTGGGAATCACTGATTGAGATGATGATCCTCCTTTAGCGCCTGACAGGACACACGGCTGATGAGTGGATCAATTGTTGACCCTCCTGTTGCCACCAAACCGCTGAGTCACATGACATGGCATGAGAAAACATGCAAATGTCCTTTGCAATGCGGGCGAGAGAAAAATGTGCACCCACAGTCACTAAATTGTCATGGTAGTAAATGTGTCTGATAAATAGAACAAAAACACATAATCTGCATAATGTGTCCAAACTGCAACTTTGGAAACAGGAAGAGAGTTTCAGATGGATTACAGGCTCTGTACACAGTGAGCTGCCAGAATAAGTCAAGCACCCATTTTGGCAGAACATTGAACCATTTGCTACAAAACGCTTGTTCTACTTCATGGCAGACTGACTTTCTTCAATTTCTGTGGAGCTCTGGGTTATTTTCTTATTTTGTTTCTTGCTTTTGAACTTGTCTGCACTTTGTCGCCGTGTAGTTAAACTTTCGTGCATTATCGCCATCATTTACGCTGAGTAGTAGTAGCTGTAAAACACACTGGTCACTGGAGGCCTTTTTGTTTATCACTGAGACAGATTAGACACTTTTGCATTTTACCGTTTGGTTGATAGCATGGCCATGAATAACCCGTTTCAATGTCCCGTCATCCCTAAGCTCTCTGAGACAAAGTTATTTTGGCTGATAGTTTTGGAAGTAAAAACATGGTTAAAACTGTAACATTTTACAGTGCTGTCTACACCCCAGTGATAAATGATAAAATATCTTGATGCCTCAGCATTTGATTTCAACTGAATAAAAGGTAATGGTTATTTCAAAGGTCAGAACATAAACTCATTAAGAACTCACAGGGATAAGCCTGTCAATAGTTTCATAGTCCAAGGTGATGATGGACCTCACTTCAATAGAGCCATAAGTAGCTTTACTTCAAAAAGAGCATTTATTAATAATAAAATATAAGTCAGGAGAGAAAACAGCTTTTTTATTCAGTAATACTTTAGAATCGTAGGTCAGAGCAATGACCTGCACATCCACAACCCACATTTGGAGGCATGTCTTTTACTTCGCTTTACATATCTGATTTGATATAATCATAACTGCATACGTTTGTCGTCATTGCCTTCCAGAAGCCGCAGTAGGTGAGACCGAGGGGACGTTTCACCATGAATATGTTACCGTCTTCAGCTTTGCTGGCCTGTCTTTTGCCTCTGATGTCGGCGACGGTTGTTCATGATTTTAATCACATTGAGAGATGCAAGGACTCCCTGTATATGGGGACACCGCCGCGGGGGTTCACAGACAACAAACTGAAGAAGATCTGTCAACGTTACGCAGACAGACCTCGCTACGTGACCCTGTATGACCCTCAAAAGCGGATTCCAGTTTACTCAGCTTATACTTTCAAGAAAACTGAGGGAGACAGACGTGTGGACTACCCGTGGATGTATGAGCCACAGGTCAGATATCATCTTTGAGTACTTGTTCAGGTCTGCTTTTAAAAATGCCAAATAACTAATTCATCTTCATTCCTACCATTGTTTAATCGGTTTAGCTCACACTGGAGTATATCTCAGCAGCTAAAACACTCAAATTGTCTATTCCAAAGGCAAATAGGCCTAAAAGACAATACTGGCTTTGCATTGTTTCCTAGCATATCGAAGAACTGTGTCTATGTCCAGGCCTGTGCTCTGTGTTCCACCAGCTGGCAGAAGTTGATGGCGATGGAAACATGCAGGCCTTCCCCACTGGCTACCTGCACAACAAGTTTGAGGACAGTCAGGCAGTCCTGAATGACTACTCTGACGTGGTCCTGTACGAGAGAGGCCACCTGAACCCGGACCAGCACCAGTCCACCCCACACGACCGCGCCGCCACCTACACTCTGACCAACGTAGTCCCGGAGATACGCGAGTTCAACATTGGGCCCTGGCGTGAGTACGAGGAGCGAATCCGCATTCGCCTCAACAACTTTTGCCGCGGCACGGCCTACATCGTGACCGGCGTGACCACCAGAGGCAACATGATCCGCAGGAACAACCAGGACCGCGTTGCCATCCCAGAGGACGTGTGGTCCGCGTACTGCTGCACAGAGTACGACCGCAACGCACCTCACGATGTTCGCATCCGCTTCCCGACCTACGGAGTCTTGGCCAAAAATGCCAAAGAGGGCAACAGCGTGCACGAGATGCCGGTCCAGGAACTAGAGATATTCCTGAGAAGTAATTTGGATGTTGACCAGAACCTTCAGATATTCTATGACAACTGCATCTCTCCCTCACCCCTCCCTCTATACCTCCAACATACTATCTGAAAGCCTTAAGTGTATGTTGGTCAGGCTGCTTTCCTTCAATATAAGTTATTGCGAAAACAAAATAAAAATCAGATATGCTATTGTCATAACTCTTTGTTATGTTCATTTAAATTAATTTTGCAGCTCAGTTATTATTATAAAACAGAGTTGAATTTGCTCTCATAAATTCTTTAATTAATGTCGATGGAAAGCTGTTTTCGCTTCCTTTCATTGTACTGCACATATGTGAGTTTGAATGTTGGGTTGGTTAATTGGTTTAGAATTTTATGGCTATCTGGTTTTACTGTCTTAACACTTTGGTAATTCTACTTGTAATAAAAGTCTTTTGAATAGTGAAAATAAAACGTACTGTATTGTTGCATAACTTTTTGCAGAGTTCTTTAAGGTTTTAGATGACCATCATTGATTTGGGAAACCTTACAAAACTTACCATTCAATCATTTAAATCAAAGACAGTGTGAATACTATTCATGTATCTAATAATATATGCAACATGTTAAGTCTGTGGATATCATATCATAAATACTTTTCATTTAAATTTTTTCATTTCATTTTTGGTTCAATGTGATACTTAAAATATCTTCTTTGTGATTCTTTGTGAGTGATGTTTCAGCTTGAAACTCCAAAGAGGAAGATGCTCCTTGAGAGGCCGGAGGCAAGTTCACATGGGTTAACTGTCATTTCTTAATGCAGTGGGCCTATTCTGCACATTATAGTCGCATACTGCCATCTAGTGACAGAGTGGGAGTGTCTCCTGTGATCACTGCTTCATGGGAAACATACAGTATTACTGTATTATCAGCAAAGGCAACTGGGTTTAGCACAGAAGAAACATGCTATGACAGAACCATGAATATCAGTCATCTATACAATCTCTGATGAATCTGCTAAAGTTATAACGAAGATGATTTTGATTAATACAGTGCACATCAACCATAAATTATGAGACAATGCACGGTCTAATCATGGCTTGCTTCTTATTGTAGCAACAATTCAAGGCAGATCATGTAAGCCAAAAGAAAGGATTTGATATATAACTAATGACAAGCTATGGAAAAGTACAATAAAATGGATGCAAAATTTGTCTTTTCCCTTTTCTCCTGTAAAGAATTATTGTACACAAACATCTTCAAAACTGTTTGCACCACATGCAGGGTTTGCTTGTTTACCTGATCTATCTGTACAATGACACGGATGTTATGGGGGACAAGAAGAGCAGTTGATTGAGTAGAAACTATGACCTTGGAGACGTCAAAAGAGGCGCAACGTGGTCAAAAAGTGTTTCTTCACGGTTGATAACACAGAAGTAAAAGTATCTGTGGCCATAAAAAGCATTCAATTACTTCCACATCAGAGCTTGAATGAATGGAAAGCCGTGCATTAGCACGCACGCTTCATCCAACAGCACTAATGCATCAGTCTGCAGTATATTTGCCATCATAGTGAGTTGTGTGTACAACAGCTGAATAAACACAGATTAGACGACAGCTCCTTTCATAAAACTGGTGCTGTTATTTTAGGCATTCGGAATTTAAATCCCTTGGATAACTTTAAGACCTCGTGGAATGAAAGTCAGAACTCGGTTTGTGTGGATTTAGCAAATGAAATCAGGGGTTAGCTGAGCTGAGGGGGGTAGCTTCACAGGGAATGCGAGCTAATGCTTAGCCTTACTCCCTCTCCCGACTCAATAGACACCATTGTTCTCTCTCTGAGCAGTCACATAGGTGTTGTCCTTTAAATTTTTTTTACAAATCTCATCGCTCAGACCCAAGCAACCAATTGCTTTGTAGCCTCTAAAACATTCATGACCTTCAGGCTCTCCATTTTCCACTGTATTAGCAAACAGAAAAGTTAGCAACAAGGCGAGCAGCCAGTTAGCTGGGTAGACAAGTCAGTACAGCAGCTTTAAAGTGAAACAGATTCATGTTCAATATTTCAAACAGGAATCTGTTTCCAATTTAAAGTTGCTTGTATGTATCTTCTTACGGTGTAAAACAAGCCAGTGGGTTAGCATAGCAACATCTGCAAGCCTTCTGGTAGTGGGCTTCTTCTGCCCCCACATGGTAATAAAATGTACCACAGCTATATTGCACTTCTGACAAATGTAAAAAAAAAAAAAAAAAGAAAAAAAAAACTGTTGGCAAAGCGTTTGTTTAAGAATGTCTTTTAATGTTTTCCAGTTCAGATACACAACATACAGTGTGTAATAGCCTCTATTTGAAATAGAAATATTAACTTTAATTCTTTCAACTCCTTCTGGTCATAATTTTCTCTCGCAGTATCTTGAGCTTCAAGCAGGTTACTGAATCAGACTAAATAAAACAGACAAACAGGTGCAAGCCTTCACTTTACCATTCCAGCATGAAATGTTGTAATGAGAAGATATTTTAACCCCTTGAAATGCTTTTTAAATTATTTTTTTAAATATTTTCTTCCTTACCCTAAAGCCAACATCAAAACTGTAGTGTAAACATGTAAACTTGGTGAGTGTGCTTCCATTATCTGTTGGCTGTCTAAACGCTTGTTTAAAAAAACAAACAAAAAAACAAAACACCAACAAATGTCTTTGTAATGCTGTTTTTGGAAGCGTGGGCAACTCAAACTTACATCAAACAGCTGGGTCAATAATCCCATAAAAAGAATGTGCAGACAAAATCGCAAACTGTAGTAAAACAACCATTGTGATTAGTCTGAAATAAGACCAAAAGAGTACAAAGCATTTCACAACCTTCCAATTACATGTTACACTGTATTGACAATGCTCAGGACAATATGAGACACTAACAATTAAATCCAACAGCATCACAAGTAAAATTCCTTGATTTGTGGTCCGTTTTGAGCACATTTGAAACATCAACCCTGTCTTGTTTTTCTGCTTTACTTCTTGAAACATCCTTGTTTCCCTATTCTTCATCTTTTCTCTGCAGCTGTTCATTGGCTTTTCAACCAACGAAAGGACAAATTTCACTCAAAAGCTGCCTTCATGATTGATGGGATAGTGCCAGGTGAGTATGTTATGCTTTAAAGAGTAAGAGCATTTTTATCACCACAATATCTAGGCTAACCTGAGCCGTAAGCATTCGTTTTCGTGTTTATGTTGACCTCAAACATGCTGTGATTTCTTTTTTGAAAATGATTCACTTATATTCACAGATGTATTCATGTGCCCATAACCTATTGTAATTTGCCTTTGAGCTCTAGGAAATAAAGGAGAATCAAGCATACACATGTAAATCATGTAAGTCACCAAAACTTGCACCTGTTGTCACAAAGAAAAGATCTGCCCAATCACTCAAACCAAACGACAAACATAATATTTACATATTCCAGTTTGTTCTCTTACACTTATAAAATGTACAGTTTGTTTCACGTGTTGGTTTTTGTTCTTTTGTCCTCGCGGCTCGCTCCAGTCCAGTGTGAGGGATGGCAGTCTGGCTCCAGAGTGTTGTTATCCTAAGCAGACAGAATACAGAACATAACAAGGAGGGGGGAATTGATCCCACTTGCCTTGCTTTAGTGATATATGGTGTATGAGTAACGTCTGTCATTAAAGATTTTTTTTTTTTAAATCAGGTTTTTCGAATGCATCCTCTGTGCATTGACGTTGATCATACCGTATAGCTGACGAGCTATTTCCTCATCGTCATTGCATCACTGTAGCCATTTGTCCAGTAATGTCATAATGTCACTGGGTTTTTTTTTCTTCAGATTTGTCCAGAGTGTGACCCGTCCATTGTGTTCAGTTGTGCGAAAGATGTGAAACGCATTTACAAGGCTTTCTCACCTTTTGACCGTCATAAATATATCTTATCCTTTCTCCCGCCTTGCAGAAGGGAGAATCGTGAAACAACGAAAGAGCAGACGAAAAAGATAAGTGTCAAGCAGTCTTTGAAGCATGTGTTCAATGTCAGTCACAGACATAAACCTTATTGAGACTATTCATGTAAAGTAGTTGTTTCATTTTTTTTTTCGTAAATGAAAAGAGTGCTATCTTCAGGTAAGATTGAGAGACAGTGACTGCAAACTTGACAGTTGCAAAAGATAAAGAGAAACAGAGCAAAAGAGGGAGGAAAGAAAGTGGCTTTCATCAGTCTTTCTGGTAGTTTTTGCGGCAGCCTCAGTGTTAGGAAATGAGAAAAATAAAGAGGAAATATTTACTCTCTTTGTTATAATCATAGTTTTACACAATATTCATCTCTTATACTTTAATACTTTTTTTTGAAGTACCACAAAGTGCAGCTGATATTAAAATAGAAAATGAAAATGTTTTTCAAAATGAAATGAAAATCAATGAAGAACAAGGCAAATCATCAAAATGACAAACAAACTTCTCTGTCCACACTCTTTGTAAAAAAAATAAACATCATGCAAATATCCTAGACAGCAAAGTAGTTAATAAAACGTTATATTCTTTTTTTTTTTAAACAAGGATATATTTAATCTGATTTCCCTTTCACGAAGAGACCAGCCACAGTGCAACATTGAGTGTAATAAAATAAAAAAAGAAGTGTGTGGATTCAAAAGAAAGATGAAGGGGTTGGCACTTTTTATGATGGTAATTCCTTTTGTAAAATACAGTCAGTATGGACCTCTCCAGGCGGTCCACTGGACGCCAGTGAAAGAGGAACTTTATCACAGTACTTGGCACCAAGAATGCTGGTAAAAACGAGATATCAGAATATCTTTTTTTTCATTCATATCCTTACAATTTATTAATAATACAACATTTACATTTGTGTTTTTGTATAAAAGACTCCAAAAGGAAAAAAGAGTCTAGAAGTGATTGTGAGAAAGAGGAGAGAAGTGGAGATGGAAATGGATTATGTCAGTGGTTTAATAAAAAGAGCTACAAGGGCAGATGCAGAGAGAGAAAAAAGTGTGAGGCAGCGAAAAGAGCGGAGCAGTTAAATGGGCTGAGATGGGGATACAGACAGAGAGGTAATGAGTGAGAAACAAATAAAGTAATGGATATGATTAGAGCCTGTGTGGCGGAGATGCAGCGAGATCTAATGGGCAGCCTGGATTCCAGGTCGCATCCCACAGACTGAGTAGGATTCAGTTTCCTGTACCGCCCAACAGTTGAAGCCCCAATCTGGAAATGTTTAAAAGCAGCATTTGAGAGTTTACAGATTTTTAATAATGGCATTTAGGTCGCATCATAACTTAACACAGGTGCATAAATTTGTAAACAGAAGAAATAAAGTTTTAAAATTGATGAGAGATTCATGCTTGAACATCAAATAGCTCATCCGTGTACTTCCAGTGCTGTCAATACATTTCACACTTCACTAAAGTCTCCAAAATCAGAACACAGAGACAGCTGTTGGGACATGGTGTTCAACACAGGGTGCCAAATTCCACTTCCAGATTGGGCCTTTAAAGCTGCAATTTGTAAGTTTCAAGAAATCACCGCTTTATGACAGACAGCTTGTTAAGGCATATGTTGCCTCGCTCAAAGCTGCTTGCTTGTGTATCATCTTTTTACTAAATGAATGGAAGTGAATATATGTATTCTATGTCAAACATAGTTTTACACTGACACAACAACACATGCGCAAAAACAACTGAGCTACACATAAGATGTCTGACTGATTGTTATCAGCTCGATACCTCTTTTAGAGACAGCTACAAGCTTAAAGCTGTGTTTGGTGGCTCACCTAAGCACGAGTTATCAAAAGAGCGTTAACGGGGGCAAAGCAGTATGTACCTACGATGACAGGCTTTTGGCAAAGGAGCTTTTTTAATCAACTCCCCCTTGATTTATGATTACATTTTAGAGGTATTTCACTGCTTAAAATCTTACAAACTGCAGCTTTATTCGAGGGCTTAATGAGAAAAGACAAAGATATAGTAAAGAAGAATAGAGGGTGGTGAGAGTGGAGTTTGTTTGGAGCAGTTTGTGTGGTGCGTCTCCGTAAACCCAGAGTGGGGTAGCAGAGGTTGTGCCTGGTCCTATACACGGGTGGTGGAGTGTTGGTGTGGCAGGGCATTGTTGCTGTGGCTGGGGACAGGTGTGGTGGAGGGGGCCGGGACAGGGGGATAAGTGTTGAAGGGGTGGAGGGGCTGCATGCTGCTGATGGTGCTGGGGATCATGGTGATGGTGTTGGCTGTCATCAGTGGCACATCCTCAGGTGCCCGTCGCAGGGCCAGCGTGTAGTCGGGTGGGCACGCGGGAGGCCGCAGGGGCTCCAGGTCGCCGTGGATGCCGCGGGAAGGGAGGGGTGTGCCGTGCTCCAGCTCCACTCTTTGCTGCTTCATCTGCAGCGACATTAGCTCCTCCTCCTGACTCAGCGCCAGGTCATTGTGCGGTGGGGACCCTACTACTCCCATACCAACGCCCATGCCCATGCCCATCGTCGTGACACGTTGCGGGGACAGCCGGCGGTGGCGTCTCTGCATGAGTTCGTGGCGCTTATCCCGTTTGTAGTAAAGCGCAGCAAAGGCCAGCACGTTCAGGAAAAGAAGCGAGGCGCCCACAGCGACTGTCACACTCAGCTCGGTGGAGTAGTCCCTTGTCTCATCGGGGAAGGGAGAGAAGCGGGGTCTCTCTGAACCGTAGGGCTCAGGATCAGGCGGATAGGTGGAGATTACGGGATGTCGTGTGGAGCGGGTGCCGGGGCTGGGAGGGCCCTTCCAGCGGTTAGTGCCTCCGGGCGGCAGTCGCGTTGTGATGGAGCTAATGATTTCCTTGTGGAGGGTGTGAAGATGTGGCACCAGCTCCAGCCAGAAGGCCACTTTGTTGGCCCGGTAGTTGTCTCTCACGCGAGGCTTCAGGCCGATATGCAAGTACTGCTTGTCTTTGGAGCTGAACTTGGTCCAGATGACCTCTTCAAAGCGGTTGGGCTTGGTGTGGATGAACGTAGTGTCCTGAGGAACTGGGAGGTTAGGATCCCTGGTGGAGAGAAATAGCAGAATCAAAAACATTTTATATATTCAAAGTTTTTGACTTACATATTAGCTTGTAAGTTTGCAGTACACTGTGCACACTGTGTATTACCTGATATAAAGATAAATGCTCTTGATAACAGAATGCAAATACTAAATGTGGCATTATACTAACCCTGTTTTGGCAAAGTTGGTCCAGTATGTCATGACTACAGCACTCAGCATGACATCGTTCTTGGAGAAGTTACAGGGAAACAGGTCAGTGGCCCCAACCATGGGAATCCCAAACACGTAGGGGATCTCATCTCCGTGGGCTGCGTCTGCCCAGTCTGGCCTTGCCTCGGTCTGACAGTGGTGGTGGAAGGTATAGAAATAGACAGGCGACTGGAACTCAGCATGCAGTTTGGCAGTGGCAACAGCCGGGGCCACCCACTGATGATCCGTGAACAGAGCCAGGAGAGTCTTCCGACGCATATCGGTGTTGTCCCTGTCGGCCCAGTCAGTGTACATGAACTTTATGGTTTCCCTCAGGATGTCTTTACCTTGAAAGAAATAAACGGTAACGTGAGTATAAATGCAGTGTGTCGGTATCTGCAATATTAGGTGAAAGGATTTAAGGCTGAAATCTGTGAACTGGTTAAAACACAGTGGTATTGTGTTAAATTTTCACTCGTCTCAGTGCTGCTGTTCAGTCTTACTCCTTGGACCGTGCCAATCAAAGCCATCACACAGAAAGTATCATAAACACAATTTACTGTAAATATAAATACACGACTGTCCTTTTAAAAGAGATCAACTCTCGAGCAAAGGAACCTGCTTCGTTTCTGTATTCATTAACCTCCTTACACTTTTTACAAAAAAAAGTCAGAACTATGATTCAAATGCAAGCTTTTAGTTGATCAGAGCTTTTTTGTTACACTTACACTTTTATTTACCAAATTTCCCTACAGATTCTTTATTGTCTGCGGCATAACCCTCACAGGACACAATTTTCTAATGTACGTAAAGTTTCGCCATTAATACTGTGCTAAAATGTCTTCTACATGTTTATTTGAAATAATGTATATATATATATATATATATATATATATATATATATATATATATATATATATATATACATATATGAGCTTTAAACTAATTTTTAAGGGTTAAATAGTAAAACAAAAAGGAGAGGGCCTGACCATCAGGGTATCCATAAAGATTGTCCACAAAGTTGGAGATGGTGTAGTCAAACGAGGCTGCTGATATTCCGTCTTCTCCTTCACTGTCATCCACAAACTTCAGGCCCTCTCCCTGGTTGACACCCAGCAATATGTCGTAGTTCAGGAACTCGCCCTGGTGTCAAGACAAAACACACAATGAAGCAGGAATGCCATGGCAGAATTCACACACCAAATGCAAGGAAGCCATCAAGAGAAAGCTTTCAAGCTTTTATTTACTAATTGACGTCCAGAGACATCAGCTCTGACCTGCTGCATGAGGATCTCAGGGTCATCTGGCACCACGTCTCCATCAACCACAGGCCCAAAGGCAATGTGATAGCGTGCAGGCTGGATGTCTTGGTCCACGAGCTCACGGAAACTTTTTCTCCTCAGGCATTCCACCACATCAGCCATGTCCCCAAGAGTGCAGCCAACCTTCTTTGCTAGGATCTTGGTGTACATCGTTGGCCGGTAGTTGACTGCCCAGCTGGAGATAGCTGAGCCACTCTGAGCGATGGCCCTCTGGAACAGGCCTGCACAGAGCAGGACCATATACAGCAGATATAGCTTCAACAGAAAACATACAGGCACTTATTCTCTCTCAGTTCTTTCTCTCTGACACACTTTTGCTAGCAACTGATGGGGCCTTCAAGGCCTTGCAGTGTGTGTGTTCAATAATGCATATGTTGGAGGAGGAGCAATTGTAGAGTAATACATAGGCAGCAAGATGAAATAAAAATGCCGCTGCTTTTCGTAGCTGGAGAAAATCTTTAGGAACATTTAGGTCAGAAAATGAAGTGCTTCCATCACATACAGCAAGGGACAGCAGCAAGAACGATGGCGCCAACTCAACACACAGCAGTAGGTTTAATGGCTGTCTTGGATGAAGTGAGAAAGCGACAGCAAGAGAAAGAAAACTGCTCGCACTGTTGCACCGCTGCACTGTTATGTAAAGTGGCTTGCTGTCCCTCAGTTTTATCTGCAGATTCTGTCATTAATAATTAAGCCCCCCCATATTCTGCATGTGCCCCACCCCCGCTCCTCTCCCTGTGAAATCAATTAAGAAGCCTCTCAGCTGCAGCTCAAGCTCTACCCCTCATCTCATCTCGCCACTGCACGCACACACACACACACACACACACACACACACACACACACACACACACACACACACACACACACACACACAGTACCTTTAAAAATTGTAAACACACCAACTTTTCTGCACTTTGTGGCGTTGCAGCCAGACTTCAAAATGGAGTACGACAGGGGTTTTGCCACATACAACCCATAATGATAAAATAGATATTCAAATGTTCACTATTTCCAATGACACTAACTGTTCGTATTAGCAAAAACATGTCATCAGTTTGGCCAAAATAATCAAACATTAACAACAACAAAGAGCCAAATCTGTCTGATTCTGAAGGGGATTTTGTAGTAACACAACAAATGGGCAAATGAAAGAGCCATAAATGTGAATGACATAAAATATGCTTTAAATACAACACCTTCCGCCAACACGCACAATACAATCTGAACACTAGTGCTTGTGCGAGTATCAATCTTGGTCTATGGACAGCATGCACTACAGCCATACATTAGCCGGCCACTTGGCAACATTTAACAACTTGGCCGATACGAACCAATCATTGAAATGCTTTTCCATGTCCTCCTGATGTTTGGACAAATATGTGTGTGTGTGTGTGTGTGTGTTCCCAGGCACACACTCATAATTCTGACCATCTTCTTCATGCGTACAGATAAATCAATTTTTTTTAATGTTTTATTTTGTCTGTTCAAGGTCAGTTTTTGAAGGTTAACAGTTCAACATTAATAACATAATCTGTATTCTTAGTAAAATATAATATAAAGCGGCATTCACCTTCTGAGCTCTCTACTCACATCAGAGGATTAGTGATTAAACATCTGGTGGGTATTTTAGAGATCTGCCATTGAAAAACAAAGGAAGTGCATTATGGCCCTTAATAAGTAACATACTTCAGTGGGTCCCGAGGTGGTGGCTTGAGGACGGGCCAAAGACTTCTTTGTATTTGCTTTTACAGTACATTTTCAAATACATTTCATCACATAAAATAACGAGGCAACACTTCCATCAACTGTATTGTGCTATGCTTTCAAATGAATAATAGACATCAAAGCCATCGTACAAAATATTGAATATCCAGTTATGATGAAGCTGGTCAGGGCCCCTCACTGGTCAGGGTTGTAACACAACACATTTTCCAGTCCTCACGTTTTCCAAAACCAGAGAGGTCATAAATAGTGACTGTTGGGGTAGTGACCAAATGGAAAAAAAACAGAACAAATCCCACAGCATGGTGAAAACTACTTTAACCATACATTTCCCTGTCTGCCAAAAGCTGGAAGCCTGCTGTCCCACACCTGAGTCACTTATCTGCAGTGACAAATTAGAAACGGAATAAGTTGAGGAGAGATCCCAAGATAAAACACCGTTGTTAGCCAGAAGAGATAGTGAACACTGCAAAGGACTAAGATATCTTAATGAAAAACAGAATCACTGGAGCATGTTTTTCTTCCATTGAAAACCTAAAATGTAAGCAAAATGTACTTCTAAACAGAATGAAAGAAATGTATTTAACCAACTAGCATACTCTCTATCGTTTAATTTCATCTGAAAATCTGCACAGCAACATGGCCTTAACTACTAATGCCATGGTTTTAAAAAACTTACTTGCTTTTGTGTATATTATTTGTAATATATATATATATATATATATATATATATATATATATATATATATATATATATATATATATAACAAATGATATATAAAATAAAATGTGAACAAAACTTAGTTTTCAGAACGAGATCTGACATTTGCTATATATATATATATATATATACATATATATATATATATATATATATATATATATATATATATATATATATATATATATATATATATATATATATATATATATATATATATATAGCCAATGTGTGTGGGTGTGTATATAAATACACCCACACCCACACATTTGCTAAAAATAGTATATAAGGATTAATATATATATATATATATATATATATATATATATATATATATATATATATATATATATATATATATATATTTCATATATATATATATATGAAATAAAATCTGGTTTAGGCTGTTTATTGAAATAACATGACTATCATCATGCTCTGTGAAGAAATACACTACCCACACTGTCCTGAAATGTTAATCCCGTTTGAGCAGGGTATACGACTACTAATGTGACAATGACAGTGAAAGAACCTTACCCTCAGAGTGGTGGGAGAGGATGAGAAGGTTCACACAAGCGGCACCAGCTCCTGAGCCAAAGATGGTGATTCTCTCTGGGTCTCCTCCAAAGTGGCCAATGTTTTCATTGAGCCAGCGCAGGGCCTGGATCTGGTCCAACAAGCCATAGTTCCCCTTAGCAGACTGGTCCCCTGTGCTTAGAAACCCTGCAGGGTAAATTAGAACAAACACAGAGAGGAAAAGGGAAAAAAACTGATGATCTGCAGGAAGAGGAGCAGGGCACATATTCAGGAGCACAGAACATAATCCTGTGCATTTATTCAGTTTTTTAAAAATAAATTATTCCACATAAACAGAAGATGGCATCCTGTCGTTGTCAGGAACTTCTCAGCCTCCAACTCATTGCAAGTCTGAGAAGATTTCACACAGACAGCCTGCCAAATTACTCATTTTTAATACCCACGCTTGAAATATAACACAGTTAAGAGAACTTGTCAGCAGAGAGAGGAGGAGAGCAACAGAAGCCATGTTTCACCTACTTTGAAGACACATATTTACACAGTAGGTGCACACCCACAACAAGATAAAATAAACTGAACAAAATGTCTCGCACACACATCATTTTTTGTTCTTCCATTATGATATTGAATTACAGAAAAAAATATTGTTTTACCAGGCTATTCTTGCCCACAAAAAGTGGAGCTTTAAAAATGTTGATGGTTTAGTTGACTTCACTATCTTGGAAAATATGATTTAAGTAAACAGTGTATTTTTCAGATTAGAGTATGGTGTGGCAAAGGACACAATGAAAAACCATCTGCTTACTGATCTCAGTATCTCAAAACATTTTTATTTTTTGTGCTGCTTTTAGTGGATGAACAGAATTTCCCAGCAGTGCCTGTAACTGATACCAGCACTTTTTTCCCCCCACTGTTAAACATATTATTTGGCAGAAGAAACAAGCATAATACAACCTTAAGAGGTTTAATCCTAAAGATTTCTTCATATGAAACCCAATTTCTAGTATATTATATCCATTAAATGTGTGTACACTCTTTAGCTATTTCTCTAGTAGTCTGCATTGTTCTAATGGATTTGAATGGCGTTCAAATGGTAATCCCAGTCATTTACTGACTTGTTTACCAATTAACCGCTTCATATTCTTTAGATGAGGTCACGGAACATGCTTAACTAATGATTAACTAACTAGTAGTAACTAGTGAATTAATGAGTAGTAACTACCTCAATTAATCATGAATTGTAGCATTTTCTTTTTATCATTTGCTAGCACTTTACAAATGATCTTATTAATTATGTATGAGTCCCACTTTATTTAGAAATGTGGAATCCATCATTTATAAAGTATGAAATCCCAGTTTATTAATCAACAACTAATCATTTATAGATGTGTTTATGAATGAGTTACCAATGAGTATTCATGTTAGATTAATGCTTTATGAATGATTAGTTCATGGTTTATTCATGTTTTACTAATACTAAATAGTGCGCACTTATTATATAATATAATTATTATAAGTGATACCAAATACGGTAAAGTGATTCCAATTCAGCAAGTTTCTTTGTGTTTTAATTGAAAAACACATAAGTGACTGACTGAAGCAGCAGGATGTTGTAAAGGGCAGTCGGAGCAAGTGGCATCGCTATAGCTACAGTTCAGAGAGCACGCAGAGGCAGATGGTAAAAGAGGACATTCAGTACAAGTGTGTTGAATAGCAACAGTTTTATTGTTAGTGATTATATTGTAAGTAGTGATGATGATGATGATGATGATGATGATGATGATGATTGTGGAAATGATAATTTACAAAACTGACCTTTCTTCAACAATTAGTGTGACCCAAACGTGTAATTCCACACTCTTCACTCTACTTACATTGCTATGGGTTTACCTGGGTTATTTGCTATTCATATTACAAAGTGTTATTAAATTAGTTATTTACTGTTTACATTTGGACAATATTTCTGAATACCAGCCAATAAAAAGTAATACGTGGTGATTGCACATATTGTTTGGGGCCTGTCGTCTCATCAAGATTATTTAGAAAAGGTTCATCCCTGATCACCAGTCCTAGCCAAGAACATTTTGTAAAAAAAATTTCAGCCAAAAAGGAAATCTGCAAGTAATATTACTGTTGTGTGCTTTTATTGTGCCAGCAGCCGACAGAATAGACACGATCTAACAAAGCTATACAGAGAGACTTTGTACTTTTGCACAAAAAGCAAAGATGTACTCTTTGTTATAGCATAGTAAACCTTTCTCAAAATGTTCATGTGTCTCTGCATTTAGGAATGAAAATACCCCAAACAAAATCTTTTCATGTTGGTCCAGAGATGCAGTGACCTGGATGTTAATTAAATGTTAAATATAGACGCACAGGCGTAGTCATGTTTGCTTAATTACATGATCTCAGAATCACAGTGAAATTATGCTTTTCTAAGTCTATTAGTTGCCCGCTACGCAACCACAAATAATGACCCCGTCTTGAGAAAACAGTAATCCTTCTTCTTACCGAATGATTATGAGATAATGATTATGAGAAACCAAAGTTAATAGAACAGATTGATGACCAAATAGAGATATAGTTATAGTTAGCGTGCTATAATTATATTATCCTTAGATCAACCCAGCAGTTGACTGGCTCTTAGCCTGACATGAGTCTGACCTGGTAACATATCAGCAGTGACCTGTGCACTTATCAAAACCAAAGGCATGTGGTCGTGTCTGCTCCATGGCTGCCCAGCCGAGTGCTGAGCGGCCTACCACAGTTGCCTGGCAACTGTCCAGAGAGCTTTCGGCAAAATGATATGGACAGACACTCACAGAAGCACTTACACACACACACACACACACACACACACACACACACACACACACACACACGTATACAAACAGCTGCATGCATGCGCACATGAACATAAAAACAAAGACAGTCGAGTGTATGAACTAGCATGCTAGTGCCTCCTGTCGCTCTCTTTGCAAGAGCAACATGAAGAAAGGGAATTTGGTTTATCGTCCTACACTGAAGATAAGTCAAACACGTTCCCTCTTCTTCTCTTTTGGTAAGTTTTCTTTCTGATCCCCCCCTCCCCTTCCATCTGCTGAGCTGGGCTTCCTACTGACTTTAGCGCTGAGAGCAGCAGTTTATGAGGCTGAACTCATGCATATTCAACACTTGCTTTAGGTACCGGCCAAGGAGCTGTGAGGAGAGTCATCAACCTCTAAGTAAAGACACAGGCTGGAGACATGCAATGAATGGATGAACGAGTGGTGAGCTACAGAAGGGGGGAAATTTAAAACAGAAATATTTACAGTATACTGTATCAAACAGAGCCTCCTACAAAAAGTCCCTCAAGACCAGTCTGATAATAACTGCTGCTTCGGCTCATACATTTTTCCTGTTTTATTTAGAAAAATCTTTAAAAAAATATCATGAAATCTTGAAAACATAATGCAAACTACAATAAAACAAAATATGGTAGGACCACTTAGTGTTTCTATAGTACGCTGATGAGATGAGTCATGGTAAAAGCCATTATCCCTTCTTGATATTGTATTGCATTTGCAACTGGAAGATGCATTTGTATAAAGAAAAATACATTTATCGGAAAGATTTTCTTCCAAAATTTTGAGACAAGAGCTGTGTCATGCAAAAAAGGGCCATCAGCTCCACTTCAAGAGGATGTCTCCAGTGTTTTGCACAGTAAATTTAGTGTCGTATATGGAGAAGCTTTATTCAGTGCACCCTCTGTTGTCGACCAACCTTAACACTGAAAAAGTAGCCGTATGAAAAAGGGATGAATAAAACAAACAAAAAAAAATCATCTGACAGGTATTAAACCGAATATTGCCCAAAGCTACTGTCAGATCCTAAATGAGAGCGAGGTAGAAGGAATATATTAAAGGGCATATTATATAATTTTGCTGTGACGTCACACAGAGGATGATTAGAGATGTCAAACATCTGAGGGAAGATATTGCCTCTCTATAGACACAGAAAAGGTGATTGAAGAGAAAAAACAAAGCTCTGTATATGTGAGTCACAAAATGAATCAAGCAAAAGCAGAGGCACAAATACCAAACAGGACATAAAAACCTTAGCAGATGGTGACTCTCTCCTGCACACTACAGACTGAAGAATCTTTATTGACGAATAAAATAATGTGGATTTGATTATTCATTACTGCACGGCAACCTTGGGGACTATCTTGTATGAATGTAAGCGTGGATGAATATTTCTGAACTGTACGCCGGTGGTTCTCAAATGGGGGTACGTGAAGGCACTCCATGGGGTACGTGAGATAAAAAAAAAAGTGTAAAAGTAACATCCATTAAAGAATCCTTTAAAAAATGTTATTTAATAAATATTCAATAAATATATGAATAAGTTCAAAAACATAATTGTATATATTCTATATTCAATTTGACATTGGTGGCACAGTGCTGTGTATGACATCACAATGCTGTGTATTAGAACAAATAATCCTTTGCGCTGGTTTGAAGGTACCAGGTCCAGGGTACATCACTGAAAACAGGTTGAGAACAACTGCTCTATGCAGTATATGCGCATAACTTTACATCAGATTTTCAACGATTTTCAAACGTTCTTTTGTCAAAAAAAGAGCTGATTTGTGTATAAAATGGTTCTATCTAGCTTAAGAGTAAAAAAAAAAGGTAAAAAGCATTGGCATCTTTTGGTGTTGTATGATCATTTCTATTCTGACTCAAAATATCAGCTGCTATACCTTTTGCATATACCTAGAATACCAACATTTTTACAAAAATCTGTTAAATCTCCTTGTTGGCGCTGGAAGCTCAATCAGAAGACCCGCTGGCAGGCCCATGTCAATTACATATCACTCTGTACGTCAAGTATACCCAGAAATTAAGTTATATTGTAATTGGGCCTTCTCCCGCTGAACTAATGTCATTTCACCACACCGCCCATAGGCTTCCAATGTCATTGTATTTATTACCTTACTTATCTCACTCAATTTTATTCTCAAAGGTCCATTCAAATGGTACCAAGCTGTGCAGTAAAACCAGGCTGTCATGCAAATTTGAAAAGCAATGCTTCAAACATCATACTCGCACAAAGACGTTTCAAAGCTTTTCGAAGAAAGTTCAGTTTCAGAAACAACTTATTACTGATTAAAATCAGTCAGAGAATTAAAAAAGGATACAATCAAACAAGTTAGAACCCCAAAAAACAAAGTTTTGTTTTACCAACCAAATTTTTTACGACAAATTAATAATGAAAAAATGATAACAGGTACTGTTCAGTAGTAAGGGTCCCTGTAAGGGACAAACCACTTCTTCTTTGATCCATGTTTAGTAGTAAGGGTCCCTGTGAGGGACAAACCACTCCTTTTTTGGTCCATGTTCAGTCTGTTGCTTATCTTAAAGATGTATGTTAAAGACCAGCAATTGATTAACTTCATACAAAAGCAATAAGTGCTTTAAATATTTCCCAGTTCAGTTCAGTTTTTTTTCCCTCGATGAGAAAAGTCCAGCCTGTGTTGGCTTGAACAAGTGCACTGAACATTTTCTGATGTGAGGAATCTGAACGAGGAGGCTCCAGTTGACTGACCGTCTGTGAGCGCTTTGTGGGGCGAAGTTGCTTGTTGCAGCACTCGATGCTCGTTGAGAACAGAAACTACATAACAATACATGCTTTCACGTCAGGCTCAATTCGTCAACACTGCCTGTCGGTGAGGCTACGGAAGCGTGTGCACGCACCTACATAAATCGCCTTCAAAGTAAAAACTGTGTAGCCGTAATGCCTTCATTAATTTATTTTTCATGTTTGATTGACCTCACGCAGGCTGGACTGGGGGAGCAGAAAGCAACCCTTGTCTGAACTACACCGTCTGGGAGAGATTTAAAGCAATAAGCCCCTTCTAGTGCCAAAAAACAACAACATGCAGTTAACGCATGATCAAATAGTTAATGCTGTTAAAGGATTGCCAGATTAATTTTGCGTTTACTTGTAACCATGTGTTCCATACCTTTTCAAAGTCTGATGCAATTGCCTTTATTTTAATGTGATTATCATACAAGCTATTCAAGATGTTATTGATGAGTCATGGTAAAGATTTTCAATTGAGCGGTTTGGATGAATGGCAGCTTCGTATTTTAGTCTGGTTACAACTTGACATCATTTTTATAGCATATATTTGTTTAAGATTTAGTAAAAAATTGGCATCACTAAAGGTATGTTAAATACATGGGTTACTAGCGATTCCTCTTTGAAAAGAGTCTGTTTGCTATAATTCCGAAGTATGGTTGATGTTTTAGGTACTAATTTAAAATTTGAGTTTGATTTTGACCCTTTGTGCCAAACTATGTGGCGTGTAACATGTTGAGCATCGAGTATGACTACAGTAGCTGCATTCATTATTTTCCTTGTATTTTATTGGTCCAGCTGTGCAGCTGGCTGCCAGCCTGGGAGGCAGATTGGTGTCAGTTTCAGTCAACACACATCTAAGTCATTAGTGCTCAATGTGAACTTTGCCTGTATCATTGAAGCAACTGCTCTTGGCAACAACTTGAAGCCTCCAACACACACAATTTTAGCATCACATTCTACGCAATCACACTTGCAATAGGTAACAGATAAACAAAGTATGAAGCACTGTGGCCAATTATCTTTGTTTGCACATGAACCTAGTCACAATCAGAATGACACTAAAGCAAACATGATTGCTTTTTTGTGCTGTCATCACAGTCGTGCACTGTATGCAAAATGTGGGAAAAGAAGACTTAACCATTGCTTGCAGAGTGGGAAGATTGTGGCTCTGTGCAGGGAGTGGGAGGTGTGTTTCGTTTGTATTTAGGGACAGCAGAGTTGTGGGAAGGCAGCAGGCTGAAATTAATTGACAGCAAAATCTGTGCTGGCTAAAAATACAGTTTATGTCATATTTAAAGGGATGTTTTTGAGAACAACGGGCAACACAATTTGAACTAATTCCCCAGGCTCACCGGGCTAAGTAGTATTTGTAGAAACTGTTTGACTTGGCTCGTGCTAAAAATGTTTTCATGTGCATGAGCTTATAAAATAAACATAAATTACATTTATTGAGTAACGGATTAAATGGCATTCACTAGTTTGTCACAAACATGAGCACATTATTTTTGGATTTAGCAAACAGCTCGACGGAGTACAACAAGCAAAAGAAAAATGTTTTTTGCTGCATTCTCTTATTTCAAGAATAATACGTCAGTATCAATCATATAAAGATAAAACATAAAGACACATATTTGCTATTTATTTATAAATATATAGAACAGAGAATGAAGTCACTCTCTCTGTGTGTCTGCTCTAACCTGAGCTTCTCCTTGCTTTGTTGACCAAGCAGGCCGGCTGCACTTGCGTTTAGTGCATGGCCGTGCGTGTGAGCGTGCCCCGTCGGTTAGCCCACGGCTGCTATTCTGCACTGCTCTGCACTGCTCTCATACAGTTTCAGCTGACCCGTCCTGCCTGACAGTGTCATCGCGGAAGCATAGCACCCAACCTTCGGTACCCCCCTAAGGATAAACACTTAGCTCTGTCAGCATGTTTGCTATCGATTGTAACGTTAACACTGCTAGCACTGTTAGCTACAAGCCGCCGGCTCCGGCGTTGCCATGTTGAGAGCCGTTTAGGGGCAACAGAAAGCCTCCCAATATTGTATCTTGCCCTTGTAAAGTATTTAATATTATCTCTGATTACATTTTTAAGGTTTACCAAAAAAGTACTACTTTACAGTTCTGGTTCAGTCTCATTGCTCTCATCAACCAAAGAGACAGATATTTCCTTCAGGAGTTAGTGAAGACCAAATTAAAGCTAAAAATGCATTACATATTTAACTTACATTTGTCAGAAGGACACACATATGATAATATGAAAATAAATACTCATGCTGCTGTGTATCTGCGGTATGTGTAAATAAGCAACTAGTTGCTAACGGGTTAGCCATAAAATCAAATTAATATCAGCGTTGCTCTGTGTTGATACATGCATACATTCACCATATAACCGTTTTCACGAAATAATATATCAGTGTTGTATTTACAGCTTGTGGTAAACAAAACACTTTCCTCAAATGGTCAAAAAAAAAATGAAATCAATACACCACAAATCAAATTGACCATTAGTATTGATCTATTTAGGTGTTAGCATGGACAAAACATGACACATTTTCATAATATTGATAGTACAATTAGTATGTTCTGAACTTAAACGGTCCTTTTACTCAGTATAAAAGCCCTGGTTATTAAATGTGATGGTATTTATTACTAAATGGGTTGCTCTTACTTACAAGTAAAAAGCTGAAATTAGGTAGAGAAACATTTCCAGAAGAAGCGTTTCATCTCTCTTCCTGAGGTGAAAAATGCTCTCGCTCTGAGAGGCCGCGATGGTGGGCCTTTCCCCAGAGTTCATTAATTAGTTAATTAGTTAATTAGTCCGAACAGATGGCTGTGCAACACTAATCAGAAGGCTCTCTGGGCCTGGAGCAGGGGGAAGGTAGGAGAAGGTGAGCTGAGGTGCAATCTGGAATCTCAACTGTCACCAAACCTCTGAACCAGGCTGTGTGCAGCAGACATTTTCTTCTCATTCTCCCATTTCACTCCACAACAACAGGGCTTGTCATTAATTATTAAGAAAAGTATATTTGCTGGAAAGTTACATGTGTATGTGTCGTACTGGGGTGAAAACATATGGTGTTAAACCATATGGAAGGCTGCTGTGGTCACACTACAAGAGCATTTATTTGAATGAATACTTTGCATCACTGCCGATTTGAAAAAGCATTTCTGACGGTTTATTTTTAGACTGTTCCCATCTCCCCCCTTCTGTTTCCTCTTCCCTTACTGTCTCTCTATGATTCTCCCTCGCTCATCTGTCTCTATTCCCTGCTTCCACTTCTTCCCTTATTCCTGACTCGCTATCCCTCTCTTAAAGGCGCAGGCATTGTATGAAATGAGGTTGGCATATGTAAGCTCCTGTGTGTGTGTGTAAGTACAGGATAATACTAAAGATTAAGACATACAACTATTAAAATACGGCATGCTTGTGTTTCTCACTTTGACTCAAATTCAGTGTCAGAGAGGAGCACTATTAAAAATTCAGATGGATGGTGCATTATTCATACATATATTTTACGCACGGCACGCAACCAAGTAGCACACACACACACACACACACACACACACACACACACACACACACACACACACAGGCACACACTTACATGTTTGAGAAGATATCTGGGTGCACATGGGCAAACATGCATACTTGTGCTACACAAACATACAAACACAAATGCTGCGATTATCGCCTTAGTACAGTAACCCATTTAAAGCATATCTGAGAGTGAGAGAGGGAGAGCACACATTCGCCCACAACATTTTCAACAATGTTAAAGGAATCGAGGACACTGCGTCATCCCTCATTATCACTCAGCAGGAGCGCTCTCCACATTTATATGTATGTATTTCGTATGCATTTTAAAATTAGTGTGTTGAAGTTCAGTGCAATACACATAATGTACAATGCATGAGCATGAACTTCAAAACATCTCCAACACGAATCACAAACTGAGACGAGTTGTCTGTCAAGGAAGTACACAAAGATATCCCAGAAGAGTGTGTCATTCAGAGTGTATTTTAAATACTACATTCAACAAACCTGCTTTCAAAATGCAAACTGAATCTCACGCCCAATTTGTTAATGGTCACAATTTTTTTCCAGCAGCTGTGAAAACTCCCCTCATAAAAAACTGAAATTGAGCAGGATAAAGCTGCAGGTCCAGGTCCTCTTGTCACTAACTCTTCGTTTGTCCTTGTCCCCTCTCCATTGGCACTCAATAACGCTCTGGATCATGTTACCCTCTGTTAATACTCTCTGCAGCTCTTGGATGGCATCCTAAACTACTCCCATTTCTCTGTTTATCATTATTCTGATATGTTGAAACAGGCGTGATGCAATAAACAATATCTGATTACCCAACCTGGCAACCGAAATGCCAGCGTCAGATAGTCTGTATGCAAACACCTCCAAAAGATGACGGCAAATGTAAATACTTGACTCCACTGATATCCAGCAGTACAAAGGCTGAATGCACACACACACACACACACACACACACACACACACACACACACACACACACACACACACACACACAGCTCAGCCCACAGTCACAGGCCATGCAAGGACTGTAAAGCTCCAACAGAATGGACAAATAGAATGCCCCCTAATCCAAAAATACACTGAAAGCAACAACCACACATTTATTTCTGTTTTCAGTGCACACCAAAGGCATTAAGTAGTTGATTATGTCTCTGAAGTATACTGAGTCTGATCCTGACTGTTTTCTTTCCTTCAGAAGTGCATATTAATACAACAATTAATCCATCGGGGAAAAAAAGGTAAGTGAACACAGTAAACACACCTGTTTGCGCTTTAATGTGAAATCCCTGCTGCACAGATAATAACCCTGAGTGAACAGATCAAGGACACAGACTGGTTTTGTACACGAAGATATTTCTATGTCCCACACCAGTAGTCTGGAACATCAGGTGTGTATTCATCTTCTGCTACTTCACGTAAAGAAAATGAATAATATCCATAAAGTTTGAGCCTGGGTCGGGTTCAGGTTCTTAATTTAGAGGTACCAGTCATATCAAGTGTTGTAGATTCCAGGGCCTCATTTCCCAAAAGCATCGTTAAGAGTAACACTGAATTGTTTTTTAAATGACCAATAATTATTTTTTTTGACTGAAATAAATTACTAAATCCACTTTTTCAGTTAACCTATCACAGTTTTTGTGTGTATCATTCTTGTCTTTCTTTTTGTGCAGATCATATTATTCTCTTCTTCTGACAGATTTTCCAACGACAGAATAACACTGACAATACATGACGCGCATATTCATGAAACTAATAGGAACTATTAGTCACTGCTTGATTTTAGTCTCAATTAAGCAAAAGGTAAATTTATCACAATGTACTTTCTGAAACTTACTTC